>NC_139042.1:106104470-106496371 GCF_965140915.1 Aythya marila
ACATTTACATGCTTTTCTTCAGAATTTCCAGAAAACAAAAGAAAAAGACACATAAAAACAAACAAAATCATCTGTTTCACTGGCCAGGCTCTACTTTTTCTAGTTTCCCTGAAATCATCTTCCAAATATCATAAAGTTAGCTTCATGGTCTCTAAAATGGGTATGAAAGGGTTTTGTCTTCAACATTTTGAAAACTCTTGAAAAAACATTAGTTAAGTAATGGACTTCAGTTCCTCTCACTCTTTTTTTTTTTCCTTCCCCCTGGCTGCATCAATTAAAAAAGATAAAACCCAACATCTTTCCAAAGACTACATAAATGTCAAAAGCACCTCACAGCTGTCATGATGCTCTTTCCAGGCAGAGAAGCCTCCCTTACTTTTATCTGTGGAGGAATTCCTCAAGAACTCTATGAGATAAAACTGTAAGGAAGCTTCATTTTGAGTTTTTGTCTTCTCACTAGCTGTAAAGGAATGTGTTTTGCACTTGGCTGTCACATGTGATGATGATCAAAGGGCTGGAGCACCTCTCCAATGAAGACAGGCTGATGGAGTTGGGGCTGTTCAGCCTGGAGAAGAGCAGGCTCAGGTGAAACCTCATTGCAGCCTTCCAGTACCTAAAAGGAGACTACAAAAAAGCTGGGGAGGGACTCTTTGTCAGGGAGCGTAGTGATTGCATAAGGAGTAATAGCTTTAAACTAAAGCTACTATATAGGTTTAGGTTAGATATGAAGAAGAAATTATTTACTCAGAGATTGGTGAGGCAGTGGAACAAGCTGCCCAGAGGATCTGTGGATGTCCCATATCCCTGCAAGCGTTCAAGACCAGGCTGGATGGGGCTTTGAACAACCTGATCTAGTGGGTTTCCCTGCCCATGGCAGGAGGGTTGGAACTGGATGGTTCTTAAGGTCCCTTCCAACCCAAACCATGCTATGATTCTATGACTATGTGGCATCCTCTCATTGAGAAGGCATTCCAATCAGTAGCAAAGGAAAATAGATGCTTCCGACAATATATTAACTGCTAAGCTAACAACTAATTATACTGCTTACCAAAAAAAGTAAGTAGCTTTTCTTCCCTCAACAACCAGTCCAGAAGTACAATTATGGCTTATGCTAGAGCTCTGTATTAAGGAACCAGAAGTTCAAATGAACTTATCAACAATACATTAGCTACAAACCCAGAGAGTAAAGACTGGATTTGATTCTTTGTGTTCTTATGCTTTGTTTTCTACATCAGGGCAATGCTCAAAAAGCAAGTTTTATGCAAGATATATCAAACCTGATCAACTTTTGCATTATGCACAACATAAACAATCACACTGATAAATTCTGTTGTTTAGTATTTATTCTGGTTTTGCTGAAAATGATGGATAAGTTATTTTTGAGCAGAGGCCAATGAGGCATTAAACTTTAAATCTGTAATTTGAGAACACTCACTTCAAACAGATAAAGAATGAGAATATGAAACTCCACCTATTTCATGGCCAGGGGATCCATGCCTTTGCAAGTATGTTCACACAGACAAATCCTGTAGCTGACTGCATTAGGGCAAAGTCAAGCAGACCATCAGCATGTAGTTTTTCTTAACTTGAACTACCAGAGTGTGTCTAAACAGGAGAAAGGATAAGCAAAATAAAAAGAACAAGAGAAATCAAGCCTTGTGCATAGCAGATAAGTCCATTTATGTTCAGGAACTGGTTAGAGATTTCTGGCTTGTAAGCTATTAGAGTCAAACGCACCTTTAGAACAACCAGCTGAATTGTTTTGAAGACAGAATTAACTATAGAGTCAAAAAAAAAAAAAAAAAAAAAAAAGTCGGCATGTCAATTAAAGAATGACCATTTCAGGTTATTTCTTGTACAACAAGTATTGTGATGCCCTTATGTGGTTAATACTACTCAAGCAACAGCATGAAGTGCTTCTCTCTCTCTGTTCCTCCCATTTGTACTCTGCCAGATATATTTTGTAATACTTCTGAAAAGTGAATTAAAAAACAAACATACACTCTATTAAGTATTGAGGCCAAGCTCTAAAATCAAAACACTCATAAAGCTATTTTAAATATCTATACAAGTATTATTAGATTAGGTTAATTAGATTAGACTATTCAAGCATTTTTAATTATAAATTGGCAGCTATGCATGCTTCTGTTGTACTCGATTTGAGAGATTATTACTTAAAGCAGTTGAACATTGCACATTTTCTGCTTTAAACAGTGAACAGTTTTCCATCAGTGATAAGGAATGTCAGCAACTTAGTCCTGAAATCTGTGTGGGAATATTATATTTTTAAGTAGTTAAGATTAGTACTGAGAAGGCAACTTTTTTCATTGTATTTTCAAATAATTTGTCTAATTTCTTTGGTTTAAATAAGACCCTTTAAGCCTTAAATTCACTGCTTTGCTTAAACATGTAACATAATAGCTGTTACACAAGTCCCTTTTGTAAGATGGATATTTCGTTTGTTGAGATAGACAGTCATGGTGGTGCAGCCTGTGTCTGCATGAGACCCTATCCTCCTTTACCTCCTCTCTGCTTGAAGAATAGGTGCTTCCCCGACATGCTCCTTCCCCAGGCCCCTGGGAGTCACACTAGCATCTAATAGTGCAGCCAAAGTTTAGTGCTCCACTTTTCATTCAAGAAGGATTCCCTCTTCCTTTCGTTTCTTTTTTCTTGTTTTGTAAGTCTATGCTCATTTTCACCTGAGAGTTGAGAGGACTTCCAAGGAAATATGATCAACCACACCTTTTCCTGTATTTCACACTTCTAAAGATGTGTTCTTGGAGCAAAAGTAAACCAAGATACATGTATACCTAGCCTGTTAATATTTCTACTTTGTCCTGACCTATCGTCCTAGTACAGCTACAGCAATTCATGATACTCTAATGTGGTTGTCATCCAGGTGCTCCCAGGCAAGCGGATCCATTTCTCATTTCTGCTGTACCCCTATAAGCAGGCCACATGGATCCAACTGAAAGGAGCCTGGAAGGCTGGGGGAGAGGGAAAAATGACCCCCTGCAAGACCAATAGAGTAACTTCTGAAGAAACCAAGTGCTGCTGAAAGAAACAACAAGGTGTTAGATCCACCCATTATTGTAGTAGTTTCTTGGGGCTTCAAGTTTAGACCAAAACCAACACAGTTCTCCCATGGATTGGGAACACCAAACAACGTAACTCCTTGTACATCTAACAGTGTTGCAGGTGCTGCACTATAAGGGAATTAAATACAACATCTCCTTGACCTTAGCTGCGTTTTGTTGTCTGCAATACTATTCAACCATCCCTCAAAACCTTTCTGATACTAACCAATACTAACCTTGTAGCCACTATGCCCTCTGAGCTAATACAAAATATTTTGCACAGTCTTGCTCTAGAAATGATTCTTTTTGGCATGGAGGTCTTTGATATAGAGATGTTCAGGATAAACCAAGACTGAGTCCAAACTTAGAGCCCTAGTTTTTTGTTGTTGTAGTTGTTTGCTTTTTTTTTTTTTTTTTTTTTAAATAAAACACCACCAAAGAAATGACATTCAGAAGTCTACCATATCTGTTGAAGTTCTCTGCACATATTAAGTATTTTTTTTCCACTGTGACTTACAGAGGCAAAACAAAGCACAGTGGAAGGAAAACAGAACAGCAAATGTTACATCCTGCCAGCCCACATGAAACACTGATGATAACTCATGCAGAAAAGAAATTAATGTTTGAAGTTTAACAGCATTTGACACACTCTGAATAATTAGGAGTTACTGTAGGTGATAGACTAGAATTCTGCATCTGGAAGGGTCAGTTTGTTTCTTAGCAGCCTGTATGTGTACAGGCATATACACAAGGAAATATGTCATTAATATGAATTACTTATTTAAATGCAGGCAAAATAAACAAAAAATACAAAACAAAAACACAAACACTTAAAAGAAGCTCCAGTATTTTTCTCTAGGTGCACAGTGAGACTTGATTTATTTAGGGTACCTACAAGACAGCAAATGCCTTTGCACAGAGATCAAGGCTACAGTTCAGAATTAATGAGAATCTTAAGATGACATGCAACTGGCAAATTCTCTTAAAGTCTCTTCAACTGAGGAACCAATGAATATTTTTAACCTCTATCTTTATCTAATCTCTTTCCTAATGCTTCATGGAAGAGGGTAGGAAATAGTAGCAACTCGCAGACTACCTAATAATTTTAGAACATTATGTTCAGTAGAAACTAAGAGTTAATGTTTTCTGATAATGTTAAACATACGTTTTTAATTCTTGTGCACAAAATTAAGAATATTTTGGAAATTATAGAGAAGTAAATCAGAGAAGCTTTATTTCTGTAATTCTAAAAATGAATGTTGTCTGAACAAATATATTTTACAGAAAAATTAAGATGTTCTTTATTATCATAAGTGAAATGAGCTACTAATATCTTAAAGATTTGCATAATAGTTTGCTTAAATAGAACATGGAAACATCTGCCTGTGTATTTTTCAGTGTGATTTTGAAATGTTTCAATGTTTCAAAAGAAATGTTGACCCTAAATGTAGCTCCCTATGGAAGATCCTAATTTTTCTTGGAAATAAGAGTTCTCAGTTAAAAGTCACTATTTCCCATTGATTTCACTGCTGAAATCCGTCGTTCTCTGTTCCTGTCTGCATATATTCTTGAAAAACTGTTAAATCACTGACGTATATATGATCACTGTATGGTATAGTATTTACAATTTTGGAATGGGAGAGGGCAAGAATAAATTCTTGGAAATCTCTTGTAAGAAAAAAAGAATTGAACATTGCTTAGCAATGAGCAAGAAATTTCATTCCAAGTATGCTTATCTGCAGTTTGCTTTCAGCCATGACCACATAGTGGTTATAACTGTGTCAGTTATAGTCAGTGACTTCTCATATGCAGTGGGAAAAGTTAGGCTTTACTCAGGAAGACTCATCTCGTGGTCCATTTCCTACCACTATTTGAAGAAGTAGGAAATCAAAACAAACAAAAGGATGTAGGACCAGCACAAAGACCCAGTCTGGTGCGAAGCAGATGGAAGCAAGAACGTGCCCTGCAGATCTGGACACAGCTCCTGCTCAGAAGAACATGAAAATGAGAGGCAGTTGCTTTCCGGACTCGGTCCTGCTTGTGAGGCCACTGCTGGCCCCCCATAGCTGCTGTGGAGCTAACAGATACTGCCTGCATGGACCCAGCAACATGGCAGGTCAGCAGAGGTTTTATTTTCTAAGTCCTACCAGCTACCCTTTCTAACGCATCTCCCTCGTCCCATATGGCGATGGGTGGAGATGGTTGTGCCATTGATGGGCAGCCAAAGCTGTAAGTTACCCGCATTCCCATTCCCTGGTCACACACTCAAATCTCAGGCACACAAAACAGTAAAATTGAGACCAAAGCCTCCAGAAAGGTAGTTGTAATAATTTTTTTTTTTTTTTTTTTTTTTTCCCAGGCAGCCACAGCTATTACTCAATCAGCACAAGAGTGGTTCGTCATCATTATTTGCCATTTCCCAAGCTCACTAATCTCACTAATCCCCCACAAGCAAGGGGAAAGCCGGCTTCTACAATCCAAAGAGACAGGGAAGAGAGCGCCTTCCGGCAGCGGATCAAAGTGCTATCCTGTTGGCCTGAAAGATGTAGAAGGCAGAAGCAGCCTGAGCTTTTATTAAGGTAGTGAATACATTTTTTTTTTTTTTCCTTCCCCACTTGGCTAGCCACTTAGCTGACTATACTGATTATTTGAGGGAGGCAGGTACATGGCATATACAAAGGAACCTGTAAAATCCTTACCATCAACATGAGAAAAAACATCCAGCCAGAGATGATGTCATAATTCAGCCACCAACTGATGCAAAGTTTACACAACTCCACTTTTGGTTGCCTACTCCTAGAAGAACACTTATGTAATTTTTTTTTTTTCTTTTTTTTAATGTGTACACATTAGGCTGGGTGTCTTTCTTATTCATATGTATCTGTGTGTGCTTGATGCAAGAATACACTAGATCAAAGCAAAACTCTACACTACTGTGGCAGCAGTTTTATGTGCGCTCAGTGTATGTGAATGACTTTTCAAGGTAGAATGAGATGTCCTGCTTTCTAATGAAGCTTTTTGTTGCAAACATGGTCTTAAAAAAGAAATGCATGAATTTGAAACCATAAATCCATACCAGGAGAAGGGAAAACTGAAACTATGTATGACGTAGTTTGTGGTAAGGTATGATCATTTATGAGACCATATGTCAGTCATACAACAGAAATTCTGGGACCAGTCTCAAGAACGAAAAAGCCACTCCACAGCCCTTTGATAGTTTCATAGTGACAGATTAGAGCTGGAAAACAGAGTCTCTAGCCTTCATACATCATACTGTAGATTGATGCATGCACATATTGCACTTTGAAAAGCCTCCACTGTATTTTTGAATCATGACAACAATATCTAAGAACCTTTGCCTTGCTGTATATCAAGTCAGCTGTGCAGAGAGAGAGAGAAAAAAAAAAAACAACTTGTTTCTGTATATGTTTAGTAAATCTTCATGAATCAGATCTAGAGATATTGTAAATTCATATAGGCTTTCTTTGAACCGCATGCTACTGTCACATCCACTTCCTCCCCCCCCCCAATGCATGGCTGTCTAATTGAGCATTAACAACTTAATAAGGAATACAACAGGACCTAAAGAGCAACTTTTCTTTCAGTCCCTGCAGTGCACAGGTTCTGTATCACTCCCAGCTTTTCAATTAGGTCATAATTATAACATGCCTCATTTAGAGCTACAAGAACCCTGACCCTGTCAACAGTACTGGACCATAACATGTCTGTCTTAATTAGATCTGATTAGTTCTGGGCCCAGACTTCATTGTGAATCTTAGCTCCATTAAAAACTGCTCATCTGTTCGGCAGCTGTGGTATCACAATCTTTTTCATCATCCTGCATGGGTGTGCTTTGCTCCTCCTGACACTGGGAATCATAATGCGGTATTTTTGCTTGGTCCTCAGAACAAGACAGATTACAGAAAGTAAAGGTAGGAGGTAAAAGGACAATTTCATACTGTATCAGATTGGTCAGTTATGGTTTAATAAGTCTTAAAGTTTGTAGCAGCAAGTTACACTCTGGGAAAAATGTTATAGGTTAAAAAAAACTCACAGATTGAAGAAAAAACTGAAGACATGCAAAATTTTTTTTTTTTAATGTGTAAACACAACAGTTTGGTTTTTTCTACATCAAAGGAAGTAAAAATTATTAGCATTATAGTTCTGCAGGCAATTCTATACAACAATGTTTTGAGCATTTTTAATAATCTTATGACATATCAAAACCTTTTACCTGCAATGCTTTAATTTAACCTTGAGGTTTTGTAACATACAACTGGTATTTACCAAGACATCACATTCATTTTTAATACCTATTCCCCTCTTCTGACTTATAACTGAATTTTCTTCTGTATCACACTTCTGGGGGATATAAAAAGACCAAAATGATTTTTCCTCTCAATGACTGTAACAGACATTCCCTAAGAGATCGTTATTACTCTATACTAAAAGCCCCTTTTTGCATAGTTAAATTTCATAACTATATGTACCACTTAAACAAAAACAAAAGTAGAAAATTTCTGCCTTAAAAGTTTTGTTTTATGAAGAAAACTGAACAATTAAAGAAAATCCAAAGTTTCTCTTGTACTAGCTTCAGAGAGTTTTAATTGCAATAACTTCTTGGAACCTAATAATTCCGGAGTAAGAAAATTCTAAGGAGAACGTAAAAAATGGCTATATGCAACTGTTTTCATAGTACCTGCATAGCAAAGAAAGTAAATAAAACAAGTTTAAGAACAGAAAATTAAAAGTAAAATAATTATAATAAACTACATCTTTAGAAGTTTCCAGTATCATAGCAGACAGTACACCTCAGGTACAGTGAAGTATGTGAAAATAATTGCCGCCTTTTGATTAATGATAGGGAAAGAATCCTCTTACTGCAAAATTCCTCTTCTGAAATTTTACCTTAAAACTTCTTTTATGTAAACACTGAAAGAAGTTCTGCTGTTAGTGTGAAATGTGTTCATCTGACTCGTGTCAATATGGAACAACACTAGGGCCACATGATATGATGAAATGTCTTATATACTCTTGTATAACCACAAGTCTAAGAAAAACAGTGGTTCTTGTATAGTTCTTGTATCTTGCAAAGGAATAGTCCAGCAATTCATGTCAATAGGGGATAAGAGAACAAAGGGGTTTCAGAATAACTGCTATTATGACTATTGCATGGGACACTATGCAAGTCTCTGATATCTGGACAAGAGATTAAGGAGAAGGGGAAAGCCGAAGGACGACTAAAAGACAAAGCTTGCAGGGGACACTGCACAAGTCTCTGACATCCAGCCAAGATGGACAAAGGAAAAGGACAAGAAAAAAAGCCTGGGAAGAAGACTATGAGCCTTCAACATGAGAGACCCCCAGAGGGACCACCGGAGACTGATACGCATACGCCAGTAGGAAGGTTCGGATTCCAGGAACTAATTATAATAACCCTGCCTTTTCTAGAAGTAATATGTAGGAGCCTAGGAGCATAAAAAACAGCTGCCTGATGTAACTTGTGTGCGTCTTGGTGGAGCAGAGACTCCCGGCGCACCCAGCACTGTTTGCTTACCTCTATTCATTTAATAAATTGTAAAACTTTGATTGTAATCCTATTTAGGACTTAGCCATTTATTACATTAGGATTCTTCTTCATCTTTAAAATAGTTATTTTCTAACCTACCTATTTTCTAACCTACCTTTTGTATGCTCACCAAGATTGGGTAAAACATTCATTCCACTTTCATTTTACTTGTAGTCTGATTTTGTGTTCTACTAATACAGAAAATGACCGAAACATACACTGCAACACTAAAGAAAGGCTGCTTCCCCCTCCAACCAACCCTGGATGATGGATAAGTAGAACATCTTCAAAAACTTAATTCATCTTCCCATTTAAATGGTACCTCTGCTGTCATGGTACCTGAATCGGTTGCAGCAGCAGCAGCTGACCTTCAAAAAATTCAGCTAAAATTTAAGGAAACCCATGTTTCAGGTTTTCTTCTTTTTAAATAAAGAAAAACCTGCTGTTAATAATCCATTGTCTGTGTACTATTTCTGAATTGTAGAAACTTAATTGAGATTTCATAGCAGAAGATGCATTAAGAAAAATCTACAGCTTTAGAGCATAACAAAAAAAAAAAAATCCTTTCAATTTTCAGGTCATTCTTACTAGGATAGTAGGATCATAAGCAGCATCAAAAACAGCTGAATATTGTTTACATAATAGCATATAATTTTTTTTCATACCTTGAAAGCATAGAATTTGTAATGCTGACTTCCTATATCAAGAGAATTGATAACCAACATAACTTTGACATTAAGCATGATCTAGGTTTCAACATGAATAACTCATATAGGTTTTAATGATATCTAGTCAATAAAAATTATACTATGAATTTTATATCCACTGTAAGATAAGTTATTAGAAGCTATTACCAACATTTTAATTGGTTGAAAAGATGAATGTAATGGCATATATACTATAGTGTATAGTGCATGGAATGTGTTGCATCAACTAATTTTTATGGGCTAAATACCAGAAGCTTAATAAAAATAGAGTAATGCCTAAAACCTTATGATTATTTCAGACTTTGGAGAAGAGTTCAGCTGTAATGTTTGCAACCTCAATAAGTCCTCATATCCCACAAATCACTTACATAGTTTCATCTGTTCTCCCAAAATACAATTTTTCCAAAGAAGAGATCAGGACTCTATACTTCAATTTTTTTTTTTTTTTTTTTTATTTTTTTTTTTTTTACACGAGGACTTATTATTTTATACACAGCACTTCCAAAAACCTAGTTAAAAAGTGTGCTAGAATTAACTAAGCAACTACAGTGGGAATATTTTAAACAACTTTCCAAAGAACAAACAAACAAACAAAACACACCCAAACATAAGCACTCTTACCACTTATGTACTCTAGAGGGGTCCATCAGGCTCCCCTGCTCCAGCCTCAAACATCCCAGTAACCCCCTGCTGAACTTGCTCTAGTTTACTAATGTTTGTTTTGTACTGAGGAGGGGGCAAAATAGAATGCAGTATCTAAACTGTATCTACAGTATCTAGACTGTAGAATAGAGGCAAGATATCACTATCATTCTATCAGATCTATCCTTCACTCTATCATTTCTGTTACTTCAACCTATCAGCTGTGCTTCTTTAAATACATCTAAGGATGCTATTGACCGTTTCTACTTCCAAGGTCGTCTACTGGCTCACATTCAGCTTGGACCCCTGGTTCTTTTCTTCAGAGCTGCTCTGCCTGTCACATTGCCAGGGTTTGTTTCATCCTAAATATACACTAAGCCTTTGCACTTGTTTTTGCTGTATTTTGTAAAGTCTCTCCTTGTCCATTATTTCAGCTAGTATTAGCTAGTATTACCCATTCAGTAAGTATTTTACTCATGCAGTTGTCCATCCACTCAGACTACAGTGGCCTAGCCTGGACACAGGAACATTATGGAGACACTGGAGAAAGCTTTGCTAAAGCTGAGGTAAGTGATGTGTACTGGTCTTTCCTCATCTGCAAATCCAGAGACTTTATGACAATCACATTGGTCAGGCATGACGAACGCTTGGTAACTGTACACTCCCTATCACAGCCGTTAGGTGTCCTAAAACTCTACGGGGACTCATCCAGTGACTTCCCTAGAGATTGAAGTGAGGTCTACGGTACCCCAGATGGCCTCTTTGGTATTTTCTGAAACTTGGCAGGTGAGATGTTTTTGTTCTTGACACACTCCAATCCTCCCCTGGCTATGTTACTGGTGCTCACACGGAAGAACAGCAGGGGTAACTATCTGAGAGCTGGCAGAGCCTCAACAGAGCCTCCAGAGCACCAAATCTTTTCTGCAGAATAGGTGCAGGTCTGCAGGGGCAGACAGAGCCACTGTCGTGCTGCTGGCACTAGCCTCCAGCCTTCACCATGACTGCATCTCAACCAGGCAGCCTCCATCTACCCCCTTTCCCTGCAGATGGCGTGCAGGCATCTTGCTGCAGGGTCCCTTGTGGAGACCCTCTCACTCCCTCTGTCCCCTCCCCTAGTACTGTGCAGTCTGTCAAACTCCCTCTACAGATTTCTAACCTGGCGGGGACAGCCCCACCAGCAGCAGGCACCTCTAGAGGTGGGCCATGACACCCGCTACAACCCCTGTCCCAGAGAGGCAGGCCAGGCTGCCCAGTCCCAGAGGCCTGCCAGGCCCAGGCCATGGCCATGCCTATGCAGCTGCTCCAGCCCACGTGGGGCATCATGTGCTGTGGCCTCACCAGCAGACACCTGAGATGAATTTCTGACCCCCCAGCCACATAAACCACTGTTTCTGCTCTCCAAAAGCAAGAAAACAGGTTCCTTCTGTAATTGACTTATGGCCATCACATCTTACAGCTTAACTTTTTTCTTTCTCACATGCTGTAATTGAGAACTGTCAAAAGACTAGTAATACAACACTTGCATGAAAATCTTAATGATGGATGAAGCCATTTTTGCTTAACATCTCCTCAAGTAGTGGACACTAACAGGACTTAGTTTCAAAACTAAAACTACCACTACTGCTTAAGTAAGCCAAATTTATCTTCCACTAATTACAATACAAGCATTTCCATTAACTTTAGTGGAACCTCTACAGCTGTAAATAAAACACAACTGCTGAGACTTACTGGGCAAAGACTTTGCTTTCTGGTATGTCCACAAAGAACATAAAAACTACAGGGACTGTAGGCACATTAAAAAGCAATTCCAACTTGACCACTGACCGAAGTGAGCCATAAGTGTTAATTTTGTGAAAAATTTAGTTCCCTTTGTGTTAATGTGATCATCATTAAACTATTTACAAAATTATTTCACAAGTAATTCTATAATCATAATATTTATTAGGTATTAAGCACATAGTATGTGCTGGTAAGATTTGCAGCTTCATCCCAGTGAATAAATGAATCATTGTACATCTGTGGAGGTTCTTTTGCCTGATGGCTGTTCTCCATTAAGAGCATCATAATATTTGCAGGAACAGAAAATTTATCAAAATCCCATGCATACAAAACTTACTATAAATTCACACATTTTGAATAATGAGATCACCAATTTTACAAAACATTGTTGTAAATATTAAAAGTTAAGTAACCCACTATTTTAAGATACTGTGACCTCACTACATGAAGGAAAAAAACTTTTCAAAGTTTTCATGCAATTCTTATTGCCATTAATCATTGAAAAAGATTTGCATGAAAAGATTAATGTGCTTTGTATAATAAATAATGTAAATAAAAATGACTGTTACAAATCATTTGGAATGATTTTATTGAATTTATATCAACTAACAAAATACAGTGCAAGTTTATATTCATGTAATAAAAAGCAGAACTCATGCTGTATTTTGTTAGTTGATATATTTACATTCCTTTGGGTCCTGTTGAAATTTGAATGGTGTACTGTTTTAGATTCAATCCTGGTTTCATTGCATCAGCTGATACTGCAACACTCGAACACTTCATGCCCTAATAGCTATTAAAGAACATCAACTCACAGAAGTTATCATATAGCTTGTTTTCCATTAGCATATTAAAAAACATACTGTCGATGCACAGAAGATATGTATGTTTCAACAGACTAAAGATTGCTATACGTTATCCACATGTGCTAACTTATAAGGATCACCTGTTCATTACCACATAGAAAATTGAAATTCTAATTACTGAGGAGTTCTCAAACTTGCCTAATTTTGGAGTAAGTACTAGTATTCTGCATATGACCTGTTAACTATGTACATGCAACTCATCAACTCATTATGAATACCACTTAGCAACTTGTATAGACAGAATTTATTAGAGCCTAAAAAAATGCTTAGATAGAGAAAGGAAATAATGTGGGGGTTTTAACTTTTTTTTTTTTTTTTTTTTTTTTTTTTTAACGACAGTGGATAAAGACTTCTTTAATCTCACATACTAAAATGTTGATTTGCTTTCAAGGAGCATTACCCTTCTCTTACTACACACAGACAGTTCCCTGCCACAAGGGATCAGTGTTGGTTATACAGTGTTGGATGGAAGAATATATCTCCAAGTTTATATAATATATATATATATTATATAATATTTATTATATTATACATAGTATAATATATTTGTTGTTGTTGCTGTTTGTTTGTTTTCAGTGGTATTTGTAACTATCTAGGTCTCTTTTTCAATCAAAATTTTCAAAACCATCTTTGAAGTCAGCATCCTGGGCCCACACATACACCAAATCCAATGCAAAAAGGGAATTTGGGATTATGAATTTCTTATGGCTAAATGAGTGGGTGAGACTTGCTGAGGATGCAATCCATTTACAGCACTATGCAACATTCAGTGATGGAGTCCAGATGCTCATCACCTATTCCAATGGCAACTACAAATATGGCATGGATAGGGTTCAGAAGCTGGGACAGTGACAAAAAAAAACAGTCCTGTGGATTCCACCATCACTTTTAGTAGTATAGTTAACATCTCATTTGGATAAAAGCTTCACATGATGGAGAAAAATATTAATTCTAAAAAGGGTTTTCCCCCAGTCAACATTGCAAATATTCGGCATGGTTGTAGCAAGAGTGAGTAGGGAGAAGTGTAGGAATCAAGTATTTGACTTTTTTCCCCCCTTTTCTTCAATTAAAGGCAAGTCAAGACCAGAGCATTTAAGTCAATAAGCTATTAAATTTGCCTATGAACTACTGAAGCAAGGAAACATCTTGATGGCAAAATAAATTAAAACAGCTTTGTCAACTTCTGACCACTGTGAGTTTAAAATATTTCAAGCATAACCTATAGCAAACTCCAAACCTCTTTCTCTTACTACTATCCACTTCCTACTATTACTTCCTCCATTAGCCCAGTCTTTACTCTTCCTTTCTTCCCAGATTGCAGAAAAATAAAAAAGCAAAATTAAAGCCACACAAATCTACAAGAAACATACCAGCTAAATCTAAATATATTTGTTAATGTACTTTGTTACATTTGTACATTACACTGTACATTTGTTAATGTACATTAACATTTGTTAATGTACAGTGAATTTGTTTTTTTTTTTTTTTTTTTTTTTAAAAAAAAAAAAAAAAACAACAACACAGAGTTGATTGGAGGAAATGTTTTAATCCATAGCACGCTATGTTAAATAAATTCAGGCATACTTTTAAGTCATAATGGGCTGCTAGATTTATATATTGCCACTCTCAATACCATCCAAAAATGGATGCCAAGCATCATCTACTTAAATATATATAACCAAGATAAGAGTGAGCCATCAGAAGAGAAATTAAATTGTCCCTAAAATATACAGACTTCTGGAAATGATGAGGAAGACAGTTCTGCCAGTCAGATAGATGAATAGTGTGATAATAAATTAAACATAAACCACCAATCCCAGCTGCTTGTGATCTAATGGTCACTCAGGGACATTACAGAGCTTTAACATCTGGCGCAAAGAGGGGAAAATTACCACTACACTGGCCTTTCACCTTCTCAAGGCACTGGGATTGCATGTAGTGCAGTTGCATGTGTACCAGATGCTCACTTAAACCATGCAACAATCCCTTCCTAGTAAACCCAAACAGTTTAAGTGATTTTTAGTACAAAGTTAAATCAGTATGAATTTAGGAACAAAACCAAAACACTTATTTTTCTCTGTAAGATTTCCTGTTGGAAGACCCATACTTCAGAAAGAGACTTGTTTCACTCAGGTTTCCACCAGGTCAAATAAGAGGGCTAGCCATTAAGTCCTGGGGAAACAGCTTTGGAAAACATTGTATAACAGTTGGCTCTTTAACACATTTTCAGTATATCCCCTTTCAAATGAAAATGGCTATGCTTGAAAGCACAAAGTTGCAATTTAGAAAACCAATGCCACAGCTTACACAAATAATGACCTCCAAACCAATAAAAATGTAAATCCAAATTTAATGGAAGATTAAATACAAAGGGAAATTAACATCAGATCAACAATTTTGTCTTGCATACAGTATCATTTGTTTCACTCTCATCATTTGTTTCACAGAAAAGAAATGTATCTAGAAGATTGACTGACCATGTTATATACAGTTGTGCCCAGCAGTTCTGGGCTATTTAATCCTTATATAAAGGTTTATTTCTATTCAACAGCAATAAGTTTTGTTTAACTATACCTTACATCAACAGGATTGTATTACATCATGCTGGAGCTACACATTTTAAATAAATCTGGCCTTCATCTAGAACCAAAGGAGTAATAAGGATTTTGTCTTTGTGTGTTTCACAATTTTATTTATTTATTTTTTCTCTCTTAAAACACTACTGTTTGCTGCTTATCTTAATACTCAAGCTGTGGCTTACTCTTTAACCAACTAACAACTGCATTTCCAACACCTATTACTGCATCTACTGTTCAGGAAGTAGAAATCAGCTGGACAAAGCAGTAAATTCTTAATCAAGCCTTCCTGATGTGGACAAACAGATCCCATCCATAACTGTTCCATACTGCATGGTAATGTGCTTTTGGAACAGCATAACTCCTTAAAGGAGTTTACACACAAGTGACTTAGTGGAAAAAGTAGCTTAAAGCTATGTAAATCCTTCCAGGAATTGCATTAAGTCTTAATATTCTCTTCTAGTTCTGAATTTTCTTCTCATCATTTACTGAAGTATTTTTACAGCTCATTAAATAATGAAAATATATTGTGCCTAGTTAGCTATTTATAATGCAAAGTCATACAAAGAGGTTTGTTTTTTTTTTTTTCTTTCTGCTGTGTGAAAAACAGCAAACAGGCATGGGAAAGTTTGCTTAATGCATCACTCAAGAACAGGCGGCAGGCATTAAGACAGGTATTTTATTAATAACATCAGGTATCACAATCCTAATCTAAAATGGTTGTTACATCACCAGAACTCAGTTGACTCTTCAAAACGAGAAGTGGATATCCTCATTTTGTACTCTTCCCTTACTGAGAGGCTGGAGAAAGGAATGGGTGTTTGGGGTCAGAGAAGGAAGACTACAAAAAATATAATCATTAAATTTAGGGGATGTTTTAGGTGATATTTACCAAGACACTGCCCTACATTTTATTCTGGGTTTGGTTTTAAACATGATACACAAGTAATAAATGGGAAGCCTTTTAACCCTGCTCACAAAGACATCACTTTGGAAAAGAGACATTACTTCAAAGTCTTCTTTTGTCCCCAAAAGTCTAACAGTCCTAACACAGCACACAAAAATTTAGTCCGTTTGTCTCCACAACTCTGAACTGAAACCAACTTTTGTTGTATACTGACCATAGTTAATCCCTTATGCATTATATGTAGTCCAGTATAATTTAATATAGTGCTTTTCTGCATCACCCATGCCAAACCTCCAAACCCAACCAATATTAAACCATTTCCAAGAAATCAAAGATGGAGACCCTGCTAGTTACAACATACAGGTAGCTGTTGATTAGACCACGAATTTGCAACAATTATTTCACAGCACTTTATAAAGTATGTTCTGCATTTAATATTTTAAAATAGGCATGTCCAAAGGACAACATATCGTACAACTGAAGGTAAGAATGTCTTCCAGTTTGACAAAAGCACTATCCAATGTAAAGCTGTCTTCTAGAGCTACAGGCTGGGAGATGAGTGGTTGGAGAGCTGCCAGGCAGAGAAGGACCTGGGAGTGATGGTGGATAGTCGGCTGAATATGAGCCAGCAGTGTGCTCAGGTGGCCAAGAAGGCCAACAGCATCCTGGCTTGCATAAGAAACAGTGTGGCCAGCAGGGCTAGGGAAGTGATCGTCCCCCTGTACTCGGCTCTGGTGAGGCCGCACCTCGAGTACTGTATTCAGTTTTGGGCCCCTCGCTACAAGAAGGACACGGAGGTGCTTGAGCAGGTCCAGAGAAGGGCCTGGACAACAAGTCCTACGAGGAGCGGCTGAGGGAGCTGGGCTTGTTCAGCCTGGAGAAGAGGAGGCTCAGGGGTGACCTTATTGCTCTTTACAGATACCTTAAAGGAGGCTGTAGTGAGGTGGGGGTTGGTCTGTTCTCCCATGTGCCTGGTGACAGGACGAGGGGGAATGGGCTTAAGTTGCGCCAGGGGAGTTTTAGGCTGGATCTTAGGAAGAACTTCTTTACCGAAAGGGTTGTTAGGCATTGGAACAGGCTGCCCAGGGAAGTGGTGGAGTCACCATCCCTGGAGGTCTTTAAAAGACGTTTAGATGTAGAGCTTAGGGAAATGGTTTAGTGGGGACTGTCAGTGTTAGGTCAGAGGTTGGACTCGATGATCTAGAGGTCTCTTCCAACCTAGAAGTTCTGTGATTCTAAATCAATTCTCCATTATTCAAGATCATTCAGAGGACTACAATACTATCTGGGTTTCTACAGTAAAAACAGATTCTGGTGTAAACTGTAAAAGGAAAGAATTTTGAAGTGACAATGGGAGGCAGGGAGAAAGGGCCTATCACAGCAATTAAAATAGGTTTTCACCATCACTTGATGAGTTTAGTTTTATTTTTGTTTTATGGTTTCTTGTGGCATTACATTACTAATGGAACGTTTTGCATATGAGCTAAACTCATGAGACAACATCTGGATGTTACATTCAATCTAATAGCATTTGCAGAAACTTAGGCCATTGGGATGAATCTTCATCTCTCAGAGAGAATGTCTCCATTTATTATTTGTTATACTATTGTGTTCCTGGATAAAATGCCTGGGTGAACAACATCTGCATATCAATTGGAGGATATGTGAGAAGTTACCAAGGTTTCTTCTATGAATTTGTATTATATTAGAAAAGGCAGTGCTGATCTCTTCTCTCCAGTGACAGGATGAGAGGGAATGACTTAAAGTTGCCTCGAGAAAAATTCGGATTGGACATCAGAAAAAAATTCTTCCCGAGAGGGTGGTCAAGCACTGCAACAAGGTCCACAGAGAAGCGACCATGGCCCCAAGCCTGTCCATGTTCAAGAAACATACGGATTCTCTTAGACATAGGGCATCCTAAGAGTTAGTACTGTATGTGGAGTCATGTTAGACTCAAAGATCCTCATGGATCCCTTCCAGCTTGTATCTGTGGCAGATATCCATCCCCCACTGAATAATAAAATGAACCCTGAAGAGCACCAACCTATTCCTAATTGTTTTATTTTATATATATACACACACACATTTTTAGGAGAGGAACATGTCTTACACAATATCATTATGCACACTGGAAAACAAAAACAAGCCCCAGAACATTGGATACTGAAATAGTGTGCCTGCAAGACTAGTTATATCCTAGAGGGAGACAGGCCATTTTCAGTGGCAGACAAATAGCCCCCAAGTCCCTCCTCTGTGCTCTATAAGAGCTCATAGCTTTTGCTCTAAGTCCCATCTTTCATTAGTCTCCATGTCGCAGACTTCCACTGGGGCAGGAGCTCACAGGACCCACTGCTGGCAGCACTGACAGCTGATTAATTCTTAACAGAGAGCAATGTATCCAGCACTGCCAAATGCATGAGGGCCAAGCGCTCATGCCCAGCACTGCTGCCAATGGCAACCTTTGGGAGTTCTAGGATTTGTCCCCATATATAATCAAGAAATGTCTCTAAATTCATTTGCATTCTATAACAGCAGTTTTATCTCTTGGATCATTAATAGCTCTTGTGTTTACTCAATGAAGGAATATGCTAGTGAAATTCTTGCAATGAAAAAATCTGTAGATTGAAAGTATCTGTAGCAAAGATGAATGAAGTTTTGAACTTTTATGAGGTATGGATATCTTTCCTGGGTTCTTGCCTTGAGGAATAAAGAAAAAAATATGGTTACTGAAACAGTCTAGTGGGTGATACTAGATACTTAATAAAACTCTGCCATTTTTATAATGGAACTAGAGAGGATGGATTAGTTTAAGATGTAACAAAACATAATATGCACACAGGCAGGGAGTGCACACAAGAAGACTAATGTAAGAAAAGTAGAAGTAACATAATTTCAGGGTTGCCAATAGTTTCCTCCTTTACAGACCTCCATAGCAACTTATTTTGATGCTACTCTTGGAAAATATTTGTGACTAACCAACAATTTTTCAGTCATAGTCTGAAGGAAAAAAAAAAACACCCTACAACCCATGGTGCTTTATAAATTCACTTTTAATCAGTCATCTGACTACAGAGGAATAAAATTGAAATACTG
Organism: Aythya marila; assembly: GCF_965140915.1. NCBI lineage: Eukaryota > Metazoa > Chordata > Aves > Anseriformes > Anatidae > Aythya > Aythya marila. The sequence goes on from NC_139042.1 coordinate 106,123,687, forward strand.
TGAGTTTAAGGGTTTGTATGTGAATTAGATCTATATACGAGGACATACAGACAAATTTTCTAAGCTACAGCCTCAACTTTTCCTCTTTTATTGTTGCTTATATAGTAACAGGGTGTTCAGATCTTTACTACAGTCCGCAGGCCATGTTTGAACAGAGCAAGATGAGATTTATTAAAAGCTTGAAGACAGATGGACAACCTGAGATGCATGCAAGAACATGGATTAGAATTTTGTTACATGCATGAGCAGCAGCTATTATACCTCAGGTACAAATAGGTGATTGCAAGAAACAGCTATCATAGCTCGATGACTTCTTGTTTGTAAGCTGAGAACTAGTACCTGAGCATTCCCATGGTCCCAGCCTGCTTCAAGTACAAAGGATGATATTTTCACCACAGCACATGCACTGGCAGGCCTGCACTCAACCTGACACACCTCCCTCCTGACCTTTCATGTATCAATGCTCTGTCATTACTGTGCAGGCATCATGTTGGAGCTTGCATGTTTATATGGGCACTCCTGAAAACAAATGCTTGCTCTTTAATGCACCTCATTGATTTCTACAAGAAAAAAAAAACAAAAACAAAAACAAACAAAATCAAGTCTGAAGGTGTCCTAACACCAAATGCTATTTACCACTAGCAGAAAAATTTGCCAAGTAGGTAAATCTGCCCTGAATGCAATATATAGATAAATATTTCCTTCTTGGCCCCCTTAAGAAAAAGAAAACAAGACCACAACACTCAACTATAGGAGTACAAATCAAAGTGAAACAAAGCTGTTAAAAACAAGATTTTTACTGTGGTTCCTCCTGACTTCTCAATAATCGTAGGAAACTCAGATATTCAAATCTCACATTCACATATTGGCATCCTTACCACCTCACTTTCCAACAAACTCCTAATGAAGGTAGTTTACCTCTGTCATCCTTCTATTTGCAAACTTGGGAAAGAGCCTGCAGCATAGAAATAGCAGTAATCCCCAAATCATTCCTATTCAACAAGTTGTTTCATCATTGTATCTCAAGAGATTTTACAGAAAAGAGACACTATTTCAGAAAGTCAGTTTCTAAACAATACACACCTACTATCATTTCATCATGCATTTTCTTATCACATTAAGAGTAACTAGTATTTATGTATACACTAACATTTCACACATGACCATTTTTATTTATTTATTTATTTTGGCATAATAAGAGAGTTAAAATATTTTTAAATTGACCAACATTGCGCTGTCATCAATATTTGGTTGTACTGGACTTACTTGGGCTGACATTTCAAAATTAAGAACATTGCACATGGAAAAGCTGGGTTTATTTTTTCTTAATTCATTTCACTTAGGTATCTTCAGATTAACTGTTCAGAGTACAATTGCAAACACTGAACATGAGTTGGAAGCTTCTAGCACTGATTAAGTAATGTCTTAAAGAATGAAGGAGCACAAAGAATATGCACTTACACATTCCTCTCACATATGGCAACATCATCAATAATATAAATTTAAAAGTCACTGGAGGTATATTTTACACCATAACAATAAGCTGTTCTTGCAAGTTTATTGTAATCGTATTTTTAGAATGGAGGTTTTTCATAGCTTCATTGTCAATAGCATCAAAGTTACAACTTTTTTCCTCCCCTCTTCAGGGAAAAAGTGCCAACACAGCACAAGGCAATCATTTCACCGAAGTGAAATGAAACTCAGGTTTTCATCATTACTAAAAATGGTAATTAGATCCTTGCCAGATAGGACTAACATCAATCCAAATTGTGTGAAAACCCATGCCCAGAGCTGGTGTATGAAAAGGAGTTACAGGAGGGAAAAAAAAAAAAAAAAAAAAAAAGAAGAGATGAGGTCCCTGAGATTTGTGCCTAAGGAAGGCAGCCACGCTTGGCTGCCTAGTACCTTGACAGAAGCAGTAGGGGTGCACAATTTCAGAAGCAAGAAGTTAGTCTGGTATGTAGCTTGAGAGCAAGCACTCACTCAACTAAAGGGAGCTTGGAGAATGAGCAAGCATAGAAAGACAAGCCATTTGTGTGCTTGGATTTTGAGGTACAATGTGTAGTCTTTTTCACAAAGTGTCATTTGACCTTTTTTCTAGCCCTCTTTACACACATTCAGCTTCTGCAGGTACAAATTCTTCCTGGGTTCCAGCCAGGCCTCACAAACACATAAAAGTGTCATGGAAACTGACTTAGACTTTGTCCTCTCAGAGAAAAAGTCAACTGCATTAATAACAACCCCTCGCTTTTTTCCAATGCTGTGGCATTACCTGGAGGTCTGTGCCTTCTGGCCCCACAGCAGGTCTGGGGCAGCAGAGGTATGCTTTGGCCAGTGCCTTCTTGCAGGCTGAGCTCCATTCGGGCAGAGATCCAGGACACACTTTGGTCTTTTGTCACAGAACTGACCGGTCAGGGAGTTATTTACCTCTTTGACATACAGAAAAGCATACACCAGAAATAAACATACAGGTTTGCATTGCTAATCTATGTACGACACATGCTGTTGGGACTAACACTCCAGCACTCCTCTTTCTTGGCAAAAACAAAAAAAGTTATACTGGATCCTAGGGTTGGCCTTGGTAATATAACATGCCTTACAATGATACAGCTTCATTCAAATTTTAAACTTCATATAGTTTGTTTTTCATTAGCGCTAAAAGCTTTATTTAATATAGCTTTATTAAAAGCAGCTTTTCTTAAAGGTTTCTTCAATGAAGTTTCTTAGTTATCAATACAAGATATTAACATCCTATGGACAGTTCTTCACATGTTAGTTACAAAGTTTTGCTCTCCTAAATCTCTTAGTTCCTGGAGAAACGTGGGAAGTTTGAGGTACATTGAGAATGTGAAAGCCTTAGTATGTTTTGTCTGGGGGTAGAAGCCTGGAGGAATCACTGCAAGCTCATGGACCCTAAGATATATTTAAAGCATCCATAAATTTAATCAGCACTCTTAGCATTACTGGATTCTTGGTGCCTCCTTCAAACCACTGCTTTGTGAAACAAATACCATTTCCTCCTTTCTAGCATTAGAACAAACATTTGGCCATTTATTTCTGAAAGGTTAAAAATGTTTGTATGAATGAGTTTTCTTTCAAGAAGGAAATAACCCTCAATAACTAACAAACTTTGATGGAGGTACATAGCGTGCCTTTGCTTTAACCAGAAACAGAAGTCCTGCATCTGCTTGTATACATGGAATTACTTTATGATCAGAAGTATTTTCTGATCTGATTCAGAAGCTACTTCCCAATAGGCAAATGAACAAAGAAGGAAAATTTTAGTCAATTCACCACTCTTCTTGCAGTAATGAACTCAAGAGATTCTCTCTCTTCATGCCTAAGTATTTCCAAAGCAAATCAAAAATCCATATTAAGATGCAAATCTTAAATTTTCCTTGTCCTTATGTCCTGACCCAATACTGAAGCTGATTTAGTGTTAACTAAGTTCTTAACTAATTATAGTAACCCTTCAACTTCTTTTTTTTTAAATCAGGAATGAGATAATTTTGATTGATTTTTCTCACAAGCATCTCACATCTGTTTCACAGGAAAACAAAACTAAAAGTGTATACTGTAGGTAGTAGTTCTAACATCAGTGATTATGCACTGTTGTTTAGGTTACACAATTATTTAGGGCTGTCTTTTAACCCCAAGAGTTAAATTATTTAAAAATTATTTTCCTCAGTGCATCTTCTAGATATTTTATTCATAAGAACTTTTTTCTTTATAACAAAGTTCCTGCAACATCATTTATATTCTTTCCAGCTCTATTATTTTTGACCCTTTTACTGTAATATTTCTAATGGTACTTTAGTGTCGATGGTATCTTTATTACATATAAAGACACCTTAGCTTTTTTTTTTTTTAAATGATTCTCCTCCAAAAAAATTCCAAGCAAAGTTTTCAATTAAGATATTTTAATCAATTCATGGTTTTGCCTTCAAAAGTCATATCTGTTAAGGTCATATAGCAATTTGGCATTTTATGATTTTTACCCCCATTTCTTTTTTCACAGGTACACAGCTGGATGTACATATCAAATAAGTTTTAACACCACCTTTATCCTGGAGTAACATTTTCCTACAGAGTTATTTTATGTATGTTTTCATGTTTCAATTTCCTGTACAGAAAAAAATAAAAACTATGCCAATATTTCTAAACACTCCCATTTTCTTAAATTTAAAATGCATTTCATCAGAAAACTACCAGAAGAATATGAGACAAGGATAGAGTATATTTATATTCAGCAAGCAGGAAGAGTATTTATCCACTAGTCTAGTTTTTTTTCATACTGCCTTGTCTACACTAGATTTCTAGTGACTTTCATCAAGTCATGAGCCAGGCTTGGTGCTACCTGTACTTTATTAAAACTAAATTACAGCCCACTTTCTGCAGACTCATTCCATGTCATCTGGCATCCCCCTAAAATGAAAGAATTTTCCTGATCCTTTCCTTTCCTTCAAAAGGAAACATTTCAGTGACCCAATATTTCATCATCTCCAAAGATGAACACAAGGAACTGTCTTAAGCTGCCTCTTGTTGGCTATAATCCTTCCTTTTAATGCTTGAAAAATTGGCTTCAGTAAGTATGGTCCAACACTGCTTTGACATTCTACCTTGTTTAAGAGGTCCCTGTGAAAACAAATTAATCATGAAGAAACAATGGTATTGATGAGCAAATTAAACTTACATTAATAATACAGATATTTCTTTTCATATACAGCCTCACAGAGGCAGCCCTTACATAGGTATTGTTTTCAAATAACCTCACCCTAGTAGGGGGTGATGGATTACACACACAAAAAAAACCACACAACTAATTGAACATAAAATAGATATGGGCAGGATTCAGCTGTTTTGTTCAAAGTTAGTATGTGCAGCCAAGTTACTTAAAATACCATGGATATGTCTCTAATAGAAAGCACAAGTATCAGTTTTAAGCTCTTCCCCCATCTGGACTTAGTTGTAGTAAGATATCATTAATAAGAAGTGCAGAACCCACTGTTTTTGCAGTTGTTACAGCACCTTTATTTTACAGAGGGGAGGAAAATACAAAGACATACACTCTTAACGGACATAAACAATATTACCTATAAACCTGAAAGCAAGCTACAGGCAGAAGGCACACAGTTGTTAAGTAAATGTCACTAAACCTGGGGGCTTATACCACAGACCTCTCAACTCTAAGTGCATGATACAAGCAGATAAAGCAATAAGTTCTGAAAAATTTTAACAAGTACATGAAAAATTGCATTCCATCCATCATTCCTATTTTGAAATCTAACATCAGGAGAAAAGTGCAATTTATTGAGACTTAAGCAGAAGAAACTTTATTTTTGTGTGGACATGAATCCAAGTTGCTTGCAAAAGCTTATAATAACAGTGTTCTTATGTTTTCTCCATAATCAAAGGAAAGAAACAATCCTAATTGTCTCCCAGAGTGCTTCTCTCTAACTGCCTTGAAAGAGATGAATCCTGCCCTTAGTGCCCATTAAGCAAGAGAGCCTACTTCCTCGAGTGGAATGACCTCCTGAACCACTCAGTCTCCCATTGCGAGCTGTGGGACTACATGATTGTGGGTCATAAAGAACATACCAAATATCTAGCTGTACTCTAAATAGAAAAGCAAGTCTGGAGTTAGCTATTAAAGACAAGGGCTATGTAGAAGGGGAAGTTGAGACTCCCCAGGTCTCTGTTAGGAGTTAAAAAGGTTTGCATATAAAATGCAGCAATGAGTAATACCCAGTATTATAGTCTTTCACACCATGTTCTGTGCTAGGGACAAGGAATTCAAGCACATTAAAGCCTATTTTGTGATAAAATATCATTGCTTTACCACAATATTTGAATGGAAAAGTAGTATCATTAATGCATAATCACACATGAAATGATTTAACATCCTGACAGAACATACAAAACCCCCATTATCAACTCCATACTGAAGATCAGAAGCATTCCTTCAAATCCTTTTTTCATACTGTACATCACCAGCCACTATAGACTGCTGAAATCTCCAAAGCAGGTTCCCAAATCCCAGCCTAGCTCAGTTTGCTGTTAGAATTATTGCTGAGATAGATGATGGCAGCACCGATTGCACTTTACTATTCATCTTTTCCAATGTATGTATAGACTACGTCCATCTGCTATAGAAATTAGAGTATAAACATTATTAACTGCACTGTGGAAAGGTAACTATGAACAAGACTTCAATGGTTTAAGTATCAAAGAGTATGTCACTGCAAAATGTGATTTGACACAATGATGAAAGAGGCCTTGGTTTCCTTCAGGGTATGGTGTTCAGCATTTTTTTCAGATCAGAGTTTCTACTCTTTTAGGAGCATTGATTTTAAATCAAGGGAAACATTACATCTGATATTATGCTTACCGTTCTAGTAACATCCCTTTGATAAGAGCATCATTACCCTCAGAAAGAACGTCAGGGAATGAGTTTAATATTACCAACTGGATAATGACCTTTGTGTATGATGCAAAGATTTGCCTAGTTTTATTGCATACAATTGCCTTAACACAAGTGCCTAGTAACATCTGGGTGGCTTATGATATTCTTCCTAGTCTCCAGCTCTCTTATTCACTCCAGGGTATCCCAGAAATTATACATGTAACTGGCACAGGAGACAGGATTCTATGGGACATCTCTGACAAAAGAAGTTGGAAACTAAGAAGGATACTATAAGGAAACAAAGTCACAACACACATGCACATTTATGCAACTGAATTCTGTCTTTAAAGGTTGCCAGAGCTGTCACTAGTCCGGGCAACTATAGAACAGAAAAAGAAAGATACTCTATGTCTTTGCAGGTGTTTCCACCATTTTCAGAGAAAAGAGACATGCCCAAGCAAACACTATCTGAACTTAGGGTATATTTTTGTCTGTACAATTTATGTTAAACAAGCAATGAAAGAACTTAAGCAGCATTAACTAAATGTTACAGTCCAATAAAAAAAAAAATAAAAAAAAAAGAGTTCTACTTAGGCAAAGATCATGAGTTTCAGTTACCTTTAAAAAAATTCAAGTAGAATCAAAAGACTGAATTAGACATAAGAGCACTAGTAATAGAAACCAGCAAGAGATAAAACAAAAAATATATATAATTGTACATTATCAGTTTTAGATGTACAGATTATCATGAAATACACCCCTTTGTGACAGTTCCTATACAGCAGGAATGCTACTTCAAGCTGTAACCATTGGTTTTAATGGAGTTTAGATTACCCTGAAAGGAGGAAGTTTGCCTACTGTGGTAGCAAAGTAACTCTTCAACTTCCACATCAGGGGCCATTCTCATGCTTATAGCACTTAACAGCTCAAAGTGCCACTGAAAATATGTTTTACAGTCACAACATCTGTTGTCCTTAAAATTATTTTTTAGGGGGTGGAGTGGAAAAGTGGAATCAAAGACAAGCACACAAGGCACCCAAATCAGTTCCTCTACCATTTGCCAGAACTATAGCTTTTTAGAAGGTCAGCAGAAAAGCCTTTCTATTTGTCCTATTTTTATTCCTTTCCTTATTACATTTTTTTTTTTTTCACCTAAACATAAAAAGAAAAGCCTAGGAAATACTTGCAAGTATCTTGAGGACACTTTTTTATTCTTTCTTTTCATTAAGTGTTAAGTGCCAGGATATTCTTGTCCCTGCTCTTGCTAGAGTGCCCCTACTGCATCACATGAAGGTAGACCTACTTAAGCAATCCCATGACATTGCTGCAAACAAGACTGAAGAAGTTAAAAATATATTGTTCTTATACTTCAAAAGAATACATGGCAAGACAGTTTATCATTGTTTCCATAGAGTCCACTGTTAGAACAAAGTCTTCAGTGTACTAGAACAAAAAACAGGTTGTGGGAAACAAAAGAGGCTTCCAGCATATCATGAGTAAACCAATTTCAACATTAAAATGTCACATGGTACAGCTGCAGCTATCCAAGTTAGGTGTAATTCAGTTCATCCAAAACATGCCCCAGTAAAATAAATAAATAAAGAAATAAAGATAGTCTTTTAAGAAACCCTTTAAGAAATGAATGCTTACCACATATGCCACAACAATCCTTCTCATGATATATGATCTATTCTCCCATCAGATACCAGGACAGTTGTTTATTCAGAGGAGGATCAATGTATAGTTAGAGAAAAGAAATATTTAAGTTTTCAATCCCTTCTACATAAACCTGCCTAACAGGTTGTATCCTTGATTTAGAGCAAGATCAGCTTTTCTTACATTCTGCTCATCCAGCACTAAAATTATTTGATAATAAATCATTAATTTGTTTTCCTCTTTGGCATTTTAAGAGAGATTAATCTGCTAGTGACATTTAATGGAAATTAAATCACAAGCATATTACAGGATAACTGTGAAACATCAAAGAAGTTGCTGAACTATACTCATGCACATACTATTTTTTGAAATTGTAGTACTAAAGGCATATCAGAGTTGCTCTTAATTTCTCTAAGGATAATGCAGCAGAATGCAGTGCCTATAAACACAAAGTGACCAATTACATTGCATTAACAGTCTAACCTTCCTCCCCCCTCCTAACCTTCTTTCGTGTCCCACTCTAGCAGAAAGAGATAATAAATCTAGATGATACTTTTACTAACTATTTTACTTCTGTCTACTGTCACATTTTGGACAGTAATTTCTAGCCTCTTCCCAGCCCTGTTACTTTTTTCAACAAGAAGCAACCCAGCTCCAGTTGCTCCTTGGAGTAGTCAAAGACTACTCCAAGTTCCTCGAGACCAACCAAGCAAGGTCTAGGAAAAGAAAGCCCAAAGGCAGCAGGATGCAGTCAAGTCCAAAGGGTGAAGCAAGAGGCAATGCACCCAGCCTCATGCTGCAGCAGACTAGAGAACAGGGCTGGCTTACTGCTGGGCTGAGGGCAAGACCTCACAGACCCATGCTGCAAGGACACAGCAGGAAGGGACAGTCATGTCTTAACCCGTTGGGGTTTTATTCCATTTTAATGCAAGACAAATCTCCTGGGTATATAATAGTTAACTTATGTTCTAATAAAATGTGACCTGTTAGTGTTTGATAGCATTCTGGTTAGCGTTGGGTCTAAAGAACCCACCACAGGCTTCCCCACAGACGTTAATTCTTTCATAAGCAAGAGTGTCTCTGCATTGAAAAAAAAAAAAAAAAAAAAAAAACACAACTATATTTAATATATGCTACTGCTACTTTTATCTTCTATATAACTTCAGATAAGCTGACTCTGCTTCTGAAATTTCAGTTGAAAGAGAGAGGTAAGACTACATGTATTTAATTACCAGCCTCCTGATAATTACTTGCAGCCTTCTCAAAACATAGAAACACGATACAGCCCTCTTTGATACCCTTGATTATTAACAGAAAACAATTTTTAGTCTTGATTAAATAATGAAACAAACTTGAGACAAGCCTTAGATAAGCTAGAGACCATAGCGGGACTCACTCACATGAAAGCTGGAGCGCAACATGAAACTTTTCATCAGCAAGTTCAGCCCTATGTTACATTGCATGTCTTTGTTTTATCACCTCTACATAAAAATAAATTAATATGAAAAAGAACTAATTACATCAGTCAAGACAGAATTATGATCGCTAAAGGCAAAATGAATGTAAGCTGCATGCAATAAAAAATATCCCAAGTGTATTTGATGTACATCTGATGCTTAGAGAGAAGGAGGGAGGTGTGGCAGAAGACACGGCTGCTGGTCTGCTCTTGTGAGGCCTGGCCCAGGCCTCAGACACAGCTGCTGTTTGGGTACAACAGTCTCCTTTGATGGTGGTACCCAAGCAAACCAGACTTGTAACTCTGAGATAAGATGGATAAAACACATGTGAGGTTGCATAGCCAGGTTAGAACAGGTGGATGCAGTTTCTTGCAAGGTGCTTTAGCTGTGCCTCTTTCCCTCAAGGGCTCAAAACAATGATAAGGGATCATTACCTCTATTTATCTTGCTGTAAAGAACAACTTATCTCCAGAAACTCACCTCTAGACAAAAACTGAAATAGCAATAACAAAACAAGGCAGTAACAACAACAAAGATGCATTTTCAGTTAAAAAAGAATGGAGTCTGAAAGTTGCATTCTATTTATTTTCCTTTTAGCAGTATAAAACCAGTTAAAAAACAGAGTTACCACAGCAAGATTTTCTTTGCCCTTACTTCAAAGCAAGCACCACAGTCATCAGGTTGAACACCACATGTACAGAAATGGGGGCTAGTTCCTGGTCAGGAACATCGTGCCTTGGTGTGATTGTGTGGGAAAACATATAGTGTATACACTGTCACCCTACAGGCACTTTCCAATGCCTTACTCCTTCAAGACACCCAATAAACAAGCTATGTTCCTGATCCAGAGATTTACAACTTATGGGTGGGCAGATTTCTGTGTCTACATGGTGCCTCAACTCAAGTCAGCATGGTTCCACACAGGTGCTGCCATACATATGCACATAGTAAAACTGCAGGCTCAAATCTTATGCATACTGTTACATGAAAATCAAAGAGACAAGTAGAATAAGAACAGTTTTACATTTTCTCTGCATTCTCTAGGTAAATGAAAATTTTGGATAGAAAAAAATAAAACTGATCCCAGTTCACTTTTTCTTCCTCCCTGTGTAGATACTTGGGGAACTCCCCATAGTAGCTTTTGAAAAGCAGCAGCACGTATTTTTTACTTGCAAACTGGGGATGTCGGAGTCACGGCGATCTAGTGAAACAAAGTAGGAGGATCCCTCAAACTGTTTTGACTTCTTTATACTCATACAGATACTTAAAAAGAATAGATATTGGCTGTAACATGCCTTGCTCTGTCAGATCCTCAAAGTCTGGCACATAGAATGCCTGGGAGTGGCATAAGGCAGACAGCTGCTTCTATAATCTTCACTAACCTCCTGTCATGTAACTGCTAGGTCACATTGTAGGAAAAGCACATTGTAAGTATTACCTTTCAAAGTAACTTGGGCCATGCAGTTGTTGCTACAAGAATAATATATGCTGGCATATGGGGGAGAAAGCTGAGTTTCTAAGCTTGAAGAAGGAAAACGGGTCAGAACCCATCTCTTCAACAATTATGACAAACAGCACTTCACAGCACTAAACAATTCACATTTTTAGCATTTGAATTTCTAGTCGTGAGGCTCTAACTCAGACTGTAGACACATATAATGATAATTTAAAAGTTTGCTGTTCATTTTGTATGAAGCCAGATCAACTTAACATTGATTCAGAAGCCTCTTTATGTGAGTCAGCGAAAGACTTGTAGAACTTACTTGACCAATTTTTCCATTTCATTACTCATTCTTATTTGCTTCTTGGTGTTTGAAGATAGGGAAGATTGGCATCACAACCACAGCCATTTTCAAATTAAGATCATTTCCTCCCTTTTTCACTATGATTGAATATAATTCCCAGTTTAGAGGAAAACACAGATACATGCACAAAGAAACAACGTAACCCCTAGCCAGTTTCCTGTGTGGCTGAAGTTCCACCCTTAGCATCAGGGTGCATTAATTATCTTGGTCACCACCCCTCTCCCCTTACTCATCATTCTCACTTGGGGCTTCTTATAGAGGCAGACCTTCAAGACCACTTTCCTCATCTACCTTAAAGACACAGCAAGAATCTTTTATTAACATATATTGAACCTAAGGGGCCACACCTCAGCAGCCTCTTTTGACATTTCATCTTTGTAGCAGACATTTCCCCTTCACATTTTAAGTTAATGTACTGGCAAATTCAGTCTTTTTCCCACTCCAACATATGCATGGTAGATAATGCAGATGAGCTAGAGCAGACCATGACTGTCATGGTTTCTCAGCACAGGAGCAGATCAGAGGGACTGCATATAACTCCCCTGATACTTTGTGGAGTCAATATGCCCTCATCCAAAAGAATTAGATGTAGCAGCTCTCGGTTCACCGGATTTTTAACAGGCATAACAACACTTCTGGATTAGTAGTTAGGACAGCCTTAGCCATGACAGCATGGTAGAGCACAGACCACAGACCTGCAGTTGTTTCTTAAACAAGCGTTGTTTCTTCTTTCCTACATGGTAATCTGTCATGACAGTCTGTTTGATTTCCATAATATAAAACAGTTCAAAAATATGTCAAAATATTTTCCAGTCAGTTAGTTGAAACTGAGCATTTTTTAGTTAAAAAAAAAAAAAAAAAAAAAAGAGTTGCTGAAGCATTTTGTGAGAGAGTCTGGTAAGCCCATTGTTTGGGGTCTGCTTTTAAGCCCCTGTTCTTCAATTTCCTGAGTAGTGCCTTATGTCACAGGTTGTAATCACTTCCATCCTCTGCAATATTTTAAATATACCTATTTTAATCTACAATCCTTAGAAAACACTAAAACACTTCTATAAAGTGAGTTTGTCTTTCTAGCCATGTAGCCATTTTTCAAGGTATACCAAATACTACTGCTTTTTCTCTTCCAACTATTTAAAAATGACGCATTAATCAGTAAGTACAAACACTTGAGAGAGTATGGAGTTTAAGATGTTTTTTCTGTTAACCATTCACTGAACAACAAGGTTGGGTAACCCCACATTATCATGAAATTTCCCCCTTCCTCCCCCATGTAAGTTCTTTTTGTCTAAATGAGGCAAAAGACTCATTTATTTTAGGACTTCTAGAATTTCATCTTTTATGAGCTAAAGATTCAGAAGAGTATCAAATCATCCACTAAAATTCAGTATGCAAGATGAAGAGAAAGTAAAGCTTTATTGTATCCGTGATTCTTCCTTCTGGACCAAATGTTTTTTTGAAGTATTTTTGCTTTTTATTTAATTATTGAAAATAAAACTAAGTTTCACAAACTTACTGTCTTTCATGAGGGGGCAGGGAGCAAACCTCCTGGATCCACACAATACATAAATAGGGTATAAGTAACGAGTGAAATGTTCATACCAAAGAAATTCATTTGAAGCATAAACTATGTACAAGCCCATCTATACAGGCTACTGTGCATGCTCAGCTTTGATTATCAACATCTTCAGCAAGTCCACCAATAGTTAAAACATTTCCAACTTAGAACTTTTGGATTTAATTTTGAATGTATTTTATAGCACAAAGCAAAATATCTTGAACACATTCTGAGGCTGAGCAAGAAACTGCAGAAGTGCTTAAGTTTTATAGTGACCTAGTTAAAACATCGTTCTCCATGAGGACCTTCATAAATAGGGTGTACTATGTTTCTAATATTCAGAGAAATATGCTTCAAGCACATTGCTTATCTGTTATATTGGTCTGCCATCTGTAGGTCACTGAGAAAATTCTTTATTTCTGCATAGTAATGAACAAAGTACTCAAATGCCACTTTTAAGTAGACAGTAATTATAAGTATTATTACATGTACATTAATGTACATTACATGTACATTATATACAGCTGACTTGCAAATCAATCCAGACATGGGATCACTAGATACTAGATATCACTGGATACTTAGCACTCTTCCCCAACACCTCCAAGAAACCTCACAACCCACAGCACATAGCTGGTCTGTTATCCTTAGCTCTAAGGGCATTCCTGGATTATTAAGGTGCACATTGCAGGCTCACAAACGGACATTTACAACTGGGCAATGCCAGCTTCTTAGCCCTATGCTTTCAGACCTCTTATCTCTGTTACACTATATTGCAACTATAGTTAGTATGTGTGTATTTATACAAAAAATACACATGTACACACATTCTTCCAGACCATGAGATTTCTCTGCATGTTTCTGCCAAGTGTCACACAGGCAGTGGTTTTCAGGGACGTCATATAAAGAGAACCAACCTGATAACCTTAGGTTGTAAAATACTTTTTGATTTGGATGTCCTCAGCCAACCTCAGCTGCAATTAGTTGAGAGCAGTCAGATTCTGCAGAACACAAGAATTGCTGCATCTGCATGTCATGATCACAGATGTAATTTAGGCTGCTCAGTAGAACAAGTGTTTCTTTAGAGATTGCTATCATAATAGGAAGGAAGCAGAAGATGAAATAACTCAGGAATAGCTGACACAAGGTACAGATAGCAGGCTCAGTGCCAGGATCTCCCAGATTCAGGCAAGCTGTCTAGCACATTCCAGGGTGTAGATTAAGTTATGGTCCACTGAGATCATTGTCACACCAGCACAGACATGCACAAATTCTCCATAGGTCCATGTGTTCTGCATTGTGGTGACAAGCTTTTTATTATGGGTAAATTGCTTGGAGACACTTTCCTGCTATACTTCAGAAAGTTTTTTTTTTTTTTTTCCTGGAAATAAATGCAGAAGAACCTTTTAGGTTTGCAGGTCAGTGAATAGGGTCATGCAATATACAGTTGCTCATCAACAATATTAAGCATTTGTAGTGATTACCTTCTACGCTGAAGTGCATGGGGATAGGTTCCAGTCTATATTTTCTATCTGAAATCAATGGTTCTTAGCCATCCTCTGATACTACTTAAGGACAGAGATACTCTTATTCAAAAAAAGCTTCAGACCACTGAAGTGATTCCACACAGCAGTGCCAAGTATCATACGCCAAGGAACATCTGCACTGCACCATATATTATTGATCTGTGCTCAGAAACATCTCAAGCATCCAAAGCAAATAGCTTCAGACCTAAAAGCAACCACGATGGCCCTGCTTAGACCAGTTACAGTGGGACTACACTGCTTCCAGAGCTCTGGATACTTCTCCCAAACAAAGCTGTCTTGCACAACATTGACGTATGCACATTCACTTGGAGCAGCTGATGTTTTCAAGATGCAGCTGTTTTGTACATTACAAACATGTACAAAGAGACAGTAAAAGTAGTTAGTGTAATCGTTCAGCCCAGCCAGAATTTGTGCCCAAGCATGAAAGATGTCAACTATCACAAAGGAGCAAGGAACTGAGGAGGAGAGGAACAAATACTCAAAACAAGTCACACCATCCCTTACTATCCCCATGTAGATAATAAAACAAGAACACAATTACATCATTCCTTTTCATATAATTAAGAGTGTTTTTGCTTAAAAAAAGCTGTATGTTGCTCAGAAAAATGAACCCCCACCTCAGTTATCCTGTCCTTTCTTCTCCAGATTTTAAAGAAATATCTAGCGATGACGCATGTGTCCAATGCACATTATAATCTTTTCTTTCTGAAATCTGTATTGAACTCTTCATCCAGAAACACATTCTTAAAAATGTGACTTAGAAAATGTATCATACTTAGAAATATATCATACTAATGTATCCAAAAGTCAAAAACTCAGCCAAAGTTAACATCAGTGAAATTAACCTAAGTCTTGGATGGCCGCAAAGTTGGAGTTTCATCTAATTTTCAGAACAGCACAAGAGGATGTTTTCCATATTTCCAAAAAATCACCACATTGTCTTAGAGGAGGGAAAACAGGGTCAAGTATTCCTGCAGAACAACCTGCAAGCAAATGGAAACTCTGCAAGGGATTATCAGTGTCATTAGCAGAAGCAAGAGCAGACAGCCTGCCTGTATCCTGAAGACCTCCTCACCCTTTGAAGAGCCTCGGGCTTATTGTTTGTCCAAAATATGCCTATAACTCCCCAATCCTATGCAAGCATCCTTGCTGTAACACTGAATTAACTCAAAGTTAACTAACAAAACTATATCCTTCTACATTGACAGTTTCAAAAACAGGAATATCACCAGGAGGATCAAACAGTAGATGATAAATATGATCACAGAGCCAAGTATCCTCTTTCAGACAGGCGACCGGTAGCAGATCCCCAAGAAAACATTTGCACTTAAACACAGAACTGATACTTCCCTTGAAGTATCAGTATCCTATTTATGGTGACATGTTCTGCAAGTACTTCCTTTCTTATTAAATACTCTAGTGGAGTTGTTGTTTTTTTTTGTTGTTTTTTTTTTCCCCCTTCCATGTGATCCTAAATATTGCAACCTAAAACCTAAAATGCTATTTTCAGGGTTCCTACAAGTTTACAACCTCCACACTCTCCTTTGGAAGAGAATCCTACAATGGACATGTATTTCTGATACTTATAGTATCAGAAACATAATCTGTCATATATGAAATAATAATAAAGCTACAAAAAACACACTGCAACCCCAGTAAAAGCTCAACCAAACAACAATAAAAACCCTGTCATCTGATGTCTGATGAACCTTGAACTAGAGGATTACGTTGTGCAGACATCCAAATACTTAGATTCAGACTGCCACACAAATTCTTTTAATCTAATCCTAAACTGCCTAAGGAACAAACAGTGCTGTGCATCACTCTGTTGTTTCAAAGTATACACAGCTACAGCCAAAATACAGATTTAGCCTTAATGTTGAGAAATGTTAAATTCAGAGGAGGATTTCCTATTGTGCAGCCTACAGCTGTGGGCTCAAGTGTTCCACCACGAGACGCAGCATGTGTGCAGCCCACAGCTCCACCACGAATCCAACTTGTGTCCTGGCCAGGGAAAAAATTCCTAGTGATCCCATAACTACCACACGATTATAACTGTCACAAATACCAAGACTCGCGGGAGAAAATCTGGGACTGGAAACTTGAACCACTGTTCAGAACTTGAGACACGAGGTATGGTTCATATTATTTTACTTTTTGAATGAACTTTTTATGTAAAAGCCTGTCTATGGAAAATAAATTGGAAACAAATATGAAGTTACATCATTGCACATCTGTGAGGTAAGCGATCCACTTCAAGTCTGTTCTCATGGCTTGAAAATTGAGCACACATAAAACTGCAGTGATCTCAGGTGAGATGAGGTGATCTTTGATGAAGGACCAATTGGATTATTATAAACAACTTGCTATTCAGATTATAGTGCCATTTTAAAAAAGGTCTAAATACAAATTTGGTTCAACATGGGGACATATGTGGGCAACTACTCCATGGTTTCTATTATTTTGGAAGCCAGACCAACTTACCTAATTACTCTTTTCAATTAATAAACATTCTATAATTACTGATTTACTTAAAAATATTTTTATTGCTCAGTACAGGTGTCTTGTAATCTAAGTAGAAAGCACTTCATGATGAGAAGGAAGATAAGAGCAATATTAGCTTTGTGATGAGGACCAACAAATTGTTTGAATCCTCATAATTTCTCTTGCCACAGAAGTGACAGACCCTAACATACTCAGATACTTGACTGCTCCAGCTGTGAAAACAAACTTTTCAAAGTTCCCAACCAGCAGGCTTTCACATTTCTGGGAAATGAAACACTACTAGTTGTTTTATTTATGGTATCTTTGCTTTATGACAGTTAATGAGCTGTAATTTTATAAAAGAGAACAAAAACAATACTTTGTGCCATCACAAATAGCCATCAGCATTATTTATTGCAGATGTTTTAATCTATTATGGTAATAATGAAACATTCATTGTTTTGCTACCCTGAGCAATCTGTGAGAAATTTAAAATGACAAAAGCTGCCCCCCTCTTCCCCCTGAAGCTTTTGCTCCTTTCCAGAAGGTTCAGTTGTGGAAGGGATAATAACACACTTGGTAAAAAAACATAGCTGAAGAAACAGAAAACATACAGAAATAGTATCGCAATGAAGTTTAATCAATGCCTTCTGCAGAATGGAACTGTTCTGTAGACAAGCAGGACTTTATAGTCATGATTAAATGGTGAGTGTTAGGTCCCCGACTCACTAATATTCATGTAGAAAAGTTTTACAGAATTTCGAAAATGTTTTTAGTTCTGTAGCTTGATTACAAAAAGAAGTTAAGACCAATGCAGATGCATCCAGACTCTGTCCACATCAGGAGCTACCCTTGCTGTTCAATGATCTTACCAGAGCCAAGGAGACAGGCTCATGCATGCAAGAGCACACCTACCAGAGGTAGCCACACATACAAAGAGCAGTGTACTGACTGACTCTCCCCAGGTTTAACCAACAATGCCATGCTATCACCTGCCTTGTATCAGGGAAGGGCAGTGCTGGAACCTTCATGCAGTTTCTTTGGCTTCCCATCTAGTAAGCAGGGATGAAGGGAAATCTATGATGACTTTACTGCTTGAGCTGCATCGAATTCCACACAAAATTCAGAGGAAAACCAAACCCAACCCAACCCCTGTAGGCTTCCATGACCAAAGTTTTGGTTCATGTTCCAGCAAACATTCCACGTTCCTCCTATTTCTCCATTAGCTTAAGAATTGACTATCATAGCCCCACTTGCTTGGTAAAACAAGTAGACAACTTAATTTGTAGCAGGTTTAGCATCTGTCAGGAAAGCAACAAGATAATCATTAACTGGGATCTATACCTAAGAGACTGGGCAATTACTCAGCTGTCTGGAAAAGACAAAAGCAAAGCTGAAAAATTTGTTGTGTGGTAACCTCAAGTTCCAGTGGTTGACTTTCTGCAACAGCACTAAAAAGCAAGGAGCCCAACTTCCACAGTTCTCCAGTGTTTGCCAGCATTGTCATTTCACTTAAAGTCAACTTTAACCACAGAGGAAATAGATGCTGAACACCAGAAAACAAAGATGTGTTGAGGAAGAAGACCTATAGCTTAGCAGAAGCTGCTCTGAGTTCACTATTACAATCTTATTGTTAGCATCCAGTCATAAGGAAGCAAGTAATTTGTCTTTATCACAGTTAGAACTTAATTCTTTAAATTTTAATAGCAATGTATGCAGTAGTGTTTAACTGAAAATGACTTCTGGCTGCAGAACACAGTGCTCATGCTCATGGGATGCACTAGCTTACTTTCAGCTCCTTGCTCAGGCCACTCAAAGGAGTTCCCAGCAAGTAGCAGCCCCGCCCTTGTGTGCCCCAGACTTATGTCTTGTATGTATTAGTATATTAGTCAGATCAAGCAACAGCACTAGATGAAGAGCAATCCCCTGTGCCTATGTTCCTATCATAACCCTTGATTTCCCCTCTCCTCACATCAACCTTGCAAGGGGAACACAGACAACCAGGGATCTGGCCCTTCATTACAGCTAATCAGAAAGGCTCTTCAATATCTAAAGAATTCACTTAGCCGTCAGCAAAGAAAGGAAACAAAATTGAGATTTATAAAAAAAAAAAAAAAAAAAAGGCTGCAGTGACAGATGATCACATTATCTTGAAAAGTGCTGCCTATATTCTCTTAATTGCTTCTGTATCAAAAATAGGAATGAGGCTCACAGTTAAAGTCTAAAGTGACAATTAAAACTAGTGTTAGGACAGTTGAACTCCATTGCTTTGCTTTAAATATTTTCAAAGTCTTCTGGTACCATTTTCCGCTAGCCATAGCACAAGTAGCACCTTGTGACAACCTGTGCTATTTCCCCTGGCAGTGCCTTAGAAGCTATGATCACCTAGCCATTTTTATCATTGCTTTTCCCTGCTCAAGCCAAGTCTCATCTATGCCCTTAAACTCTTTTTATTCTTATCTACTTCCACAATAACCATATCTTTACAGCTCTCAGTTTTCCCTTTGAAGTAACTCAGTGATACTATCTATCTGATTCAGAAGGATATAGCCTCTTTAGTTTAAGATTTCACAAAACTAACAAACTTGGTAATATTCATCTTATGGCAGAGATTTGGGCCTTGATGTTTGATTACGGCTTCCTAGAGGTTGTTTGCAAGAGTAAAGTGTTGCCCGAGCTTTAAATACATAACACGTATGGCAGTTTTTCCACAGACTGTTATACACATCCTCTAAAATGTAAAATAAAGTTAATGCCGTTGACAGTACCCAAAAGAGGGTGACGCCCCACTCTTTCCAAATGGAGCTACTGGAGCTTCAAGAGAGTTAGTTACCTTGCTAACAGGATCTGAAAGTAAGTAGAATTCGAAAGTGACCTCTATTGACCATGATGGAGGAGAGCGTTTTAAAGCAAGGAAACTATGTTCCCCACAGGTGAGCTAATCCTATAGAGACTTCTCACACATGTAATACTTCACAGAGATTATTGATTCATTGAAGCTCTTAAAGGCATACAGATGGCCAGGAATAAGGCGCCCACACCATCAAAGATATGCCAGAATTAAAGGATATCATACCCTGTAGGCATACCATGCCTACCATTTCTAGCTTTACAAGCTAGAAAGAAGCATGTCTTCAGAACCATAATTTTGAACTTCAGAGCCCAGATGCTTGGCTAAGCACATTCACTGCAAAAAATCCCACTACAGCACACAAAAAATCGGAGACGAGGAATAACTGTGCTGCACACATCATAGACCAATGGTGATGCTACATGTAAAACAAATGAACTTGGTATGATCACGAGCAAAAGTGTGTTTCCAAAGGATTAAAGTCAGATGACTGAGCAGGTGCCCTTCATACTTCACAAGGCTGATGATCATTCAGAGATATGCTAGAACACTTTGAGACAGCAGCTGTTGATGCTAAACAAACACCACGAAAAACAACAAAACAACACATTAAATACCAACAACTCATCACCAGTTGCTGTTAGGAGAGGCAATTACTAACAAGATGCTAGTTGTCTTTACATAGAAACTTGACACACAAACTGGTTATCTGCCAACATGCCTCTTTCAGCTGGAAAAGTACAAACCTAAAGAAACAGAAGTTTTGTTAAACTACTTCCTTGAACTTCTTTTAAGAATGTTTTCACAGGGAGGCTATAGCAGTGCAATAAGTATTACTATTGCCATAGCTTCTAAGTACTGGCAACCTAATACACTACACACTGACATTTAAGAACTTTCAGCATAATTATTAATCGCATTTTTACAGCATATTACTAAATTCAGGAATACGTGACATTAGACAGTTTCGATGAATATAAATGAAGTTACAATTTACTTATCTTACAGTTGATACCAAGATGCTACTTCAATAGCTCTTCACTGAACTGTATGTAGCTTATTCAGGTGACAGGCCTGCAACTTTATTTTTCAGAGAGTAAAATCCTCAAGTACACTTCAATCACTTATAATCAAAAGGATTCTTCTGCTTTTCATCAGCCTTACTCACTTCAGTGAGACCAACAAGATTCAAACTCTCTTAGAAACTTCTTTCCTAAAGCTCACTAGGGAAAACACTGTGAGGTAGGTGAGCTTACCATATTGATATTCTGGGCTTACTAACAAGCGCATTTGCTTGCTAAGATCAAACACACTCCACACACTGTGTTAAACCACAATCAACATGAGAGAACAGGAACAAGAGGGGAAAACAACAGCAAAACATGGGGAAGAGCAGAAAAAAAAATAAACACATCAAAATAGTCTGAGAGGTAAGCTCTGACCTCATAAGTCCAAGCAACTTTGAGAAAATGTTTGAAGAACCCCAGTGAAGGGGAAAAAAAAAAAAAAAAAGTGTTACCTTCACTTCATCTTACCATGCCAACCAATTTCAGTTACCAACTCAACGCTAAAGACCACCACTCTATTAACTCCTCAGGAAAAAACTGCTGGGATAACCTAGTTCTCACCTCATTATTTCCTCCTCCCTGCCCCTGCAAGGGGACATACATGAATCACTGAGTGGTTCTGTGAAGGCTTGTACCTTCTCAGGCTATTTCATCAGTTTTCCAGTGAAATTCAGCAACAATCTTCCCTGACTAGACTGAGGTATTCAGCATCTAAACATTACTGCTAGGGTTACAGGATTTAACAGAAATAATAAGAAACAAAACAAAACAGAAATACTTTACAAGCCCAAACTAAGCTCAGACTAGAAAGTTGAGAATGAAACCTACCAAGCCAAAAAGCAATACATTGGTATTTCTATAACATAAATAAAATATCCCCACGCTTTACAGAATTCTGTAATGCATACCTTCAGCTCCCATGTAACTCCAAAAACTTGATTTCAGCAAAACTATCCTACTAATGGGCTCCTGTTTTTGATCCCATTCTTCTCTGACAGTGGGCCTGATCCACAGCTGGTATGAATCAATCTCATCACTAAATTTATTTCTGCCAGCTGAGGAAGGGGCCTCTTTTTACACTGCTGCTTGGAGTGTACTGCATTTATTCTACCACTTCTCATCTCATATGCCTCAGAAATAACCCAAAAATGGTTATGTTTCTGACAGATAGATACCCTTTTAATTTTAAATGACACTTTATTTTGCAACCTTGCCTGTTGAACTCTTGGCAATGAAAACAATTTAAAGATCAATGTGTTAAATAGTTATGGAAATCAGATGCAAATTTTGAGTATTGCAAGTGTGGGTTTATTGCTTCAGTCTAAGGGTATTCTTCTACTGATTTCTCTCAATAGATGGACTCAGAATACTCATGGTGGTGACTCGTAGTGACTCAGCTGGTTTAGTAACAGTCTTTCACTCCCTTTTATTAACAGGTGTGCACTCATTCAAACCCCAGAGCAATTGCAGACAGCTGACTACCCCAAAGTGTGAGAATTCCCAAACCATTCCTTGCCCCATCACCTCACTTTGGGATTTGATGCTCATATGTATCCTGTTGCATAAAATACTCATCTGAAAAGTACAAGAGCTGTTCTATGGCCAGTACCTACCAACATTCATCTCACTGAATGTAATAGTTGCATTTCCCATGACATGAGAATAAACTGAGCTGTTTTTTGCAGCAGGATTCTGGAATTGTTTTTGTACCAGATGTTTAAACTGAGCTGTCTAAATAAATATTCCTTATAAAATGAAATTTACACTGTAACTTTATACTACACATGAATAACTACATTAAAAGAATTAATGCATGAATGGAGCTTCCCTACGTTATTTTGATCAACCCTCTGAAATTCAAACTCATATCCCATGCATGCATAGTTTGCAAACGAAGCAAAATTTCTTGTCACCTGTGAAGCATGAAGAGTTGATTCCAAATCACCAGAATAACAATTGTAGTTGACAGTTGTGTAGCTTGAATGGCTCAGGTCCAAGTCAAAATGCTTTCTCAACTAAAACTTCAGAATTAAGAACATTCTTTTACTTTAGCATTTTACTATAACATCAAACCAGTAAGAGGACAAAGGAAAAAAACTTTCTCACAGTAATGAAAGTATCTTATTGAAATAAATAAATGTGCAATTCCACAGTATATTATACCAAGAATCTTAAAGTTCTTTACAAATAGCTTTTAAATACTTCACAGTAATACTCCTTTCAGTCTCATCTTTGTACTTTCTAACTCTTAAAGGAATAACTTGTTCGTTGTCAGAAGTGCATGAATACTATTAAAAAGAACAAAAGTAGAAGACTAGAGACAAAACTAAACAACAGTTTCCTTTTAATGCCTTTTTTCCCCATAGCTAGTATCTTTTTGGAACTTTCATCACTGAGATCCTGATAGTTTTCCATACTGCCATCCCACATTAAAGTAATTGTTTTTAATTAAACAAAAATGTCCCTATTAATTATGAGTAAAAGAACTATTTTTCTGTGTTAGTAAGCATACAGGTATGTTTCCTTTGAGTAACTGGAGCAAGTATGGTCTGGAATATAGAATAAACCAAAGCCACATCTCTCAGCAAGTAGTTGTGCTCACCTGGCTCTGGAAGGCACTAGTTCTGTTACTGTGTGACTATATTGAAATTATGCACTGAATACACAAAATACGTTTCTTGCCATGAATTTGGAAATTATATCCTAAGAATATGCTGTGTGAGTGTTCAGAGGTAAGCAGACTGCATAGTGAAACCTCAGTAAGTTATTTAATTACAGTAAGTTCTTTATTAATTAACAGTAAGTTATTTATTACAGTAAGTTCTGTGCACCCTCAGTAAGTTCGCAGATGACACCAAGTTAGGTGCGTGTGTCGATCTGCTTGAGGGTAGGAAAGCTCTGCAGGAGGATCTGGATAGGCTGCACCGATGGGCTGAGGTCAACTGCATGAAGTTCAACAAGGCCAAGTGCCGGGTCCTGCACCTGGGGTGCAATAACCCCAAGCAGAGCTACAGGCTGGGAGAGGAATGGTTGGAAAGCTGCCAGGCAGAGAAGGACCTGGGAGTGATGGTGGATAGTCGGCTGAATATGAGCCAGCAGTGTGCTCAGGTGGCCAAGAAGGCCAACGGCATCCTGGCTTGTATCAGGAACAGCGTGACCAGCAGGGCTAGGGAGGTGATCGTCCCCCTGTACTCAGCTCTGGTGAGGCCGCACCTCGAGTACTGTGTTCAGTTTTGGGCCCCTCGCTACAAGAAGGACATGGAGGTGCTTGAGCGGGTGCAGAGAAGGGCGACGAAGCTGGTGAGGGGCCTGGAGAACAAGTCCTACGAGGAGCGGCTGAGGGAGCTGGGCTTGTTCAGCCTGGAGAAGAGGAGGCTCAGGGGTGACCTTATCGCTCTTTTTAGGTACCTCAAGGGAGGCTGTAGCGAGGTAGGGGTTGGCCTGTTCTCCCACGTGCCTGGTGACAGGACGAGGGGGAATGGGCTTAAGTTGCACCAGGGGAGTTTTAGGTTAGATGTTAGGAAGAACTTCTTCACTGAAAGGGTTGTTAGGCATTGGAACAGGCTGCCCAGGGAAGTGGTGGAGTCACCATCCCTGGAAGTCTTCAAAAGACGTTTAGATGTAGAGCTTAGGGATATGGTTTAGTGGAGGGCTGTTAGCGTTAGGTTGGAGGTTGGACTCGATGACGTTGAGGTCTCTTCCAACCTAGAAAATTCTGTGATTCTGTGATATTTGCTTTTATTTTTTATCAGGTAAAAACAATTTGGTTACCACAGATTTGCTGTAGATGCTGGAGCACAAGGTGTGAAGGAGCTAAAGAACTGCAAAAGGGTTTAATAATCAGAAAAAATGGTATAAAATGAGCCACACAAAGAATGAGACTGACACAAGAGATTGAAAAAAGAGAACAATTAAAAAGAATAACAATCTAATGAATATTTATTCTATGAATGCATAAGGACTCCTCCAGCATCTCTTCCTTAAGGTCCCTCACGTAAGTACCAGCCTGAATCTGCAAATGCTGAGTTATACTGTAGTAACAACACAATGGCAAGCAAAAAGCATGAACACATCTTTATGAATACGAACAAAGCATAAAAAGTATTGTATAATCAAAGGCAGTTCGCTAATGCAAATGCAAACAAAACACTGGATTTTTTGTCTGAATTCTAGCATTTCCTTAGAGTGTTCATCAATGATTACATTGGTAGCATTTTGAGTCACAGAATCACAGAATTGGCTAGGTTGGAAGAGACCTCCAAGATCACCAAGTCCAGCCTCTGTCCTAACTAACAAGTCCTCCACTAAACCATATCACTAAGCTCTACATCTAAACGTCTTTTAAAGACCTCCAGGGATGGTGACTCCACCACTTCCCTGGGCAGCCTGTTCCAATGCCTAACAACCCTTTCGGTAAAGAAGTTCTTCCTAACATCCAACCTAAAACTCCCCTGGCACAACTTTAGCCCATTCCCCCTCGTCCTGTCACCAGGCACATGGGAGAATAGACCAACCCCCACCTCGCTACAGCCTCCTTTAAGGTATCTGTAGAGAGCAGTAAGGTCGCCCCTGAGCCTCCTTTTCTCCAGGCTGAACAAGCCCAGCTCCCTCAGCCGCTCCTCGTAGGACTTGTTCTCCAGGCCCCTCACCAGCTTCGTCGCCCTTCTCTGCACCCGCTCAAGCACCTCCATGTCCTTCTTGTAGCGAGGGGCCCAAAACTGAACACAGTACTTGAGGTGCGGCCTCACCAGAGCTGAGTACGGGGGACGATCACCTCCCTAGCCCTGCTGGCCACACTGTTTCTGATACAAGCCAGGATGCTGTTGGCCTTCTTGGCCACCTGAGCACACTGCTGGCTCATATTCAGCCGACTATCCACCATCACTCCCAGGTCCTTCTCTGCCTGGCAGCTCTCCAACCACTCATCTCCCAGCCTGTAGCTCTGCTTGGGGTTGTTGTGCCCCAGGTGCAAGACCCGGCACTCGGCCTTGTTGAACTTCATACAGTTGGCCTAAGCCCATCGGTGCAGCCTATCCAGATCCTCCTGCAGAGCCTTCCTACCCTCAAGCAGATCGACACATGCACCTAACTTGGTGTCATCTGCAAACTTACTGAGGTGCACTCGATCCCCTCATCCAGATCATCAATAAAGGTATTAAAGAGAACCGGCCCTAATACTAAGCTCTGGGGGACTCCACTAGTGACCAGCCTCCAACTGGATTTAACTCCATTCCCCACCAGTCTGAGCATGAAAACACATTCAGTGTAGTTGGTAGCTTGAGTGTATTATTTGACAATTTCTAATTCTTTTCCAAATGCTAGTCTTCTGAAATAGGTATAACCCAGCTTCAAGGCAGTTACATTTTATTCCAAATCATCCAAGAACTCTACAATCTACAAATAATCAACAACACACTATTAAGCTGAGTATTGCTAGCATTTACATTCCCTGTATACCTGGGGGAGACTTTGGCCTTCAGGCTTCATTTTCTTTATTTATAGAAAATGAAAATTCTCAGGTGAGTACTGCTAACAGTCCAACTTCAAGGAGAAAGCAGAATTAAATCTCAAATGAGTTACACCTGGGATGAGATTGGCCGAACTGAGGAGGTTAAGAAGGAGTTTTTGATAAATAGAACCAATGGTATTGCAGCAATGTATTGTTTAAGGCAGCTGTAGCACTTCTCTGCTGAATGAGATATTTTTAGCCTGTCTGCTTTAGCCTTCCACTGAGGCCAACTAATCCTCTGAGTGACAAAAAACATGGCACAGAAAAACCTGGAAGCTGAGCTTCATTGGTAACAGTGACATCAACCTTGCTGACTCTGAACAAAACCATTTCTATTGTGCTGATATAATGGTTAAAACTGAACAGTTATGCCTGTTTCTTGCTTGTAGGAGAAGTTAGCTGATATTCAGATAGCTTTCTCTCATAGTTAAAAATAAAAAAAAAATCAAATATACTGTGGACGCTGCTGAGAAAAGCATGGACAGTAGTACAGGCTAATGTCACATCTCAAAACCACATGCAGCTGTATTATTACTTTATTTATTTACTTTGGTATTTATTTCTGGTTAAACTGAAGAGGTTTAATCCTAAAAAAACATGACATGTTTTGAAATATCTGTATTTAGGTCTTCTGTAGTTAACTAGTGAGAAGTTTCTTCCTGCTGCTTCTTACTCCAAAGCCTCACTTTATCATATTAAAGGAACCTACTTGACAGCTCATGACTTCTTTTATCTAGAGAAAATAACAGTTATCCAAGTGCTCACTAAACACTTCTGGTATATGTGAGGGACACATAGGCTGCTGTGCATGCTTCACAAGTCCTTTAACTTTGTTATCAAGCTCTGGCACAGCAGAATACATACCTCTTCATAATTCTCCAGCCATGGAGCAGGTTGTACTTGGCAGACTACTCACCATCAGATTGTACTTGCTTTAATACTTCCTTCTCATGTAAGTAATGAAGACTGCTCTGTGTAGTTTCAAGCCTGACACACTTTAGTAACACTTTATTCCTGCTTTTTAAGCAATATATCTCTTAAATGCAAAACAAAGCTTTAAAAAAGCAAGGGGACTCAGATTGTCTAAGGTGGTCTTAGTACGCTATTGTGTAATTGAAATCTTCATGTCAACCTTCACACGTCAATGAGATTGATCTGATTGTAAGCATTTATTTCACTGAAAACCATGCTTTACTGAATGTTTTGTCTCTTGCTGAGACTCCCTTTCCTGGCTGCTGTAGAGTTATATATCCCTAGACATATTCTTGGCTTCTAAGACATTTTCTGTTTTATCAGGGACCTCAAGTCCACAGCTGAGACTTGTTGTCCAAAAATTATGCTGCACTTTCAGTGCTCCAAAGGCAAGCTTTAGCCTAACAAGGTTAATTTCCCCAGACTCCCCTTACTGGCTCCTTCAAATGAACCTACACTGAGAAGCATTGGAATAGCTAGGCTAAACTCAGCCTTCATTGAAATACCACCCTTATTACCTTAATTAACTTATACATCTGGTCTCTTGGTCTCCAAACAAAATGTTAAAACATTTGTTTCTGCTAGAGGCCAGCAAAAACACATTCTCCTCCCTCTTTTCAGCTTTATCATGAAAAAGCTGCTGTAGATTTTGCAGGACTGCTTAAGTTCCAAAATCATAACTTCGATTTTTATTCTGTTGTTTGTCTTGTCTTGTCTTGCAGGAGACAGTACTGTTATATGTGTGCACTAGATTATGTGGAAGTTGCTCCAAAACTGTTCTATGAATGCAGAAATGCTTCTATCAACATAGACATGCTTAAACTAATCCAGAATTACATTTGTTTTCTACCTCTGCTGCAGTGTTCCCAAAATGTCCAAATATGCCCAGATATTTCTGGATTTACCCTATTTCACTTGCTGCTAGTAACATATGGTAACACTGTCAGTAACTATTATAATATATAATATACATATAGAGCCAGAAACATGTACAAGAGAACACTTATATATAGACTTTTCATTAAATACTGATACAGCATTCTCTTTTTTCTTTTCTTTTTTTTTTTTTTTTATTTATTTTTTTTCCCAGGCACATGCTCTCATAAGTTTAGAACTACTGGACAAGAATCTGTAAAACTATTGATTTTCTGTGTGGCTTTGCAAATTCTCATACATACTTTGTCTATCATCTTTTGTCTATCATAATCTCATCCATGAAATGAGGACAGCAAACACCATACTAATAGGACCTGGTAGTGAGCTGAAGAAAAAGGACCAATTAATGTCTTCTTCAGATGCTACAGTTGCTGCAAGGTTGTTAGATTATATTTCTTTGCCTAAGGCTACTTTAGAAGTAAACTGTTGTTAAAATATCATCCCAAAAGTTTTAACCTGGGATGAACTAACTTTTCAGATTGCATTTTGATACAGCACTGTTAGGCAACCACTGATGATTCCTGCAATAAATGAAGGTGTGACAGTGCATCAGAAAGGGAGAATTGTTTCACTCTGATCATATGCATTTTTGCACAGAAATGCAGAAGGAAAAGTAGAGAATTCCTCAAAGCATGTCAGAAACAAATCAATACTGTTTGTTCTCTAGCTACAACATGAATCCCCAAAATGTAAGATACTTTATAGACTGAAACAACAACATGAATAGCTAGTATTTATAAAATATAATAGAAGCAACACCTATCAAAAGTGAGAGATATAACCTCAGCACAGTCATAGTTTGAGATACTAATATTTAAGATAAAAAATAAGGTGTGAATCTTATAATCTGGGTGGGACACAATGCCTGTCAGAGGCTTGCTTTGGTACCTGCCTCATCATTTTCATATTTCTCTAACAGTTCATACCAAAAGGGTTTCTGAAATACAGCAGACACTCCTGGGAGACAATCTGACAAAACAGGCTGAAGTCTGCATCCACCAGCACAATAGTATAATTACTTCTTAGTCTGCAATTTCCACATTAGCTGGTAGGTGCTTATGTACACAAACTATCAGATGTCCAATTAAAGCTTAAAGGTGCTGCATATAAAATGCAAACTAAAATGTTTATAGTCAGTAAAAAGAAGACATTAATGTCATGGTGTTATACAAAACTAAGCAGGCTTTGCTTAAAACAAAAACAAAAACAACAAAAAAAAAAACATGCACACAAAAAACAAACACTACTATTCAAGGCCATGTGATTTTTAAATCAAATATTGGTCATAAAACCATTTGTAGCTGACATGTAAAACCATAATATTCCCAATGGTCTTTAAGAAAAAAAGAAAGAAAAGCTAAGCCAGTGAGACTTTGTTTTTAAGGAAAGCTGAAGTTGGATTCTTTTTATGTTGCTGAACATGAACACACACACACACAAAGTATCTTTATTTGTACCTGAACATTAATAAATCACGTCAACAGATGTTGAAGCAAGTAGAAATTGATTGTGAAAAAAATATTATCTTTGGATATTGTTCTAAAGGGACAACTAGTGTTAAGAAAGAAAGTAAGCATCTGTAAAACGATATTGAAAGCACTAAAACAAGAACAACAGAATGGAACAGATATCTATTCCTTTTTCTTTCTTTTTTTAATGAAGACATACACACAGACTGTACATTGGACACAGTAAGTTTTAAAGACATTGTTTGAAGCAGTATCTTAAACATCAAGAATAAAACAATTTTCTTGTTACAATGTCCTGTAAGCTACTCTGTTTTTATTCCTAATGTTACATGTCGGCTTCTCTTTACACAAAACAGTAGTCTTTCTCCATTAACAATACACAGGCCTCATCTGTTTCTCATTAAATACCTTACTTTTTCTGTAGCTCATTGTGTTTCTGTCACAGAAACCTCTAAACCTCTCTAAGAAAAATGGGCTCCAAAAGTAAGGATTTCTGTAAATTCTCTAACCCTAGTTTGGCACATCTAATGAGCAGAGCCAGTAACTGGGAGATATTTCTCCTTCACCAACACATTTTGCCTGGAGTGCATATGTCTCCTCATCCTGCTCTCCCAAGAGATATTCAGTGTGGCCCCAAAACATGACGGGCTTTCTCGATGCACTGCTCAATAGCCAAGAACTGTCTTGGGAGAGCAAGGACAAAGAGACCAAAGAGAATGAGACCTCCTGATGGTATCTCCTCTCAGAAAAGCCCGTGGAAGAGAAAATGCAAATAAAAATGTAGGGAACTAAAGAAAACCCATTTTCAGGACTGTAATATATCAGTGGGAACATTCCACAGAGGTAATTTTCCAGCCTGACCATTTCAACCCACTGGGTAGGCTAAATCATACAAAAACCTTGCTGAAAGGCACCTTAATTGAGAGTAGAAAATTGATTTATTCTGAACATATGTAAAAGAACAGTAAATAAGCATGTTTTTCTGTAGTGACTACATCTTTCAGCTTGAGTCATCAGAGGCATATGTTTTTCCACAAACAATTATTATACAGGATAGGCAAATTTTATTTATTTATTTTTTGGTTTTGTACAATTTACACAGTTCTCACATTAATTCCTATAATACTGTCTTTTAGCATGTTATGAATGGCTTACTCCACTACAGGATATAGTTCATAGTTGAAAAAATGTCTTTGTTCTACCTTGCCAGAATTCCTATCTAGCCCTGTAGCATGGAGATTTTCAAAGACACTTAGACCTTACACATAGAATGAAAACAGGAAGTTCAGCCAGAGAGAGAGACACTATAAGCATCCTTTCTGCAAGAAAACTTGGTGTCAAGGACAGAATTTTGTGCTACAGAGACAGAAGGGGCGAGGATGAAATTAAAAATAGGCACATATCTTCAAAGATATTAAAAACGTTCCACATGATACACACATCTGTAAACTTCACTATTTCTGCTCTTTGGGAATTTCCTACATTTTTGTTTTACATCGCATTCAACCTTGAGTAAAATTATACTGATATTCTAAGCAGTCTGTGGGGCACAAATCATGATATTTTGCCTTAGTCATTTTGTATCACAGCAAAAAAATCTTGTATAACAATACCAACTAAAAACAGTCATGGCAAATAAATCATTCTTGCATTCTTTCATTGTCTAGAAAGTAATCTGATTTTGACAAATGTATTCATCATAAGCGTAGGCAATACCCTTCTGAAGAAAAAACAATGCCTATGTATTTTTAAACGTAAATCTATGACAATCTATGCTTGTTGTATAAGAATTGAGACTCCTTGTGTCCTTTCCCTTGGTGGCTGAGGGAAAGGAAGTTGACAAGTTGACAGTGTGATTTCAGATTCACACAAAAAGGAGAAAGAACATCAGAAGAAAATAAAAGACTCTCTTAAGGGAAGAGAAGAAGAAAAAAAAAAAAAAGAAAGAAAAGAAAATCCATAAGGCATTTTGATTCAGAGATAGTTTTCTCCTATTAGGCAGTAATGCACCTGTGTCTCATGGAGCTGGCCATGTCATTCAGTATGGTTAGCAGTGAGACACGGGACAGTGTCCCAGGTAAAGCTCCAGGCCCTGGAGATAAGCAATGACTTTTTGAATCTTCCTTCTGTTGGTAAACAGCATGAAATGGAAGAGCTGAATGTGCAAGGCTGAAAGATCACTAAGATGAATGAGAGGTTTCTGTACTTTTCTAAACCTTGTGATTTTAAACCTTGGAGGTAATAACACTGCTTTTGGCAGGAAAGCAGACTTGGAGCACCATAAAGGACTTATCTAGGTACTGGGTGGTCTTAATGTTCCTCTTTGGGTACTCCTGCATAACGAGTCCATATATCACCAAGCAAATAGGCAGAGGGAGATGAATAATTAGGGAGCCTGACTACCGAAGATAAGAAAAAGAAGAGAAAGCAGTCACAGAGGATTTCAGTGGAGTTCATGTACAGAATGGTGTTAACTCTTCCATTGTCCTCAGACAACAAAAAAATAAAAATGCTTTTGCAGGTATTAGGAAATACATCTAGTGCTTTAAGACTTAATTACAGAGTGATCAAAAATAAATGACCATCGAATATATTTAAAAATATATACATCCCTGCTTTAGCAGATGGTACAGGAAGACCTTCAAAAAGAAATGTGCTTTTATCTCTTAATATAACTACGTTACAAAAAGAACATTTTTTTTCTTCTGCAGAATTAAAATAAAAAGTTTCTAAAAATCTATTATCAAATAATCTTACTTAAAATAGAACAACTAGGTGCACAAAAGCTGTGCTTTTCTTCATTTTATATAAGGACTAAGAAATCATTTAAGGGCTCTATTGAATAGCAGAGTGTCTTACAGAAATGTAATCCTACAGCAGCTTACACATACTGTATCATATGGTACCTTGTACATCAAAATTCAGTTCAATTTCATTCAAATTTATTAAAACTCAAATGTTCTGGAGCAGCAAATATTCCAAATTTTAATTACTCAGAAAATCTTATACTTTTATGAATCAATGTCAACTCACTTGAATTTTTACTGTAAAATCTTACTGAGGCAATTTTAAAATACAGCAGCTCATTTCATCCTCATAAATTGGACAAATTAAAGTACCAAGTAAATTTATTTCTGCCATAAGAGGTTATTTCCTAGATCCTACAGATAGTGGAGATAGTGTGATGAAAGTAGAACACTAAAGTTAATTCGATAGAGTAAGTAGTTTACATGAGAAATTACAAATCAGTTAATAACAGCAGCAGTTGGATTTTTGTCCTTCTACTTTCTCTCATTTCCTTATTTTCTTTCTTTTCTTCTTTCTTTTTTCTTTTTTTTTTTTTTTCTTTCTCCCAATTCCTTCTTCTTTTTCTCCCTTTTTTTCTCTCCTTTTCTTAACCTTTCTTTCCATTGTTCTTCTAAAGGTCTTATCAGACACATCTACTCAAGGAGAAAAAGTCTCTGGCATTTAAAGGCAACCATGTTTTCTATTCTTTGTTCTTTTTAGATACTTAGTTACTAGACTTTAAAGGGTTTATGATAATATGCTGGCCTCTAAGACATTTTTTTGTGTGAAACATGATTTCTTGTAAGAAATACAACTGCCTGAAAGCAGAAAAAAAAGTACCTTGAATCTGGCCTCAAGGTTAGGAAAGGCTATAACAAACCTTTCTTTTTACATTTTGACACCTAGATCACTAAGTGATTTGGGATTCATTTTAAAGCTTCCAGTGAAGCATAGATGTATAGTGCATGATAATGTTAATAAACAAACCTGCACATTAAAATTATTTGATACATGAAAGGGTAAATAATGTATCTAAAGATCAAGCTTTTAACATCAAAGACTACTCTGTAAGAATTCAAGAAGAATGTGCTTTTTATATATATATATATATTTTTTTTATTTTTTTCCTGTAAGATAAGGAACATGACGGGTTCTTTAAAAGACCAGCTGTTTTTAGTAATCTAAAGCAGGTGTACTCAATCAGCACTTTTTTACACCAAACCTCCTGTGGGTGGCCTGCTCCCAGCAGCTGACTGCTGGGGTAGTCCTATGCTAACAGATGCCTTTGGGCAGGGTTACCTTAGGGGGTTGATGGTTCCCTGTGAGATGGTGAGTGTGATGCTACAACCTGCTACTGTCTGAGCCTAACCCATACAGTCTGCCTGCTCTACAGACTGGAAGAGGCATGCCTGGTGGCGCTGCACACCCAGAGCAGGCCTGCCCAGGCCCAAAGCCCTTTGTGGCTTTTGAAGATCTCTGAGGAGGAGACCCCACAGCTCCCTGGGCAACCTGTGCCAATGCTCAGTCACCTGCACAGCACAGAAGGGCTGCCTGGTGCTCAGGGGAGCCCCTTGCATGCTAGGTTGTGCCCAGTGCTGCTGGACACCTCTGTGAAGAGCCCAGCTCTGTCCTCTTGGCACCCTCCCCTCAGCTGTTTATGCACCTTGATGAGATCCACCTTGAGCCTGAAGAAAGCAAAATAACATATAGATCAAGAAATAAACTATGATTACCAGCATCATTGCAAGTAAATTCCTTATTCAATCTCAGTTTACGTGAACACTGAAGGTAATTGGAGGAAATGATTTCTGCCACTTTTTACCACACACATCACAGGAGTTCTAAAGCTTTCTGTACCACAAGATCTCTCAGTGGATTGGAAATTATAACTATTGTTTACTTTGCAATTAATCTGAAAAGTTAAATAAATTTACTGTCCAGAAGGAAAAAAAAAAAAAAAAAAAAAAAAAAGTTGTTTTCTGTTTTGTTTTCTGGGACAAGATGACAATAGAAAAATATCACCATCATTAATGGATATTTTTTCCATTACATATATATTGTTGGTATACATATGTGTGTGTTTATATATGTCTACACATTCACTTTTTTAAAAATGAGAATTCTTCTGAACATCAGAAACAAATTTTCCTAAAATGCAAAATGAATTGAACATGAATTTAGCAATGAAAGAATAGTTTTAATTCCTTGTAAAATCTTAAAGCTTCACAAAGTTTTTCCAACAAAAAATTTCTAACAAAAATATGAAAAACACATTTTTTCTCCAGCAATTCACTGTGACAACTTTAATTTCTGATCTTTACATGTGATGTCCAAAACCTGCACAGAAAACTACAATTTTATTCTCCCTAAAATGAGAAAATATACTTTTTTTTTTTTTTTTTCAGGGTAAGCAAAGAATTTGAT
Source organism: Aythya marila (assembly GCF_965140915.1). Lineage (NCBI taxonomy): Eukaryota > Metazoa > Chordata > Aves > Anseriformes > Anatidae > Aythya > Aythya marila. Next base: position 106,158,609 of record NC_139042.1, read on the forward strand.
TACAATTTCCTAACAAAGAAAATTGCATAGAGTACAGCAACAGATTTAAAACATTATAAATGTCTGAAAAAATGCTTGTACAGTTTTCAATGGAGGCATTAGATGCAGTATAAGAATTAATAACAACAGAACAATGGTATTACTCTGTAATTCAGTTCTTCTGAGAGACTCTTAATACATTGCCACTTCAGTACCAAAATAGCAATTTCCCATGATCATGTACAATTTAAAATATAGGCATTCAAATAATAATCATTAACTTTCTTACAAACAAAATGAATTGAAAAAGTAATAATGTGATAGAAGACAACAACCATAGCATAAGTTTCTAGTAATATTATTTTTATATATTTAAACATGTTTTAAATATTTATTATTATCTCTGAGATCTGTGCCCCTGCCCCATGTGCTTTTATAAGATAAAGTACAGGAACATATGGGATTTAATCCATTAGTATGCTTCCATACTACTTTTTGTTGTTGTTGTTGTTCCAGTTGGTGTATTTGTCAGTCTCATTTCAGACTCATTTACTCATTTGTGATCAGAAATATGGTCACAAAATTCCCAGCTCCAAGAACATTATAATAGTTAAATGAAGAACAAAGCTTCTTCCAAGGAGGTGTAAGGTCAGGTAAAGCTTAATGTGAGTTGTATTGTGGTCCTTGCTGGACCACTTTGGTCCTGTCCCTGAGAAGCATGGCCAGAACTTGAATCACTATGACTTTTCCAGACAACTCACTATTCCTCTTAATATATATTGATCTCTTGTTTGGAGAAGCATTACAGAGAATCAAAACAAACAAACAAAACCCCACAAAGTAATCTATCTTTTAAAAGACTACTTGAAATAAAAGTGTTTTGATATCTCTTTATATTGTAAACAGAAGACTTTTAAAGCATTGAAAATGCTTTACACCTGAATGCTCTACACCTGAATGCTCTAGTGAAAATTCCTGTTTAAGAGCTTCAGAAACCAGACATGTTCCTTTGTATTTAAAGTCATGTTTTTTGGCTTGGGCAATGCAATTTAAGTGTAAACCAATTAAACAAACTACACTATTTAATCACACAACTTTTTTATATTATTATTTTTATTAATGTTTTTATTAGTATTTTTATTGTGATGTGCAAAAATAAACCAGTAGGAGAGCATCATTAAGAACCACATCAATTTTGAAAGGCACACATACGATATTAATAGCCACTGACAAAGAATCAATCAGCTACGATTATGTAACATTTTGGTTTTCTCCTTTCCCAGAAAGAGGAAGTTATCTACTTCTCATAACATTCAGCTCCGCATATCTGCATTCTGCTACTAGAGAAATGCTGGCATCACAGACAGCAAAAGCCAAAAGGTATACAATTCACATAACCGTCTTGTAAAGTTTCTCTTGCCCAACAGTTGTTCTCAGTTAGGATATTGCTAATATTAAAATAAAAGGAATATTTGGGTCTGATTCAAGCATCTCTTAATTTCAAGCAGACGTAATTCAGATCTGTAACTCTTAGCACATATGACAACTGAGCCCCCTAAGCAATTGTGTTGTATTATCACCAGTATGATATAAAAACTAATTTACATCCTTATTTTTCCTTTAACCACATACCAGTAATTTGCTAATGGACAGGGACTTAGACTCCCTGTCCTCAATAGTAGAAATAAAACTATTTGAATCCATAAGGTCTAATTGTTAACCACCAATGACATTAAATGACCTACTATAGTTGCAAAACAAATGCCAAAAGATGTGGCGCTCTTAAGCTCTTGAATCTTCATATAATTTACTCATCATGGCTAAATGCCATCCCAAACTGATTAACTTTTATTCAGTAATGCTTTTGTGAGACATTAATATTTATATCCCCATTTATTTCCATTCTTTGGTCTAAATTCAGTCTAAACACCCAGCATCACAAACTTTCAAACAGATGAAAAACATTAAGTCAAAACTGAAAATATAGTATTTTTACTCTACAAAATGGCTTTTTTCATAAAAGGTAATACTTGAAAATAAATGCAGATGAATTTTTTAGAGGACCTTTTCAATGAGTAAGAAACATGCTTTGGAAAAGTTTCAATCAACATATTTCTGAGATTTGTGCCTCAGTTTCCATATCCATGAAATTAAAGGGCTCTTCTAAGCATAATTACTTAATGTGCTTGAATATTTATAACCCACTGGATGTTATTTATATGTAGCACTTAATGTACATATTAAGAACCTGCTAGTCTGGGTAGTATATTTTTTTGGATGTAAATGAAATGAATGAATGGAGTTCAGTTCTCAGTTCCAGTCCATCCAGCACCTCTTTCCATAAGGCTGATGATTTGGGTGCCCAAGTGGAAGCAGTAAATTTACTGATATGTCCATACATGCTTTAGGAAACACAATTATCACTCAAGCTACAGATCAGCTTTCAGGTAACAGGACTGTCAAGATAATATCCAGCCCAAGGATACCAACAGCCACCCCTCCAAGCTCTGGTTATTTCAGAGATTTTCATCATATACATTTTGCAGTCAGTCTCATCATATTCAGCTGAATTAAACTGAAAGCCTTCATTCTGTTTTCAATATTTCTTCCCTTTTTTGTAATCTAGGTGTTTCTAATATATATATATAAAATAAAATAAAATAAAATAAAATAAAATAAAATAAAATAAAATAAAATAAAATAACATAACATAACAAATAAAATAAAATAAAATAAAATAAAATAAAATAAAATAAAATAAAATAAATAAGATGAAAGGAAAGGAAAGGAAAGGAAAGGAAAGGAAAGGAAAGGAAAGGAAAGGAAAGGAAAGGAAAGGAAAGGAAAGGAAAGGAAAGGAAAGGAAAAAATTCACACTAATAATGATTCCAGTATTTTGCCAATAACAGGAATGCTTGTTTATATAGTTGGACAAGAACAAAGAATAATGTCAGCAAGAATTGAGTTGTCCTTTAAATGCAAATAATCATCTGGATATTTCAGTGAAACAAACTGTAAACTGTGTATGCTGTACCACGTCCTGCAGATCTCACTCCCAAATATTATCATGACTCATCTACTTTCCTTTTCCAACAGTAATGTTATTTTTTCTTTTCAAGAGCAACATTGATAAACTTTGCACAAACTGCAATGCTGGGTTAAACCCCCTCTTCTAAATCTGTAGATTTTAAACTGCAGTTTTCCCATTTATACCAATAAAGTTACCTAGCATAATCATTGTGGTTACAAGCATCCTTCACATAACCAGTACAGCTGTAAAATTTCCTACCTTTATCAAAACCAATATTTGAAATAGCGTGCAAAATGGTAAGATTATAAATAGAAAAATCACAGCTGATTGTAGCCTGGAAGTCTTGCAACTCTCTGGAAATACAGGAGTTAATCAGCAAAGGCTGTTCGGGAAGCTTGCAGGGAAGCACAGGACTGTACTGCAGATGTGGGGAGCGTACAGAAGGTGTGGCCCATGCTTTCTGCATGCATATTTAACTATCTTTAATTATATGCCCTGAAGGTTATTATAAAAGAACAGTCTCCTGGAGAGGAAGACTTACACTGCCAAATGAGGCCTAACACATTTCCTTGAACACCGAGCAGAGAAGAAGAGAAGGAAAAGCCCAGGTTACTCACGGTTCTTTTCACCTCTCCACCTCGACCCCGCTCTTATTCTGGGCGAGATGTCCACAGCAGCAGTTATTTCTACTAGCCAAAGCAGCAGCAGCAGTGACAGCACGGCCATGCCAGGTAAATAAAAATGAATAACCTCTACCTGGCAGCACTGATAAAGACGAATTAGAAGACTTTCCTTAGGAATGAATGATGGGAACTAACAGCACTTACTCAGCAGAGGCAGGGGAAGATGTAAAATATTATTTCTACTAAAAATGCTTACTAAAAATTGTATTTCCATTGCTTCTCTTCTTCCTTTTATCCAGGGCATGTAGAAACAGAACAGTTGTAAAGGCTTCCTCTAAGCAGGAGAATCTGGCATTCAGATGCAGGAAGAGATGAAGGGACAGCTTTCTGCGGTCTATCAGAAGCTGCCAGTCCCTAACCTGCCTCTGCCACCTCTCAGCTCTTCCCAGTGTTTATCAACATCCCCCACAGTACTGTAACACAGGACACTGCTGGGCTGAAACACCGGAGGGTTGTTTTCAGAGGGTTGCTTTTTTTCTTTTTTTTTTTTTTTCTTTCCTCCTTTACTTGCATACTTCACTGCAGTTTCACTGAGCTGGTGACATGGAACATCTAATGTTGACGCCCCAAACTCACTGCATTTGTCAACGGGAGCAAAAGGACAGTTTGCAGAGCTGCCTCTTCTGCTCACAGACAAGGGTGACAGTGGAAGGGGAGGAAAAAGGAGGAGAAAGGCTTAAAAAAGAAACTTTTTTTTTTTTTTTTTTTTTTTGACATTCAGTAACTCTGTCTCTTATTTAGCATGAATGTCTTCTATTTCTAGGGAAGACGACCCAAACCATGCTCCCTCTCATCCCAGTTTCTGCCAGAAAGAAGGAGGAGGTTCGCTGACAGAGATACATGATACATGCAGCAAGGAGAGAGCTGAGGACTGATGCTGTCCTTGTCTGTGCGCGCTCCATGCTGTGCAGCCCACCTGCACTATGCAGCCCAGCAGCCCCTGGGTAGCCATGCCATGTGCAGGTGAGCCCTGGTGCTGGCCAAATTCACCTGCTGGCTGGGGAAAGCTACTGAATGCAGCGCCTGCCCGTGCCAGGCAACGAGACCACAAACTCCTCTGGCAATCTACCAGTCAGTGATGCCACAGTTGTTGTCCACTGACCACCATGGTTATGAAATCATTCCAGGTGGCCTGTCTCACAGCATGGTCCTGTGAGACAAAAACACAAGAAGACCTGGGTGCTGTTCTCTCATGGTGACAGAGGGGTTCAGATAGATATGTCTACATTTATATTCAGTAAAAGAAACCGCAAAACAGGTAGTTTAGTGTCAGAAGCATCAGCCTTAGGAATAATTACAATGGGAAAACATTTTCTTAATAGAACGGCAATTAATTAGTACTCTACGAGCTGATCTTCTGCATCACACATTACTTATTAGCTGTCGGGTAGATGCTATGCCTGTAACTGAGCTGCAGAATTAAGGTCTTTAAGTAAAGTACAGGAATACATTTCTAGATACAATTTCAATTTAGAGTGAAAGGAGAGACAAAGTAAGCTATTTTAGTCATAATAACATCTCTCTGTTCATTCACAGTGTTCATGGCCACTGCTTTTTATGAAATTTCAATTAAAATGATCAGTGCTATTAAGATATTCCACAGTGACCAGTTAAAGTGTGACCAGCTGAAGCCATTCATCTCTAGATGTTCTTATGTCAGTGATGATAACTTTCCAAGTGCATATATTTCACCTAGAACTGGCAGACAGAAAAGGTATCATAACAGAATGTCTTCCATTACTGTTAAAAAACTTATCCACAAGTCCTTTAAAATGGAAGAGACAAATGTGGCACATAGAATTGGAAAAGGAATGCTCTGTTTCTTCATTCTGACCAGCTGGAGAAATCAAGAGAGGAGATATGCTCTTACTGCAATTTGGGCTAACTACATTCAGTACAGTGAAGCAATTACAGCACAGGGCATAAAGAACCAGGCTATCTGTCAAACTTCAAGTACTTTACACATTACAAGTAGTCGTTGGATTTGCTCTGACCCCAGCAGTCTCCACGTGGCTGTCCCCAAATGCAGATGACCAGAAGGTGTTGGTGCTCTCTGCATACAGACCCAGCACTGGGTCTGGTCAGTGAGGGTCACCCAGTCCTTGTACCAGAGGAATCGCCTGATGAAGAGGCTTGGTTTCTTTGCCATCGTTCCATTTTACAGGAAGCAAATTTACAGTCTGAAGAATGATGAAGGATCAGGTCTTGAACTCATAGCAAAAATAACTTCTACAGTAACATAGAGTGTTAAAAGAAATTGCTGGGAATTTCAGATTTCCTTTTTTAGCACATTATAACTTATATCCTCTCTTAACTCATGCCAGGGAAGCATGTGAATATTCAGTTTCTGAAGATGACTCACACTGCTGCTTATATAAGACAGCTGACTGTACCAAATTTTATTGCATCAAAACATGGCACAGGAAAAAAGCTCAGTTAATACAAGGTGCTCTTTTAGGATTACATTAGCAGTAATGTAGAAGGCACAGTTTACTGTGAATGCATGAAAAACTGTCTTTTCAAATGCCAGCTGCAGTTCTGAGCATCAAAAGCAGAAGACTTTGTGATTTTGCAGTTTGCAGTGCACTGCTAGAAGGACAGAAAGTAGAGATTTTCAAAGAGGAAAAAAAAAAAAAAAAAGACAAAGTGTGGAATTCCAAGATGAGCCAAAACAAATCCAAGCAAAAAGCTTGAGCTGCCTCAAAGAACTCCCTAAGTTGCAGCGAGGGTTATTTGGGGTTGTTTTCCTTTATTTGGTCCCAGATCCAACGCTCATTGAACCTTGCACTATGAAAAAGAAAAATGGTATATCCAGTTGGTGTTTCAGCAGATGTCTGCTGATCTTTCAAACCACTTTTTGTTGTTGTTGTGCTAGTACTCAATCCTGCACAGGGTTAATTGACAGTTTCAGAAGTGTTGACCAGATAGCTTACTCTTACAAGAATAATAGAAGGCTGCTTTTCAGGATACAGAACCTGTATGTATATTTCTGCATAGGTTGCATCCATTTATTCTGTCACAGGAAAAGGAGCAGTTGCCTACAGAAAAGCTACCCCATATCCTGATATATGTCAAGGGATGCCCAAAGCAGCACCTCGTAAGTGACTATTTTCCTCATTAGTCACACCAAAAATGCAGTCTGACAGAGAAAATATATCACCAACAAAACTTTTGTATCACATTGTATAACAGAATGCCTCATGCATAATGTTGCTGTTAAGCAAAATAGTGGTCAATAACTGCCATGGGAGCAATGCCAATCCACTTCCTTCCCTGGAATAACATCAAGTAAAACTGAACTAATTAAGCATTCAGAGGTGTGAAGCCCAATAAAAGGTGGCCTGTTCCTATGCGATTCAGTGTTTAATAGCTCATTTAACTAGTTTCAGTTTCTGTGGTGTAATATCTGATCAGGTGAGTTCCTTAGCAATTTGAAAGCTTTCTAAAAGCAATGTAATTAATTCTGGGATCAGCCTTGTGGACAACACTTTCAGAGATGCAGTGGACCACCTGAAGATATTACACCAAGACTGGATGCTTATCTCATTCATGCATTGCAGCTCAGTCAGAAGTTAAGGACAAAAAAATAAAATTAGGAAAAGAATTTGTGGTCTGTGTTACACTGGTTCTGCCTAGCTTTAATATAAGTCATTCTCTAAAATGTGTTGACATTCTATTTCTTTTATCCTCAGCCTTCATTATGCCCTAGCCTTTTGATTTTTGTTTTACTGTGTGATAGATAAAAGTCACTATCAATTTATTGCACAGTTCTGCCCTTGGATCAGATATCTCTCATGGGTTTTTATCCACTACGAGCAGATTTTTTTCTAAAACCCCCTCTTCCTTCATTAGAGACTTCACTTTTACTTTCTTCTAAAGGGAATCAAAGCTCTCTGCAGCATCTTGGCCTAGCCTTCCAGGAAGTGTTTAAAACAACTTTTTTCTCTTCTCTACAGGAATACTTCATTCACTGAGACATGATGAAAGCCACATATTCTCACACTGGAAGTCCCTGAGACAGTGAGGTCAGCCTGTACGTGCACAGAAGTCCCTCAACTCTCCTCAAAGCCAAAGCCACTTCCTCATACAGGGAGCTCTCTGTCACCTCTTCTGAAGAATCCCAAACTGTCGTTTTTTGGAAACTGATGGTCTGGGAAACCTTTTGCCTTTTTTTTTTTTTTTTTTTTTTTTTTTCCCAGAAGGTCACATGCTGCATTAGTGCAGAGATGACAGACTAACAAGGGAGAGCCTGGCCTCTGGAACACAGGCTCATGAGTTGTGCCCTCATTTAAGTCAGGCTAGGACTGTGTCAACAGATAAGTGAAGCCATATATTGCTCTCTCCTGTCTTACCACAGAGGATAATAAGTTGCCCCCTTTAGGGTCCTTGATTTTAAGGCACCTTTACCAGGTTTGCAAAAGAAAGCAGGTCTCTATTTCTGCAGTGGAAGAGTACTTAAACTACTGCCACATACAGTTCTTATATTGCCTTTGATGCATTTCTGAAAGTGTCCCATTTTAAAAGAAACAAAATCTGGTGACTATTAGAGAGTCTCTGTGAGGCAGTTGCGGAGACTTAAGGCATGATGGGACAACAGTTACAGAACACAGCAAAGCTAAAAATCAGTCGGGTTTTATTTTGCAGCCCCCATGACTCTAATAACTCCTGGGAGATCAACTCAGACACAGCAGTGTTTGCTGTGAAAACAGCACAATTCTGCAAAGTGAATGGTGCCCTCCCATAACTCATCAGTGTATGCGGGGACCAGATCCACACACCACTCCACCCCTGCAAGCCTGGGGAAGTGGCAGAGCTGCCAGGTCGGCTCAGTAAGGTTATTTCTTTGCTTGTGATGAAGAACTATCAAACTCAAAAAACAAATAAAAGACTTTGAGGATGGAGATGCATGGAGAGTGCAAAACACCCCTTACTTTTTTTTTTTTTTCTTTCTTTCTTTTTATTGTCAGTCATTTACTTAATCTTTTCTTAATGTCAAGGCAAGGCAAAAGAACTACCTTAATAGAACATTAAAATCAAGATCCAAATCCATAGAATTAAAGAAATATGCAAAACTTACCATCTACTAACATACCGTTTACATTTTCTGTTTACTTATTGAACTCCAACAGTGCTTTAGCACCATATAAATATATATAGTGGCATTTCCCTTCCCCTAAGGAGTTTATTATCTAGCACAACCATGCCATCTCTTCTATGAGGGTACATGTTTGTTTCTTAATATCCTCACTTCTGAGCATATAAATTTTCAACCATAACATTATACATTTTGCTACCACCCTTTAAGTTTTTGGTTGTACAAGAAAACAAATGCATTCTGCATAAACAGATATACATATGTAAATCTTCAGCTGCATATACATGCGTGTATGTATACATGATCTTGCTTTGAAATTCACAAACATATAAACAGAGAGTTGCACTATTAAAAAGTGAGTTTTGCAAGACACTATTTCATATTGATTAAAATCACATTTGAATAAACTAATCTTGGTTTAGATCAGCCAGCCTTGCATCTATGCTCGTTTATTTTATAAAATTAACATGGAATAAAGTTCCTCTTAATGAAAACTTCAAAGAATATGGTATGAGTTTTGAGGAAAAAATCACAATTTTTCTTATTTATGTGCCTTATCGGTTTGTGATCTATCCTCATGCCCTCAAGGTAACACAGGTTTTTTTTAAAGTACAGGGGTCTGAGGCCGTCAACTATAAAAGAGACTTCAAAACACATATAGAGATCAAAGAACAGCACCTGACTTATTTTTTCCATCTGGCTGCAGAAGAATAGGCATTAGACAATGTCTGAAAGGCTAGGTCAGCAACTACTGTGTATTTTACAAGAAATTCCACATTGTTGGCCTAACTAGTATGAGAAAAGTAAGAACTATGACTGCATTTTTTTTTATCTTATTATACATAATTTATTCTCTCTTTGTTTGCAACAGACACTTTAAATCCCTCAGGAAGTAAATGAAAGAAAAACTAATTCATAAACATGCAATAGATAAGTGTTTTTGTTGTTGTTGTTAAGAATGCAAAATAAGTTCCTATGAGAGATCTCTAAATTTGCATTCAAGAAAAAAAAAATCAGCCTTCCTAAACTGCCTAGACATCTGAGCCATTGTAACTGTCTGAAGTCTACATGAGGAAATGTTTCTTAAGGGCTGCTATTTGAGCTGGAGGTGGCTAACCTCACGGCATCCTTGGACAGCTTATACATTTACAGACACTATTAAAACAACAATAACAACAAACCACTACCAAAATGAATAAACAAACAAAAAAGCACAACAGCAAACAAATAATCAAAACCCAAAAGGCCAAATGGCCAAGAAGGGCACTCCCACACTAGCTGAGCTGAGCCAGGGTATCTGAGCGATGCTGATACTCCCATAGGTTACCAAATCAATCACTTTCCTGTGTGTCCTCCTTCTAAAGCCACAAATAGCTTCTAGGCAATATGCAACAAAAATTGACATCAAAAAGTAAATGACTTCAAAGCAAAAAGTATCATCAGACTCTGAATACCAACACACCATTTGTAAAGAAAGCACGACTTTCACAAAAGCTTCATATATCAATATCTTATTTTAGCTCTGGCACTCATTCTCATTTCAGAAAAATAAAAACAAACAACAACAACAACAACAAAACATCTCAAGAGCTCTCAGGACCTTGTATTACAATATAGCACTGCAGTCTTTTAAAGGCACTCTATCTCTTACTGTTTTGACCCCAAACCAGCAGTCATAGCTTGTCTTCTTATAATGATTATTTAGGATCTTTATGTGTGACTGCACAACTAACAGATCTACACAGTTATATATGAATTGTTATTTCAGCATACCCAGTGTTTTCTGCTAGCTTAGATGAAAAGATGCATGAGACTTCTGCAACAATGCTTCCTGGTTCATGTTGATAGCAAAATTTTATAATATAACATTGGTGTATTTAACATCAAACTTATAGATTAAACATGTCCCAAACATATTTAATGTACGCAAGCAATTTATCATTATTTGTTCTAACAAACTGGTAATCCTTATCCTATTAATTCAGCCAAATGTAGGAGTGTTTACAAAGTGGTGGAAAATTTTAAGGATTTGTTCAGACAAAAATAAATATAAGAGGACTAAAATGAATACTGTTTAATGTAAAAATATGCCATCCTTCTTGGCTCTCAAAATAAACTGCTAAACTGTGGTGTCCTGTTTTTCAAAAAATGATTGTTAAGCTAATCTGTCAGGACTAATTTGCATTTCTATATTTACTTTTTCTCACACACTTAAAATATAATGTTAGTAGGTTTCAAGAGAGTATTCAAAGAAGATGTGGACAAATTATAATTGTAAGATGAAAGACAAAGCTCATCTCATTTTTCTTTATTATTTATACTTTCAATTATTTTTTTTTCTGTTTTTGTTAATTGTTCTTTACTGACATCTTACTTGCTTTTCCATCTAGCTCTGGCTTCTTCATTCTCTATCTCTGTGTCCTACCGTCTTTTTTCCAGTATAGCCTTCACCTACCATTTTGTACCTATAATTAACCAATTAACTTATTCAGCGCTGAGACCCTGTAAGGAAGCAGTGCAAAGGAGAGGTTGGGTTGAGAACTGTGCCAACATTAGTGAGCAACAATGATGAGATCAACCAATGTAAGGGTGGCATTATCTCAGCAAATTTCAGAGTAGATCACATGAGATAAAAAATGTGACATACCTTGTATGCTGACCCTGCTGTACTTTTCAGCTCAAAAAGCTAAAAACTAGACAGTCTACAAAGTATATTAAAAATGTGTTTGTATTTATTCCAGAAGATGGAGATACTCCTTGTATTCATTCTGTCATTTAAGAAAATAAATTAATTTCTACACATTCAAGCTGAGTGGGGCATGACTGGAAAACAAAAACAGCTAATTTTTCCTGGGTTGAGTGCCACCAGAAGCATGGGGAATTGTTTTGGCAGATGGGCAGAGAAGAAGAACTATGACAAAATTTATAAAACCAACTAGAAAAACCTGGATGCATTTTTTTCTGCATCTGCCAGCATTATTCCAACCTAAATTGCAATGAAGTGAAGGCATTATACTATCTTTATCCAAGTGGGTGAGGGCATTTTCACTGTAGTGCTTCCATACTGATCAAAACATGAACGAAGGTCAACGCCTCACAGCCTAATAAAAAGAAGTAGTATCTGAAGGATGACTTCAACAGGCAATGGCATTGGTGTTAATGAATGGATTTAAACATACACACACACACACAATTCCTACTTTTTCCATTTTAGCTGAGAAAACTTAATTCTTTAATGCTGATTTTTGTTATTAGGAGACTAAGTAACTTATAATCATTTTAGTAATGATATGGCTTGTGTCCCAAATGGTGCAAATAATTCACTGACCGTAGTAGAGCTACAGTAAACAGTGAGCATTGTGCCTCCTCTGCTTTGATCATCATTTTCAAAGCCTCCTTGAGAAAGATGGATGCTCATTCCTATTAAGAGAACAATGGGAACCGGGTTGCTGTATATCCAGAGAGAAGGCAGTAATACAATTTTCAGCAGTCAATGAAAGTTAGTGGTTTGACTTCTATTTGTGCCGTTGAAAATCTCCCCAGTGAGATTCTTTGGGTGAATTAGAGCCATGGGGTAATCTCCTAAATTGGAACAGAATCAATAAATTAAATGAAAATATTTACCTTAAATTCTAATTTAAGCCCTGAGCTGATGGAATTAAAGATGTCGAATCCTTAATAGCTGTATGGAAATAAAAATGTCTTCCACTATACAATATGTCATTAAAGAGCATGGGGCTAAAACCATCATCTAAAATCTCATGCTAACTCTACTTTCAAGTGAAATATATTTTTTTCTATGAGATATATAGATACTCAGAACATAAAACACTGTGCCTGCCTTTTATTTATATATGAAACTGAAAAATACTTTCTTAGCAGATTCAGGGCAGTGTGTAGCATTTCATATTTCATATAGTATTACAGAATCACAGAATCTCAGAATTTCTAGGTTGGAAGAGACCTCAAGATCATCGAGTCCAACCTCTGACCTAACGCTAACAGTCCTCCACTAAACCATATCACTAAGCTCTACATCTAAACATCTTTTAAAGACCTCCAGGGATGGTGACTCCACCACTTCTCTGGGCAGCCTGTTCCAATGTCTCACAACCCTTTCGGTAAAGAAGTTCTTCCTAACATCCAGCCTAAAACTCCCCTGGCGCAACTTTATTTCTTTCCCCCTCGTCCTGTCACCAGGCATGTGGGAGAACAGACCAACCCCCACCTCTCTACAGCCTCCTTTAAGGTATCTGTAAAGAGTAATAAGTTCACCCCTGAGCCTCCTTTTCTCCAGGCTGAACAAGCCCAGCTCCCTCAGCCGCTCCTCGTAGGACTTGTTCTCCAGGCCCCTCACCAGCTTCATCGCCCTTCTCTGCACTCGCTCAAGCACCTCGATGTCCTTCTTGTAGCGAGGGGCCCAAAACTGAACACAGTACTCGAGGTGCGGCCTCACCAGAGCCGAGTACAGGGGGACGATCACTTCCCTAGCCCTGCTGGCCACACTGTTTCTTATGCAAGCCAGGATGCTGTTGGCCTTCTTGGCCACCTGAGCACACTGCTGGCTCATATTCAGCTATCAACCATCACTCCCAGGTCCTTCTCTGCCCGGCAGCTCTCCAACCACTCATCTCCCAGCCTGTAGCTCTGCTTGGGGTTATTGCATCCCAGGTGGAGGACCCGGCACTTGGCCTTGTTAAACTTCATGCAGTTGACTTCAGCCCATTGGTGCAGCCTATCCAGATCCTCCTGCAGAGCCTTCCTACCCTCAAACAGATTGACACACGCGCATAGCTTGGTGTCATCTGCAAACTGAGGGTGCACTCAATGCCCTCGTCAAGATCATCAATGAAGATATTAAAGAGGACCGGCCCCAGCACCGAGCCCTGGGGAACGCCACTAGTGACTGGCCTCCAGCTGGACTTGACTCCATTCACCACGACTCTTTGGGCCCGGCTATCCAGCCGGTTTCTAACCCAATGAAGCATGCGCCAGTCCAAGCCAAGAGCAGCCAGTTTCTTGAGGAGAATGCTGTGGGAGACGGTGTCAAAAGCCTTGCTGAAGTCAAGGTAGACCATATCCACAGCCTTTTCCTCATCCACCCAGCTCGTCACTTTGTCATAGAATGAGATCAGGTTCATCAAGCAGGACCTGCCTTTCATAAACCCATGCTGACTGGGCCTGATCGCCTGCTCGCCCTGCAAGTGCTGCTTGATGACTCTCAAGAGGATCTGCTCCATGAGCTTCCCTGGTACTGAGGTCAAACTGGCAGGCCTGTAGTTTCCCGGGTCTGCCCTCCAGCCCTTCTTGTAGATGGGCATCACGTTTGCTAGCCGCCAGTCAACTGGGACCTCCCCCGATAGCCAGGACTGCTGATAAATGATGGATAGTGGCTTGGCCAGCTCCTCTGCCAGTTCTCTCAGTACCCTTGGGTGGATCCCATCCGGCCCCATCGACTTGTGCACATCCAAGTGCCGTACCAGGTCACCAACCAGTTCTTCGTGGATAGTGAGTGCCACATCCTGCTCCCCATTTCCTTCCACCAGCTCAGGGTACTGGGTATCCAGAGAACAACCGGTATTGCCACTAAAGACTGAGGCAAAGAAGGCATTAAGCACCTCCGCCTTTTCCTCATCTCTTGTAACTAAGTTTCCCCCTGCATCCAGTAAAGGATGGAGATTCTCCTTAGTCCTCCTTTTTGTGCTGATGTATTTATAAAAACGTTTTTTGTTATCCTTAACGGCAGTAGCCAGATTGAGCTCCAGATGAACTTTGGCCTTTCTAATTTTGTCCGTGCACTGCCTCGCAACATCCTTATAGTCCTCCTTAGTGGCCTGCCCACTTTTCCAAAGATTATAAACCCTCTTTTTTCTCCTAAGATCAAGCCACAACTCTCTGTTCAGCCAGGCTGGTCTTCTTCCCCGCCAGCTTGTCTTTGGGCACGTGGGGACAGACCGTTCCTGCGCCATTAAGATTTCCCTCTTGAAGAGCGCCCAGCCTTCCTGGACCCCTCTGCCCTTCAGAACCACCTCCCAAGGGACTCCACCAGCTAGTGTCCTGAGCAGCTCAAAGTCAGCCCTCCGAAAGTCCAATACAGCGGTTTTACTGGTCCTCTTCCTGGCCTTGCCAAGAATAGTGAACTCCACCATTTTGTGGTCACTCTGCCCAAGACAGCTCCAGACAATCACGTCCTCCACCAGTCCTTCTCTGTTTGTGAAGAGAAGGTCTAGCGGGGTGCCACCCCTGGTAGATTCACTAACCAGCTGTGTCAGGAAGCTATCTTCCATGCTCTCCAGAAACCTCCTAGACTGCTTTCTCAGGGCTGTGTTGTGCTTCCAGGATATGTCAGGGAAGTTGAAGTTCCCCATGAGTACAAGCGCTGACGATTTTGCAACTTCTGTCAGTTGCCTGTAGAACTCCTCATCCGTCTCCTCATCCTGGTTTGGCGGTCTATAGCAGACCCCGACCAGGACACTAGCCTTGTTGTCCCTGCCGATCCTAACCCAAAGGGACTCGACCTTGTCATTCCCAGCCTCGAGTTCTACAACCTCGAAAGACTCTTAATATAGAGCGCCACACCACCACCCCTTCTGTGCTGCCTGTCCCTTCTGAAGAGCTTATAGCCAGGCATTGCAGCACTCCAGTCATGAGACTGGTCCCACCACGTCTCCGTGATGGCAACCAAGTCGTAGCCTGCCTGCTGCACGATGGCTTCCAGCTCCTCCTGTTTGTTACCCATGCTGTGTGCATTGGTGTAGATGCACTTCAGCTGGGCCATTACCTTATCCCCCGGCCTTGCCATTGTTCCCCCTGGCACAGCCCCAACAATCCTTGCTTCAGCCCCATCCCCCTTCTTACCTAGTTTAAAGCCCTCTCAACGAGCCCTGCCAGCTCCTGGCCCAGGATCCTTTTTCCCCTAAAAGATAGGGACCCGTCTGTGGCCATCAGGCCAGGTGCTGAGTAAAGTGCCCCATGGTCGAAAAAAACAAGATTTCTGCATTGGCACCAGCCCCGGATACAGACGTGTTACCATATACAGAAGTGTTAATGGAAATCACTCGATGACAAAAGTATGTATTTTTAATGAGTTCCACAATTTTTAATCTAGAAAATCACCAGTATAATATATATATAGGTGTTACTATGAAATCATAGTAACTAAGACTTAGGATAATTAACATTCCTAAGTATGTGAGAAAATTGTAATTAATAACTTAATAACTTCAGAAATAAAATCAATACTTTTCTCATATTATTTGGTGTACTGCTTCCAATATAAGCTCTGATTGAAGTAATGCACAGAGGTTTCTGTCATACATCAGAAGAAACGTATATGTAAGCACAAGTATTCCTTAAGATGTGGGTACGTTATCATTTTTATCTATCGCAAAGACAAGCATTATTCTGGGAAATCATTAAAAATACCCATGTGAAAATAACCAGGAAAAATCCAAGGTTCTATTTTAAAGATTATCAAATCACATCTTGGAGACATTTAATCCTTTTTTTTTTTTTTTTTTTTTTTAGATAATGAAACAATTGTAAAATGCAAATGAGCTTTTTATTTATGGGCTAAGAGTTTGTTATGGGAATAAAAGCTATACATTTAAGTGAAAGATGTTTTAACAAAAATGGCTACAGTTTTTAATAACCAAAATAGGTTAATTTAATAAACCAAATAATAACCAAATAATAACCAAATTTAATAAACAAATTCTCCTTCCTAATGATGAAACATGGCTAAATTATGTCACAAAAAAGATAAATCTTTAAGAGACAAAGCTCTGTAGTAACGTAACTTGTCAGCAGGGAGTTTTGTTTGTTTGTTGGTTGGTTGTTTTTTGTTGTTGTTGTTGTTGTTTTACAGACAAGATAGATTTATTATGTGTAATGTAAAAATAACTAATAATCATCAAAATAAAATGGAACGTAACTGTAAGAAGAGACTGATTCCAATCATAAGATGGGAATGATGACTATCATCTTTTGGAGTTATCAGCATATGAATGTATCCTGAATGCTAAAAAATGGTTTCACTGCCTGCATTTGTTGCCAGAGAAAACCTATTTTTTTTTCTCTTATTATTAGGTATAATCTTTTTTTGATTGTCTGGTTTTCCATGGTAGCTAGGTTAACACATTTGCTTCTCACTTACATGTGGTCTTGTTGTCCGATACATTTCACAGATTTCCGCTCTGTTGACAACTATGCTAGGTGCACTCAGAGCTATTTTAAAGCTGAAAACTCTTATACATGACTTTTTCACACAGGCCAGTTAAGACGATAGTTTCAAAGTCATGAGGCAAATAAAAAAATACAAAAACTTTCTTCTCTTTGTATTTTAATGAGAATATTAAAAATATTAGCGGTCACAGAAATGTGATTTAACAGATGAAAGACTAAATTTATATATATACATGTATAATGTATAATTTTATAATGTATAATTTTATAATGTATAATTATTATATTACTACTAAGGACTATCATCAGATCAACTTATAGTACAATATAGAAGGTTTAAAAAGAAGTCAAATTCATCCTCTAAAGTTATTCGTTCTGCTCTGCACTGAAGACTTAATAAGGAAACCACAGTCTCTAAAAATAAAGCCTTTACAAGTATGCTGTGTGACAGCCTGCCTCTGCCTTGCAAATAAGGTACCACAATTTTCTCAAACTGAAGATTTTATGTTAGCAAAAATAAAGACCAAGAGTGCAATGAAGGAGGTGAGCAAGTGCAAAGTGTGAGTGGCAGCCCTTGGGCCTGGTGTGTGCCCTCACAGGCTGCAGGTTGGCACAGTGTCAGCACAGGTATGATGGAAGCTCCTACCGCAAAAAGCCTGAACCCACTTTTTCATGAGCTATGGAAGCAGCTGATCGAGTTCCTGGCTGACTCCCACTCTGTTTCCTTCTTTCAGCTGCTGAGTTCTGTAATTTGGCTCCAAATACTTAATACAAACCCAGAGGGCTAGATCAAAGGATGTTTTTGGATTTTAGATATGCTCCATGTACATTGTACAAATGACTCTCAACCTTGCTGTGCAGGAACACTTTACATTTTTACCATTCACGGTGGTTTTGGACTCAATCTCTTACTCGAAGTGTTTTTTCTCCCATCACTTTCCAAGACCTACCATTAGCTTAGCTACGCAGTAGGGTTTTATGAATTAATTCAATTTAAAAAAAAAAAAAAAAAGTCAGTCAAAGAGAAGTCACATTCAACCCTGATGTAAAAAAATGTCTACAGAAATCAAAAGCACTTGGTTCACAAACCTCAGGGCAGATTTTGATCCCACACAAATCCCTATGACATCTGGAAATCAGGAAGGAGGGGAGAGCACCCTGTCAAAACAGCACTGAGCTCTTCCCTTTGCTAACCCTTGCTTACACTCTCTCATCTTTCTTCATCTTCCGTCTCATTTTCTCCTTCACCTCTCCTTCTGCACATAACATCAATTGTGCCAATGCAGTTTACTTAAAATTTCACTCATTTAACATAAAGTTGATGGGTTTATCAGAGTATACATTTAAACAATCTTTCTACAGAAAGATTTGTTATCAATTGAATTAATAAATACCTTCCCTTCATTCTAACTTTCTAGAGGTTCTATACTTACTATAATAAGCAAATAGATGGAGACTAAAATGAAGAAAATACCTAACATCTTGTTTTGTAAGGTGATAGCTTTTCCTCTAACTAGCTGCTACAGCCCATGATGTGCAATGTAAGGCCACCTCCAGATCTATTACCATTTACCCTATTAGTCTTAACACTACATGACTTAATTCTCTGCTTACAACATATGTTGGTAGTTTCACTCCGTGAGGTCCATTTACTGAATCTAAAGTGTTAGCATACAGCAAAATTGTGCAGTGTATATATGGAAGTCCCTAGAGCAACTTTATATTTGTAGCCCACATTCCTGCTTGATTTGTTTAGAATGCAATATATGTTGAATTCATGATTCTGAGATGTAACATGCCAATTTCTTCATATATGCCTACTGTGCTTGTTATGTAATGCTATGTAGAGCAGACTATAAGAACTGTAACTTGCTTTGTCAGAGTTTAGAAAATAATAGAAAAACAAACAAACAACAACAAAAAAACACCTGAAAGGTGAAGTAAGAAAGAAGGAACTTAATTTTTCTCCAAATCAACATGAGTTTTAACCAAAGGACAACTTACTCAGTGCATAACAGACTAATGAAATAGTCTATTAAATTTGCAGGTACAGGGAAATGTCTGAACATTATTTCATGACCAACTAAGGATCATCATACTGCCTTTTTAAAGTTAACCCCAAAGAAAGTCTGGAAAGCAATCACTTTTGAAGGCTTTTTTTTTTAAAAACACCTTATTATGTTTTGTTTAAAAAAAAAAAAAAAGACCATACATGTCACTGTATCAACTGTTGTAAAAGAAAATACTAATAATTACACTAATAATATCCAGATGGATTTTAAACAATTTTAACACGAACAAAAGACAATTTTCATTGGTATTGGATTTATATAATAAAACATATCTAAAAACATTTGGAACCAAATATGTAGCCAGCTGAAATGAAGTCTGAAGCAAGTGACTGTGGATGTTACGAAATCATTATTCGTACTTCAATTGTATGTACTTCAACGTATCAACATGCTGAAATATGAAAGTTCTAGAGTATATTTTCTAAATCTGCTGCAGAATTGTCTCTATTGATTCAAATTCCAAAAATCAGGATTCCCCAGATCTGTAAATATTCTTCTGATACACGAGAACATTTTTGTTTTGTGCAACACTGAATAATTGATTATTATTTGCAAAAGTACTGATTTAGACCTCTGGGATAAAATTTGTTCCAGCGCATATGCACTTTTGAACATGAACCACTATAAGTTCATGAATAAATATTTGTTCTTGAATTAATTTGTGAAGTTCTGCATCAGAATTTTATAATTACATCACAAATTTCATTTTTACTGGCAATCCACAACTTGTTTAATTACATGAATAAAAGACTAAATTAGGCATAGCCAAATGATATGATTTGCCAAACAGGAACATATTCTTTTGGTAACAACCTTTTCCACTAATTTTTACAAAACAATATTTTCATCATTCTTGAAAGGGAAGGAACAGGTAATGTTTTTTAAATTTTCTAGAGTGCATATATAAAAGCTTTGGTAGACAAATCTTTTATTCTATGTGTCTGCTTCAGCAGATAGTTTCTTTAAAACCACACTTCCAGTTTTCACTCTTGAAATAGTACTCCATGCAAGATTTCAGCTTCTGGCAGGAAAACGTTAAGATTCTCTTGTATTCTTCCTTAAGAATTTCCCCAAACCCTCATGCAAGGAAAAAAAAAAAAAAAAAAAAAAGCACAAGAACATCAAGAGCATGGTAGTCCTTGAAGCACAAAGAAGGGAATGGGAGAGAATCATAAGGTAGAATATTAAAAGCGAAATAGTAAGAAGAATCGTTCTTACTCTTAATGAAGAATGAAGAAAAGTTGTACTGCTAAAAATAAAAATGTAAATCAAAAGGGAAAGAAAAAAACAGCAGAAAATACTTAAAATACTTTTGAAAATGCTTTTTTTTTTTTCTTCCCCCCTTCAAATTCTTGCAGGCACATTGCTGGTAGCTGTGAAGCTGATAAACTATTCCAAATAGTCTTTGGCAAGGAAATGTGAGGTCTGAGAGCCAAGAAACTTAAAATGTTATGTATAGTATCACAATGACATTCTAGCCAAGTTACTCACATAAAAAAGTAATCTGCGCTCCAGTGAGATCAGTTGCAGCCACTGCTTTCAGAACACCTCTTTTTAATTTGAAAAAAAGGTTAAAAAAAATCATAAAAAGCTGAAATCAGAGAAGTTTTTTGTTTGTTTGTTTGTTTGTTTTTTCCTTTGTTGGAATTAAATACCTGAAGACTCATCTGCTCTCAAAAACTGTTTATCTGGGGCCATTTGTTTTGCCTGAAATCCATAATGTAAAACTTATGGTTTAGCATTCTTTTTATAGGAATTCTTTTATATAAAGTTCTGTTAGACATACTACATCAGAATATGTTTCTGAAATAGTCTATGTGGCTATAATTGTAATAGTCTATAATTAAAGACAATACAAAACTGAAGTAATTTACAATGCTGTATCTAATGCATGTAGCTTTGTTTACAAGAAACTTTTAAAAGCAGTATTATTTATTCAAAGCTCCAACATAATGGATTTGTCATGGGTCTTGACAAATACACCAAAATGCATATATGTATACACATATACAATATACTTAAGTCACTAGACAGGATAAAGATTACATTAAATTTACTACAGCTTTTACAAAATCTATACTGTATGTTGTACAAAATGACAGTCCCAAAGTTTCAACATTAGTAAAGCTCTTCATCATTCTACCTATGTCCTCACTGTACATTTTGTTCCGAAAAACATGCACATCATTTGCTTGCTTATTTGTTCTTTGAAAAAAAAAATAAAAAAAAATGTGTTACAGTTAATTTATTTTATTACAGATTTTGGAGATTCAGCTTAACTAAGATACAAGACAATTACCAGTTAGCATAGATAACATTTGCAAAGCTTGAACATTTCATTTATTTATTTATTTTTATTTTAAGTGTAAAGGTATTAGGTACTTACACTCAGTGTGTACCAGACAAGGTATGTTACTGCAGCTAACACTAATTCCAAAGTAGCTCTTACAATGAATATCTCCAGTGTTAATTTTACTAGAATATCATATATGCTGAATAATATTATTTTGGACTAATTCTTTTCATTTTTCCTCCAGACACACAGTGGAGGTTGGGTCATCCACCTTCTTCTGAAGAATGGGAACACAGCAGCAAGTCTTCAGTTAGCCATGGGGGCTGCTCATAGCCCCATAAACACAAAAATAAAACCAGATGTCGGAGATCTGCAGAGGAGATTTGAGGATATCTTATGGCTCTCAGGCACATAATAAAACTCTAATGAAATTTTTAGATGAGGTAGTAGGATTTAAATATCACAAAATGCTCACATGCAGTATTTTAAGTTGTTTCTACCTCATACAATGTCAAAAACTATTCAACTAGCTAAAAAGATGAATACTATTTGAAGTTGTTTACTCTCATTCTCTTTCTCTAAGTTAAGGAAATCAGAGAGATCTGTTTTTCAAAGAGAATGATACAAACTAAGACACGTCAAACTTCCAACACCATGGAAGAATTTGAGTTATTTTTCTACTGAATGAAATCTTGTTTAGTTTCAACCATCATTCTCTTGTTTAAAATACATTACACATTTTGAAAGCAGAAGATGTACTATCAAGATGATGCAAAGCTTTGAAGAATATAAACTAATTATGTAGTTTGCAGACACAAAAATATCCTTATAGAATAAGGGTAATCACCTTTAAAAGTGATTTAGCCGTATTGAGGTCAATGGAAATTTTTTCATTGGCTTTCATAGAATTTAGAAAAAGATTATGAGGAAAAAATAAGTATCTTTCTCAAATCAGGTGACTGAGGAAAGAAGTGAATGACAGCTCTGCTCAGAAATTATAAATTCTAGAAAAATAAGACTGTGATGAAAGTTCTAGCTACTGTTGAAGTTTTAATATCAAAATACTATTATAATATATATTATATAATATATATCATAATACTACCAAAAGCCTAAAGTACAATATACCTACCTCCAAGGAGAAAACATGAACTTGCCTTCATAAACTATGTATAAGAATCAGAATGTAGTCCCTACTCATTTTAGAAAGATCCAATAAAGAATCCCAAGCACTTAAAACTTATGTGATGAAATTTATAGCACAATGTTTAAAAACTTAATGGTTCTATATTAATTAATTCTCTGTATTCCTTAAAGAATCAGACAGATGTAAGATTGGAGAAATGATTATATAGTAGATTACTGGAATCGTTTTCTAGATTACCAAAGTAGTTTTCTCTTACTTTAACACAGTACCAGAACCCCTTTTTAAATCATTAATGCTAAGGAAATAAGATGCAATTTTTAAAATAAAATTTTTAGGCATAGTACACTAGACACTATCCTCTTGAATTTTTCTATATGTTCCATCTCTAATTAAGAGCAATTTAATACTGAAGTAATTTACAATAATGAATCTCATGTCTTTAGCTTTGTTTACCAAGAAAAATTTAAAAGCAGCATTATTTACTTAAATTTCAATCTGGTTTACCATTTTTTCTAAACTATTTTTCCAGCAGAAACCTCATACATGGTTCTTGTTACTGATATCCTCCTCCTCCAACTAATTTAATATAGGAGAATGTGTTGTAGTCTCATTGTTCCTAAAACAAATGCTAATTCAAACTTAGTGAGATTTACAATGAAGAGCATACTACAATAAATAAATAAATAAATAATCTTATTCCTATATTAAGTATCATCTTTGATTTTTTCCCCATTAAGAATTCTACTATAAAAACAATTTAGCCCTTATACATGATTGAGACTTAAGAGGACTAATTCTCACAGCAAAGCTAGCAGATACATACTTAAAAATGTCCCTTACTAATATTTTTCAATGTATGTTCTAGAGCAAATAATTAAGAATATTTCTCCAGAAACAAAAGGGAGAATAAATATATATATCTGCCAACAGATAGCCAACAGTCTGCCAACAGTCCTCAGTCGATTATGAACAGAGACTTCAGGTGGAGTGGTCCTGAAAAAATCATAGATGTTACAAAATACCTTATGCAATGTCCAAAAAATGAAATAAAAGTCTTGGAAATATCCTATAGATGTAATTATATTGTAGAAAAAAAAATCTGGTTATCAATACAACGTAGGGAATACAGAAGATAAAATGGTAAAGAAGACAGTAAAGTGATAAAAGCATAATTGTTAAGAGGGACGAGACCTCTCTCAAGCTATTGCATACCATATAGTCAAGAAAAATGAGGTTTTGCACTGATACATCACAAAAGTCAGAGATGTCAAAACTGCACTTTCTAAGAGTTCATTATGAAATGTAACTAGCACTGAAATTAATTTTTGTGCTCTACAGAAATTACAACATATAGCTCAGGGATATACCGGACTAATTAATGGAAATTAATTAGTCCGGTATATCCCTGAGCTATATGTTGTAATTCCATGGAAACTCCATGGAAACTCCATGTTGTAACTCCATGGAAAGCAGAAATGCCTTTTTTGAGTCATTAGTCAACTTTGGACAAGAAAAAGCCAAGGAATTGCATTTATGAGTGAAGATGGGTTACCACAAGGAACTTTATCAGTTTATTTGCTGTGGTCTTCATCCATCTTTTCTGCCTGATGCCCAAATAGAAGATGAATCGGATCATAGATGTCACAATCTATAGACTAGTGTTTCAATATAAAAGTGTACGGTGAGCAGTTCAGTGGCTGCTTAACATACGGCTTGTTCAGCTTCATGAGGATAGACAGATGAGGGTAGCAACTATTGTGCCACATAACTATAACATATTTTGTTTGTAAGTCAGCAAGGGGGAAATTCTACAGGTCACTTTCCTTAGTCAACTTTAGCCTGTCATTGCCATCAGCCAAATTTGGCTCCGAGCTCAGGTTGTCCTACCATCCTCACGCTTATGTGCACACTTGGGCACACATCAGGAACCTCTGTAGAAGCAATGACATATAACAGCTTGGAGGGTAGTCCGATTGCCCTGGGCTAGGGACCTCAAGCCTGGGAAGGGATCAGCACCAAATATCACACACTTAATCCTTCTTAAATCACTTGTGCAGGCTTTGGGCCAAAGCAAACAAGTGGCAAAACAGACTGAAAGTTTATGCCTTGTTTCTGAGTCTGTATTTAGCCATGCTGTACAAAAGGACCTTGACATTTAATGTATTTCTATGCTATGGATGTTGTCCTGCTTCCCTCCATTCATCCTGATGGAACGGGTAGAAACTTCTTGTAATTAAGTATACAGGTCTTTGCCAGTGAGTTATTCAGTTCCAGCTACAAGACACACTACTGTGAAAGGTCCTGATGTGAGCAGGGAACTAAATAGAAACAATCTGAAAATTCTTCTGAAGGTCACATCCACAGCTTTGTAAGCTATGAATATATACCACAACAAACAGAAACCTAAACTCAATTTTAGTTCCCCCAAAGAGAAAAAAAAAAATAAAAATGCAACTGCAAGCAGGAAAACTGTAGCATATGCACCAGAGAGCTACCGACTGTCAGTATAATCTACTAAGAACACACTTCCTAAGCTCTATCTTTCTGGGCATGTGGGAAAAATAAGTCATTACTGCAGTGGGAAGGGACAATATTCTTCTTTAAGGTCAGAGGGACAACCCCTATTTGCTGGCAAATAGGCTCCTTAAAGCATAATGTGATCAAAGGGCCAATCCAGAACAAAGCCAAGGCACGACTGCCTAGTTTACTAATGTCACATACACTAGTTAATTTGATACTAAAGGAATACAGTATCAGGCAGCACAATACCTACAAACTTTGTGCATATGAAATAACCTTGTTACAAATATTGAAGTATTATTGTTGTTATTGTGATGTGCACTACAAGAAACATGAAGTATGATTACAAACAGCCTGCCCACACACACAGTCCTGCACACATTTCACACAGTACATTAAAAATAGAATTCTGCAGCAGCTGACAGAACAGGGAAATGAAAAGGAGAGAGGGAGAGGAATAGGGATGGGGAGAAAAGAAAGGAGAAAAGAGAAGGAGTCAGGGAAACGTAGACCCCCAGGCACACAGCATCTATTTATTCAACCTGCCTGCTAGCTGTCAGGCTGCTTCAAGCTCACTGGAATATGTTCCAGTGCTGATAAAAAAATGTGTCACACAGAGGTGGAGAAAAAATAGAAACGTGTGTTGAAATTTCTGGTCAGAATCCATAATCCCTATTCAGCAATGCCTAGTAAATAAATAAATAAAAAGACAAAAAAAGGCAGCAGCTAATATTTATTACTTGACCTTCAGCTAGGATTTTGTTACTATTGTTGAGATTGTTTGAGAGACCACTTCCATTTAGTATTTGCATCCCTTCTCCTCTATGTCTGCATATGTGTGCACATGTACTAATGATTTTTCCCATGTAAAGTTCAGTTAATTCTGTGTAAACTGGTAGTGTTTATGTAAGTTATTTTGCAAATGTTCCTTTTCTTTGTTTTATGAATTGCACACATTCACAAAACATTTTTTGGTATTCAGTGGCCAAATTTCAGGTATGTCTTCAAATATTTACTATTTTTGCTCAGTATTGCTTCTGTGCCTTGGATGAATATGTAAATAGCAAAAAGGAAACAAAAGAAAATCAAGAGTGCCACACACTTTCTGGCAGAGATCTTCAAAGCAGTATGTGTTTGCACAAGCATACATTAGGTTTTCATTTTTTAAAACAATTTCTGGGGAGAAAAAAATAAATTATCTAGAAGAGCTTTAGAGATGTAAGAATTCAGCTCACTGAAAACAAAATTGTTATCTGTCTGTAGCTACACACTTGTCATTTAGAAAATTACTTAAAAATCAAGTCACTTAAAAATCAAGTGTCCTTTTCATGTAATTTACTTTTATTCCCTAGTTTCTCATCCAAATGTCTGCCCAAAGATAGTGTTTCCTTCAGGTATTTTCCCATATTGGAAATTGAAAACTTTATGGCATAAGGAGTTATGTTGTTTTGCTTTGTTTGTTTGCTTGTTTTTCTTCTTTCTGTTTTTTTCAGTCATTTCTTCTGGGTGAGCTTGAATCTTACTCGGCTTGCTAGTAAACGCTGGGAATGATGGACTGATGAATGGTGTAAAGTAAATGAGTCGAGAAAAGTAATACTTCAGGAAAAACAGAGGTGGATTTTGGGTTTGAATACCAGTGGAGACAAAAGTGTTTGTGGTGTATGAAGAAAATAACTGGAAATGGAAAGTTTTACAGCCCGCCTTGGCAGTTCCTATTAGAAGATCCAAAATCCACTTTAAAGGGATCCTGAAGGCTGACAAAGCCCTCAGTGTTACACTGCAATGCTACTCTCAGAAATAATCAACGATGACTGGAGTCTTTTCATTCCTCTGACAGAAAGCAGGAAGATTAGAAAGACAAAAATATACAGCATCACACACACAAATAACACACACCCATAAAATTAAGGCACAGTGTGTGTTATTCATGATCTCGCAAATGCCCTTAGGACCACTAGCTGCTGGTGACAGTGAGTTTAAACACATGGTAAGTTTTGGCAAGTCTGGTTAAAGCATCTAAAAGTAGGATTTTCAAAGGCACTCAATGTGAATTTAGCTATCTTGCCAAAAATATCAGGAGTTTTTAATGTTGCCTACCACAGAAAATAGTGTTGTATCACAGTTTGCTTTTGAATACAGCTGTACTAATTCACCTTCTCTGGCAGAAACTGCAAAATTTTCTGCAACATAAAATCTGCAAGTACTCATGGCTTTGGAACTTGGGCTTCTGATTGCCAGTAACCACATTTTAGGCAAGGCATTACCCTGAAAGTTTCCAAAATCAGGGTACAACCCCTTCAGCGTGCTGTGATTACATGGATTTCACACCTTGATGATGCTATATCAGTGCACTGTGCAGATCTTTATGGTGCTATGGAGGTTCAATGTGTTGCTTTTAGTTGAAAAAGTTCTAAATGATGTAAACATATTCCTAAGTGACAAACTGCTTTCCTCTACGTGGCAGATATCTGCACCTATGTCATCATAAATAGAAGGGGTCTCTTGGTCTTCATTCACTGACAAGAACTGAACATCAGAAACAAAACATGGATGGCATGGCCCTTTGATCACGTCTGTATAATTTACTTCCCAAGGATATAGGACAAGAGGCAGCTGACAGTCAGAAAGATTAATGAAGAGGTTTTACTATAATTAATGTGAATATGGTGTTTTCTTTCTTTCTTTTTTTTTTTTTTTTCCCAGTTACTCATTTTCCACTCGTAATTATGGTCTCTGAGTTACATTGGTCATACAGAATTTGGGATAAACATTATTTCCAACACTGAAAATTTGAAATGATTCTATAAACACAGAACAAAAGTTAATGCACACCATAAAAGATTTCTTCAGCAGTTAAGAATATTTGCCTGATGCTTTTTTTTTTTTTTCTTTTTTGGGGGGTCTCATATGTATAATTACAGGAGAAATCTCTCACCTGTACTAAATTCTCTGAAGCTGAGGGCATGCCACTGAATTGGATTTAACTTTTCACTTTACTGTATGTGCTAACATATGATGAGAAAAAGCTTATATTTTTTATTTTATTTTACAGAAGGAAGTGTTGTGCCTTACAGTGATGCACCTTTAACAGAATAAACATGTTTCAAAGTTCTAGTCTTAAGTTTAACAGTAATTCTGGTGAACCAGGTAACAAGTAACATTTTACATTGATCTTTTTTATTCTTTTGGAAAATTAATGGAGTTAATTGTAGATTAGATGACCTAGATGGTTTGCCTTTTCTTTTGTAATCATTACGAGAGTAGTCTGTCAAAAAAAAAAAAAGGTAAAATTTCAAAGCTGAAAGGGAAAGCAGACCTGCCAAAATGTCTTACTAATTAGAAATAATTTTAAAAGGAGGTTATTAACTACAATTTGTTCTGTATTTCATGTCAATGAAAGAGACTTAAATATTTAAAACCCTTTCTCACTTTTTTTTCTAATCATAACTTCCTTACATTGTCACAACTTGGGAATCCCAATGATTTGTTTTTGCAAGTGCATACATCTACATGAAAAAGTGGCTATTCAATTCATACCATCATTGCTATGTTCTACTGAAGAAAACATTCTGTCAACATGATGATAGACGGCCTGGAGTCAGAACAGTGCAATTAACCTTTCTTAAGCTTATTCTCATTTAAGTGGAATAATAGAATTTAATATTTCTTTTCAGAAAGTTTTGGGCTTTCAAAATTATTTTACAATTTTTTTTTTCAAAATATTTTACAATATGTAGAAGCTAAACAATTCATACGTTTATTGTGAAAAAAATAGCAATTTTTGTATTAAATGTTTGCTTGTCTTTCAAAAGAATCATAAATCTCATCATAATTAGTCTGTAAAGTATAATATACCATCAAAAAACACAAGATTTTAAACTACAGTTCAGATAATGTATTTTATTTTAAATAAATTAAATATTTTCCTGAATAGGATTTTGAAATGCATTCTCTTGAAGATTTTAAGCTTTCCTCTGTAAAGTTACTCTCTACAAGAAAGTTGAAAACTCTTCTTTTAAACAAAAAAGGGAAAAATGTTTTAAAATTCTGATGTTGGAATGAGCTAGAGGCTAATGGGAATTTCAAGTACAAGAAACAGAAGTGCAAGAAGTGGAAGTGTTGCTTAATATTCACGGATCTTTTTCTGCCCATAATAAAGGAGAATGAGCATAGCTGAGTCCAGTTGTGACAGCTACTGCTTAAAAAGGTTAAGTGACTTTTCAAAGTCACACAGGGATGACCTTGCCTACTGATTTTCATTCCCTTGCTCCGTTAGCTCTCCAAAGTGCTCCACACACATACTGACAGTAGGATGTCCATGAACTAGTCATGACTGACAGTTTGCTGTATTGTCATCACAACATGAGAAACACTAAAAGAAAAAAAAAAAAAAAAACTACAGACAGCAAAGGCTGCATAAAATCTTTAACACTATTTCCCAACATTATAAACATTCACAAGGTCAGTGAAAGGCATTTCACTTGGAAAGCATCTTCCAGTTATGTATTTAGCATTCTATCTTTTGTACTAGAGGAAAGAGGAAATGAACAATGGAGTACCTCCCAGGAAAACATAAGATCTCCTTGCAAACCCTATTCACATGAAAAGATGTGTGTTTTTTTTTTTGTTTTGTTTTGTTTTTAAACTTTGAGTAATCCCACTGATATTACATTTCATAGCACAAAAGGGTATCTAGTATCTTCTCCAAATGAATTCTTAAATCAGCCTATACTGGTCAGATTATTTGCTCTGTATTCATTAGCCCACCTTATATTCAACAGCAAACAATGTGCTGTATTGCAGGAGAGATGTTATCTGGGATATATTATCCTATTCTCAGTGTTACCTCCCTGTAAAAAGAGCCATGAAATCACAAAATAGCTGTAAAAGCTGCATACCACTGTGAGCAAGGGAAGTCCTTGCACTTTCAGGCACTCAGCAATGAGGCTAACTCGTTTACAGGCTCTGACATTTCAATATCAAAGAAAATGTCTAGTGAAATAGGGCAACCACCAGCACTGAGATGGAAAGAGGTACACATTATACAAGAACTGAGCAGGACATTGGGGCAAAACAGCTTTGTACCTGACTAAAGACCAATCAAGGCCAGCTTGAGCCTCACTTCAAATTTGTGTTGGGACAACAGCCCTAGTTGGCAGGGCTATAAATGAACATTTCCCAGAGACCCAGAGGGGCTACAGAGGTCTTGTTACTTGCTTGTAACCAGCTGGTTGAAGGAACTGAGGTCTCCTGATAGGGCAAAGGAAGAACAAGGAGGAACTACTGACTGTGTAAGAGGACTAAAGGTCAGAATAAAGCTGATAAGTATTACATGGATCCTTAAGAAATGAATATAAAGCCTCATATCTTCAACCAATTAAATACATAAATTAAAATAAATAGATGAATAAAAAAACAATTACCACTGGGATGCATCCATTTGTATCTGGTGAGTGAAAGCATTACGGAAAGCATCACTATAAATATCTTTCTTTTATGTCCACTACAAACTAAAATACATAGCTCAACTGTATTTTCCTTGCCTTAAATGGTAGCTTTGACATTCAAGATTTGAGTTTTCTTATGGCCTCTGCCCTATTTTTTTTCTTTATATTGCAGAAATGATTCAAGAATTGTAACAACCTACCTAAATAAATGTATAGAAAAATATAAAATGCATTATTTGATTTTTCTCCCCTCACAGAATTAGAAATGAAAACATGCTTAACATGCTCATCTTATGGTTTGATAGCTGAGGCAGAGTTCAGAAAAAATCATATATTACAGCTTCCTACATAATTTAATTAATCCTTCACACCACTGTGAGTAAAGTAATGTATAATCCAATAGGACTTCAGTTGTAATTTATCATCAATTATTGTCCCTCATTGTAGTGTTAAATAATACCAACCTCATTTAATGTGTGAAATGAATCCCATTGATTCCTTTGTCTTTGTAATCAAAAGGGACTGCCCCGTTAGTTTCATTAGAGGTTATTTGTCCTCTAATATATTGAACAAGATTTACAGCTCAAATATTAAAAAACTAACTAAATAAAATAATAATAATAATCCATTACAAGGCACAAATCAACCCAAAGGTAAATATTTATAAAGTCAGTGAAATACTAATATTGGGTTCAGCTACCCAAGCATCTTGGAGACAGATAGTATATTAACATGTAATACATGATTTCCCTGTGAAAACTGCAATAAAAGAAATGACAGTAACTTAAAATTGATATTAATGCAGAGAAGTATGACAATACCCATTGCATGCCAGGGTACATTCCTGAAGAATGTACTTTCATAACTGCTGTACCAGTAGCTATGGCAGTCACACTTGTGTCATGCTGATTTAGATCCTAGAGAAAGCTGGGACAGCAGAAGCTTCACTATACAATCGTATTATTTTTGGCTTAGGAAGAGAATGTGCTTTTTAAGCAAGCAATCCAAGCTACAGATAAAATCAGTCTTCCCTAATAAGTACTGGAATTGCCAAAGCGGCTTACAAATATGAAGGAACACATTTACTGGTCAGGACAGTTAACTCTTTTAATGCTGGAATAGGCATGAAAGTGTGGTGCAATATCAGGACACAGGCAGATGCTTAAGAGCCACAGTACTTTGTAAATACACAAACAATTATTTCTTTTATATTCAGAGGGATGGTCCCCTATCACCCATTGTTTTTAGAATGTTTCAGTTATGTTCTTTAGCAACATGGTCTACTATCTTGGCCAGGAATCACAAAGAAGAAATAAAATAGCACTTGCTATCTTGCAGAAACCAATCACCTGAGTATTCATGGAGTTCAATATTATTATTCATGCATGAAAGAGCTACTTGTGAGAAACAGCTATGGATTAGAATTGATTCTTCATGTTAGGCTTTCAGAATGGACCTTTGCCTTTATCGTGTTACATATTTCCCTGGTGTGAGAGTCCAATTCCATTCTTTCCATTTATGGAGTGAAGCAAGGCAGAACTGTAACTGTAATGCCACATTACCTTGGGAGACGAGTCTGTACTGAAGCCCAAACACCCAGATTATCTTCACTCTCCGCATGTTGGTTCACATTCTGGCTGTGTTGGCAAGAAAATTCAGATACAGGGTAGGGACTGGCTGACACCTGAGCTTTGCCTTTATAGGAAGCAAGAGTTCAAATAGTTCAAACCCAGTCATCTCAGACAATACAGACATTGTCTTCAATTTGAGAAAGATGAGGGGGGAAAAAAAGTGAAAAATAAGCAATTAGTATCTCACAAGAAAAGCTGAAATTCCACAAATTAATTGCAAAGTTAATGAAAGGCACAAGATAGTATAGCTCAGTATTTTGGAATACAGATTCCCTACTTTTCACCTGAAAGTATGCTTTGGTTACTGCCCTAAAAAAGTACCAACTTAGCAGGGTCTCTGTAGTTAAATACAGTTCTCTCCCTTATGTAGTCAGATCTGTCTTAAAACCCATTACTCAAAGATCAATATGTAGTTAATACTGATGTGACCTAAGGCTTACCTTGAAAACTTTGAATACCATTTCCATCTTACTCATGTTTTATTTTCTCCATAAACGTGTCAAGCACATGTTTCTGTAAGTATTGATTCTCCCGTTCTTCATTGTTCTCTCATATTTAGGATGGACCATTTTTGTTTGTTTTTTCAAAATGGCAGTCAAGAAGTTTTCCTAGACTATTTAATACATATAACAAATCTAGAGTTAATTTGTCCTTTTGAAAACAACAAGCCAGTTTCATTCACAGACTCCAGCAAAATTATCAACAGTAGTGAGCCTTGTAACTCTGTATACTTGTTTATTTCCATAGCTTTCCAAAAGTGAAGGAAAAACAGGAAGGAAGTATCACAAAGTGAAGATTTTACCCGCCCTTAAATTTTGGAGGAAAAAAAAAGAAAGCAACTTCTTCTTCTGCATAGGCACATACACAACCATACAACCATACGTATCTCAGGTTTGCATGCCTCTGTGAATCAAGAGAATGTGATTTTTTACAATACAAGAAGGTCAATGGTCTTAGGCTGCTTGAGGAAGAATCTCAAATGGATGAGTTGGTTTGAAATCTACAGTCTTCTTTGCAGGTCATGTTCTCCCAGCATGATACTGATGGATGCTACCAGCTGCCACAGCTGTCCCTCTGGGGGTGGTGAGCAGAGAGGAAATCTCAGGTAAAGGTCTTTAGGCTTTTATGCAAAACAACTAGCATGATTTCCAACCGGGAGATGATAATATGCTTAACAGAAAGCTCTCTCCAAAATTCAGCATGTAATCTACATACCAAGCCACAGACCCAACAATAACGTGAAAAGAAAGAGAAAGGTGACAGAAGAGGATGACCGATCATTTAAAGAAAGGAATTAACAAACAATGGCTGAAGAAAGAAAAGGCTACAAACAAAGGGAACAGTGTGAGGAGTCTTAATGGATGGAATTTCCACTACTCTTGAAAGAAATACATGCTACTGATTGGATTAGAATGGTCTGTATATTCCCTTTCTTAATAATACATGTTTTCTTTTCCTGCTCAAGTTGCTACCATCAAAAAATATTGAGCCTATGCAAAAAAACTTCATGAATGAAAGGAAATTGTGAATTTACAGTATACTACATTTTTCCCCACTTTCGTGGATTTTCTTTTGTGGACAATCTAGCTGGCACAGGCCAAGGTAGAATGAAGTGAACTATCTTGTAGAAAGGTATTCTTAGTGTGTGCTAGAATTAGAAAGGTTGCTATAAATGCTTATCTTACATCATTGAATAGTGTTTTCCATGTGTTCCTTTGGAACAGAAAAATATGGTGAGTGATGAGTGTATTGTAATTGGAATCTGGAGGAGACTTTGTGTTTATGCTTGCTATTGTTCATTTTAATGTCCCAGTGTGTTTTCTCTGTTATATATGGTTGGCATTCTGAATTTCATTAAGTCTACTTGAATACACTATGAAAATATAATGCCATGTATGAAAAAAAATGCTTAGTTTAGCTTCTTTTTGTCAATTTCTTTCTATTCAAAAAGACAGTACAATATTGTCACCTCAGTAGTAAGACTTTATATACAACCTTTCTGTGTATTGAGTATGCAGGACAAGGACAACTTTTCTATCAAAAAGGTGATTTCCAAGAATATTAATCTGTGTCTATCCAGAATTTGCAAGTAAAGCCTAGGGTAATGAATTTAAACCACCCCAGCTAAAGTACAATGCTGCTTTGCACGTTTCATTCTGAAGGATCGTAAGTCTAACAATTTTGATCTTTTTTTTTTTTCTTTGAAAATGTAGTATGTATTTTATAATTCAATAGAAATACAAAGGTCAGAATCACTATACACAAAAATTTGCTCATACACTACAGAAATAGTATACAGTATATACTATTTCTCTATATGTATTGTAAATAATATTATATAATATATACATAATATTACATATATATTATATAAAAATATATAGAGAGAAATATATACATTCATTATATACTATGTCTATATATATTCTATATATTTTTCTATATAGTATACACTACACTACTACTACTAACAGTACTAACAGAAAATTTTGGATAGGAATAAATAGAATTTCTGTTTTGGCTACAGAATTTAGCACATTTAACAGTCCTTTGAAAACAGCGAACATCCTGAATATTATTTTAATTTTTGTCTTTAATCTTATGGTCTTCATGTTCTCCTAAATTTAAAAATATGGTTACTTTTTGTCCATGTTGCTGTTAATGACAAAAGAAAAATATCAGATGCCATTATTTTCTTAATGTGACACAAAACAAGTAGATTCTTCTTATATTACAGCTCTTAAAATATATATATATTCAATATACGTATATATTTATACATTATATATTATTTTATATATTTTAATATATAATATATATTTATATATGAAATAAATATGTATATAATATTTATATTTTTATATAAATATATATTATATATTATTTTTATATATGGTTTTATTTAAGCAGAATGGAATTCAATTGTGAAATTATTTTTACTTTAGTTGATTTTTAGCAAAAAAATAGTTGATTTTTAGCAAAATCAACTTACTTGGTTTCAAAAATGTGAGAACACTTTGAAGCATGAAACTTTTAATCAAAACAGGGGATTTTGTAAAGCTTAATTTTTACTTTTTTTTTTTTTTTTTTCCTTTAAAAATGAAATATGTGCTGGGTCCAGTTTTGGGCTTTCTGCTACAAGAAAGACATACTAGACAGAGTCCAGTGAAGGGCCACAAAGATGATGAAGGGACTGGAGAATCTCTCCCATGAGGAAAAACTGAGAGAGCTAGGACTGTTTAGCCTGGAGATGAGGAGGCTCAGGACGGATGTCATCAGTATCCATACATATCTGAATGAAAAGCACAAAGAAGATGGAACCAGGCTTTTTCCAGTGGTGTTCATTGACAAGAGGCAACAGACAAAAACTGGAACACCGGAGATGCCACCTGAATATCCAGAAACAGATTTTTTACTGTGCAGGTGTCTGCTCTGGCACAGGCTGCCCAGAGAGTTTGAGCTGAGTCCCTACTCAAAGACCATCTGGAAATGGTCCTGGGCATCTTAATTTTACATAAATACAAACGGAATATGTAAAAAAAATTGTTACTGAACTCCAGCATTTCTATGGCACTCAGAGTTTCAAATTGCTCTGGCTCTTTAAGCTACTACATAGTATCTCAACTACAGAGCATATTATTTGTGATAAACACTTTATACAATCCCAAGGTTTATCTACTTTAAGTTAAACTAGCCCTCAGAAGCTTAACGTTTAAATCAGGATTACTTCTCAACCAAACCAACACAGGCTGCACTTGAATATTCCAAATCAATGCATGACTAACAGGATTTTTCTTGCCACAGAGTGGCTAATTTCAAATATAATCTTAGCTTCTGCTTCCTTTATACAGATTAGAGTCAAGGATGCAGCAACCTTTGTTGCTCGGGTGAACTCTTTCTGATACCTTAATACAATTTACAGTACACCCTGGGATAATCCTTTGTTCAATATTGCTGAAGTGGCTTTTTCACTGACCAGTAGTTTTGAGAAAAGGTCAGGACATTAACAGTTTGCAATCGTTAATTAAAGTTGTTTACTTTGAAACCCATTTTCAATACATATAGCAGAATAAATGATTTTAAATATTTCCTTATGTGAATACTAATTTCTTACATTTCTTAAAATTTCATTCAGATTATCCATTTAGTTAAAAAAAAATACCTTATGCAAAGGAAACTGTCGTATATATACTTATAGTTATGTACATACATGCAAGCACCATTTTTGGTAATTTCAAGGAAAACGTCAATATCTGATAACTTGGAATCAACAGAAATAACCTTCAACTTTTCTGATGAAAAACTTCTTCATAATGTGAATGAATACGATAACGTAAGTAAGCACACTTCACCCTTACAAAACACGTCTTTCTGGTCTATCTTCATTATCCCTGCCCAGTAGGTAAGGGAAGGCAGCTTTCCCTAAGATGCAGAGGTTGTCTCACTAATTTAATAGCAAATAAAATGTATTTCCTCCATATTGCAATTTAAGGTCAACATTTGCATCATTCTTCAGGTTTTATTGATTGACTCTATTAAAGGAATCATGACAGCTTAACAGTAGATCAAAACTGACAGAGACATGGTTAACCTTTTTTTTTTTTTTTTTTTTTCCCCCACCTTTCTCAGAACTGACAACAGAGGTAGGTAACAGTTCATACTTTTATAGTTAATACGACTGTTGTGATTGTTCTCTTTTGCTGTGATATTAATAGAGACAAGGGAAAGCCTTTCCTTATTGAATATAACCTTTGTTACTCATACTGAGCTGAATTCCTCTGGGAGGATGAATAACGATCATTGACTCAGAACCCCTGCACTAGGCAGCTAAATTAAATTAATTAAATAGCCTGCATCTTTTGTCTGTTTTCAGTCATCTACATATCTTGATCAAATGAACCAGTCTTTTTCATCTTCAATTTTCTTCATCCAGTGTACTTTGCATGTGTGTGTGCTTGCAGCTTTTTCCCTTGTTTTGTGGGACAATGCCTACCTGTGAGAACTCTCCAGCGTCCCACTCCACCCTGCACTGAGCATCCAGGTCTGGACATCCACATCTACTGCTATTTTGCTGCATAACAGCACTGCAAAGCAGCTGGAGAATATTTCTGGGATTATTTCTTTATCTCTTCTTCGAGTCCTACTTACCCATTTTCTCTGCTTTCATGTCTCCCCTTGTCACAGTATGTAAGCAACCCATCACCTTTTCAATGTACTTACACCACACCTGTGACAAGGGAAGTATTTTTATTCTCCTTGCATCGATCTGGACTTAGGCTCTAAAGGGAGGAAAACCCACAGCTGACAGGGAGTTACCCAATCCTTAGCCAATCCTGTAAACACTTCAATGCATTAAGAACTGAAAAGTAGATAATTTTATCTGTTGTATCTGAGAATCAAATCACAAGAATACCTGTGAGATAATACCAGCCTGCTTTTGGAATAGGAACATTTAGCTGCTAAACTGCTATTTGCACAGCATTAAAGGTACCAAGTAGAGGCTTCAAGTAGAAAAGAGCTAGTTTCAAAAATTCAAAGCTGAACAGAAATTATTGTAAGCTGAATTGCTTCAACTAGATAATTCTATAAGCATAGAAAATTTCTTCTTTTTTTTTTTTTTGAGAGAGAGAAAAAAAAATGATGTAAGCAAATGAATTGACAACATTGTGCAGCAGAAGCAGTAAAACAAAATGCTCAGGCCATTATTTACTGCATTTAAAGTAAAAAGTTACTGCAAGTAACTTTGGGCAAAGTCATGCTCTAACTTGTTATTTTCTGTTTTACAACTGGGAGTTTCCTTACCATTCTTTTGCAATGCAACCGAAGGAGGTCACAAATTCCCAGGTGGCCATCTTTTGAAAGCAACTTCTATTATTGTTCCTCAGAGGTCCTTTATATCAGCACATACCCATGCCAAATATAATTGCTGAACACATAAAATTTCTTAATCAAAGAGAAGGCCCTAAAATGACCTAAATGAGTGGAACTAAACCATTAAATAAGTATAGCTCAGTATAGGAAATGGTCTAGAATATATGCTGCCAGACAGATTGACTTCAGATAGTAGTAAGGAGAAAATTCAAGATCATTTCTGCAAAACTGTTATTTAATCTGCTCTGAAAAAAAAAAAATAGATTTTTCTTTACATTAAAGTGTTAAAGTAGATGTTAGATACTTCTGGTGTTTTTTTTTTTGTTTTGTTTTGTTTTTTGTTTTGTTTGTTTTTAATTTAAATATACTAATTAGTAATTTTAAATTAGGTCAATGTAAGATGTCCATCAAATAGCCAAACTGGGCAGACGTCCTCCTCTTCAGCCTGGAGAAGAGGATGCTCAATGGAGATCTTGTAGATGTGTATAAATACCTGAAGGGTATATATTCAGAAGTAGACAATAATTACAACTTTCAAGCCATTGAGAAATTTATTGGGACAGAAAGCTTTAGAACTCCTGTGATGTGTGTGGTAAAAAATGGCAGAAATCATTTCCTCCAATTACCTTCAGTGTTCACGTAAACTGAGATTGAATAAGGAATTTACTTGCAATGATGCTGGTAATCATAGTTTATTTCTTGATCTATATGTTATTTTGCTTTCTTCAGGCTCAAGGTGGATCTCATCAAGGTGCATAAACAGCTGAGGGGAGGGTGCCAAGAGGACAGAGCTGGGCTCTTCACAGAGGTTCCTAGCAGCACTGGGCACAACCTAGCATGCAAGGGGCTCCCCTGAGCACCAGGCAGCCCTTCTGTGCTGTGCAGGTGACTGAGCATTGGCACAGGCTGCCCAGGGAGCTGTGGGGTCTCCTCCTCAGAGATCTTCAAAATCCACCTGGGACTGAGTGGCCTGCTTGAGCAGGGGGGTTGGACCAGATGGCCTCCAGAGGTCTCTGCCAACATTAACCATTCTGTGATTCTTCTCACAGCACATTTTACATTGAGGGAAACAAAGAAACTAAAACTTCTTTTCAGTTTATTTCTAATGCATAAAATGGAGAAAGCAGCATGGCTTTTATCAGGTAGAGGTATAGTTAATCTACAGATGGAAATAGGTACAGAGAGCTCAGCAGCTGTGATTAATAATGAACATATCTGCAACGGAGTGACCCATATGCAAATACAGAAGTAATCCACAATACCTCATTTTATCTAGAGACTCCACCCAGGTGGTAGGCTTTGTATCACCTGAAAGATATCCTAGTTCTGATAATCAGGACAGAAAGTCAGAATACATTAAGCAAAGATCAGCTGTAAAACTCAACCTGCAGTGAATTGTGAGATTAGAACTCCTGCTATGGTGTGGATATCTACCCAACCATTTTCATGGAAAGTATGTTGGAAGGCATTACAGACAAAATTTGCATCAAGAACTAGTATCTAGTCAAGCCAAAAGCATCAATCCTTTGTTTAGTCACC
This sequence comes from Aythya marila, assembly GCF_965140915.1. Classification (NCBI taxonomy): domain Eukaryota; kingdom Metazoa; phylum Chordata; class Aves; order Anseriformes; family Anatidae; genus Aythya; species Aythya marila. The sequence continues at coordinate 106,198,101 of NC_139042.1, forward strand.
AACATTAAAGGTAAGTTAGATAAGTTGAGGAAGAACGGTCTCATTTTTTTTTCATTTGCTTTTAACAGATATTTTCTGTAAATGTTCATAACTACACAATCCATAACTGCAGGAATCTTAAACTTACAACTTAGTGCTTTTCCTTTCCATAAAAGTGTGACCTGCTACTGAAATGAAAGATAGAAAATGATGGACTTCATACTTACATACTGCAAGAAATATACTGTAATATCTGCTCACACTTAATTTTTATCTTCTTGATAGATTGCTACAGAAAATGTGTTAAGAAGTATACTATGTGTTATATTAAGGACTGATGACATTTTTCTACAGGCAGAAGTGATGATAAACACCTGTCAGCAATAAAGAGCAATTAGACTAACTAGAGACTATCAGAATTTTCTTAAATTCTTTATCTTTACATAAAATCAGACCATGTGACCAACTGCAGAGACTAGAAGCAGTGGTCAAGGTCAAAGTGATCATATCACTGAAAAACACATATACAATCATGTGCTATTGGGTTTTACCCCATGTTTCCTCTCTTTCAGAGAACTGAAGAAAAAAGCTCCTCATGAGCAGAGCCAAGTGAGATTTCCAGACAAAGTCCTCGGAGCTCTCTGCTTGTTCCCTTCCACAGGAAGAACTGGCATTTTACTACTACTACCTCATAACCGGGGTAAAGATGGCTTTGGTTTTGCCACAGGTATATTAATGACCAGTTAGTTATGCCTCTGGGTTACTGGCTGATGTTGTATAGGGTTTTTCTCAACTAAAGAAAAAAATCTAATACAATACAATCAGTATATGTAAATGTTCACCACTCTGACAGATAACAAGCCACTTGTAGAACTTTTTGATGAAATGCAAGGGGGTGTTAGCCATGACATCTGTTCAGCTGGGGCCCTGGTTTTGAATGTAGCTGTGTGAATCTAGGATAATCAATTAGGCAGGGTGTCAGTATGCCAGCACAGATGTCCTCAGTCAATTGCAGATAATCATCGAGTTCTTTGAAATTTCCAGAGGAGATTGTATTACTCCTGGGACACCCTTGACCTACGATTGGGAAAGGTTTCCCAGATAAGAAAAATAAAAGGATCATATCGTTTCCTTGTGGAGCAGTATATATTGCAGGCTATCCATAACCTTCAAAGGGTTAGAGCAATGCACTGAGAGCTGAATGCACACTGCAGGGCACAGGGGCAATGCCTTCACCTCCACCCTCAGTATGAAATCAAGGCTTTATAGCATGATATGGAACACATCCAGACACTTATTACAAGATATTTCCCCATGACCTACATACTGTGACTGCCTGTCAATAAGAAATAAAAACTAGGGGATCGATAGGATCAGTGATACCAGTTGACATTTTCCCCTCACGTGTTTTTCCTGGGAACACCAGAAGCATCAGAGACACACAGCTTTTGCAAGGTTAAAAGGGGTGGAGGGGTGTCATTTCAGTACATGCTTCTTCAACATGACAGTTGCAACATATGTATATGTGAAAAAATAAAACTAAACTTTGTCTTGCAGGGACTGCAAGAAACATTTTAGCCAGAAGCAGTTTAAATTTTACTAGCATGGGTTTCAAAAACTTACTAAGTAAGAATAAAACAAACCTAATAAAGCTTTTCCACATAATTCAGCTCAAATGTGTTAGAAATTTTATAGCGCTGATAAAGGATATTAGTGGTAATGGTTTGTAAACAAAGCTTTCTTGGTTTCTGTAAAAGTACAAAACAACCAATCTTGAAGAACATCTTAATAAGAAGAAAAAAAAAAAAAAAAAGCTCAAGGGATAATTATTCCACAAACAAAAGCCAAAAATGCTTATGACAACAAAAAAAGAGAGCTGGATCCAGAGAACTGTTTAGACCTACTGTCACCATATTCTGATTCTTAGCAATATTATGAAGACAAACCATACATTTGTCATTTTTCTGTTAAAGGATCTATGGATGTACAATGATGAGACAAGCAATGGCTTCAAGAACTTATTGGCAGCAGAAAAGACATGCAAGCACTGGAATCTTCTATTCATCTGAGGTGCACTTGGAAGACCTAAGGAAGGAAGAACTCCCACCTTTTCTGGAAATACAGTTTGCTGACTGGGCCAGCAGATTGCAAAAGCTGGTACTAGCTACTTGAGATGACCCCCAATACCACTGATACACACTACAGAAGAACAAAGCAAAGGAAAAATGAGACTTAATTAGAAAAGAAACAAAGAATATACAACAAGACTCTCAGACAAAGATAAATACAACAAAATAGATATGCTACAGTTAATCATGTTTATATTGCAGTCAGTGCTATGTAGCAGAGAGATAAGCCAGCCAATCTTCATCTGGCTTGGATTTCAGTAGTCAATCAGTTGTGACAGCACAGAACTCACCACAGGCTAATTCATATATAAATAACTTCTGTGACTGTAGTTTAAATATATACAGGCTTACTTGAGTATGCATTGCCTCTCCTGTTTCCTGAGAGAGAAGTCACTCTCCACATAGATTTGCTGTTTTATGGCATGGTTAACTTAAAGCGGTGAGTTCCTAGCTTCCTGAAGGGCATATAGTTTATAATATTTGTTTCAATGAACATTTTTCAAAGCCATACAAAACAAAACAAAACAAGCAATATTCTTTTTGCTTTCTGAAGACTTTGGATAGATAGCTTTAATTTTTCCAGCAAAGTTGTGCCCCTTTCAGTGAGACTACTCTCAGCCAGGAAGAAGGCAGTCTAAGTGCTCTGTGAAGACAATGATTGTCTCTCTCTCTCTTTCTAAGTATTGATTTAAAGTGTCAGGCATTCTCTAGGTTACAGCAAATTGTTCATGCTACAGTCAGGCTGAAGAGACAAATATGTGAAAAATGAATCATAACACATATAAATTTTTGAGAATTTGAGCATTCTACTGCATTGATCAGTCTCTATGACCATACAGTATAACAATACTACTCACTTTGACACAAAAATATTGATAAAAATATCAGTTTCTCTAAGATAAAACTATTTCAAAGTTAGGCTATATAAAAATGTTCTTATATGTTCTGTGCAGCATACACACAAAACTGAGAAGCTTGCCTTCTGCATTCTTTGGAATGAGAGAAATAAAAACAATCAGCTCTTAGATTCAAGCTTTGTGAATGTCAAGAACCTGATGAGATGGAGAGTTATATGCCAAAGGCATTGATCAGCTGTCACTGTTTTGAAGGACTGATTTAATTGTTTTGGACCAGGTTGGACCACCCTTATTCTATTAAGAGTGTAATTGATTTCACTGTGATTACTTGAAGAGAAAAGCCTTATCCAGTGTGTAAGAGATGCAGACTCCTGCCCTAGTGAACTACTGCAGGAGGACTATTCAGATGAAAATTACTCTTTTACAAGTTTAGTTGCCTTTTTACATATGCTGCAAAGACCATACCCTTCTGCTGTGCAAAATTATGGCATTTTTGTTCCTTCAGGAAACCTCACAACATTGCTGTTAACCTATCTCCATCATGAATATTAACATATGCTTTGCCAATGTGTGACCTTCTAAGAGACACTAAAAGTTTTTGTTAGCCATGACATCATTTCCAATAAAAGAGTGCTGGTGTTAAGACAGTCCAAGTGATAAATGAAATGCCTATTAAACCTTAATCATAGTTAATTATAAGTACATGTAACAACACTCACGTTCAGTACCATATCAAACAGGATTGGTTTCTATTAACCCCTATCAATATGAAAAGTTTAGATAACAGTACAATTTAATACAGAAGAATGCTAAATCCAAAATCAATGAATTTTATCCAAGTCTGTTGAATAATGAAAGGATTTTAATAGTCTTGTAGTTAAATGCCTAGTACATGTTGCCCTCTTGTGGAATCCGGGAAAAAGTGCAAGTTTCAAAATCAATAAATAAAATATATTGATATTTTAATGGCTGCAATGTAATGATTTATTAAATTCACCAGGTGAGCAGTTTATTAATGAAAAGCACTATATTCTGTAATTTTTTACATTTGACAAATAAGCCTATGTAATTAACTCTAGTAAATCAGGCCCAAGCACTGCAAGTTGTAAAGAGCCTTAGAATACTTTACCTATTACCAGTACCATCTGCATAAGATATGACATAAATAGAATCCCTCAGATGTCTCATATTTCACTATCATTCACTAAATTCAGAGTAATTAAAATATTATATTTCAAATAATAATAAATGTAAAAGTCTTTTTTTTTTTTTTTCCATATATATCTTTAAGATAAATGTTTTCCTTAAGAACAAAATTGGGAATCCTGAATTAAACATTCCATCACACATTAGAGATCTGGAAAATATTTTAATGAATTTTTAATGAAGCTAAAGGGAAGACTCAACATCTTCAAAGGTTGCTTAACACACTATTGGGATATTTTAAAATTGAACTGTACCTTAATTTTCCCAGGGAAAATCTCATTATCTAAGAATATGAATATTTCAATTCCTTTAGAATTTCTCCTAACAGAAGGTAAATTATATTTAACACATTTCATGTAGCATTTAGGACAACTTCAGATACCTCCAAGGAGTGTAAGAGGTGTTTTTTGTTCCCCCTCCCTTTTAACCATTTCAGTTTGATTTCAGACACAAGTCAGTTTACTACAACACTTGTTCCCTTGATCAAAGATTTCCATCACCTATGAACAAAGGTCAGGTGTCCATGTTAATATTATTGACGGCCTCTGATACTGCTGACAGCTAGGTGTCACTGATAGGTCTGCAGAATCTGATGGATTTGCTGTGACTGCTTTATTCTTCACCCACTGAGGTTTTATTTAGTTTAGAAAAGGGGCTGAAGGGAGGTTGTGATTAGCTAACACATTTCAGTTCACCCTGTTCCATGACCCTTTTCCTAGTCCTGGCACAAACTAAACATTTTATCTTGATTTGCCTGGATGAAATCAATCCAAGAGGCAGGGGTTTCAATGTTTAACAGGTTGGTATCCCTGGATTGTCTCAGAAAATAAATAAATAAATAAAAATGTAAATTTAAGGACATCTGAATTCTTTCAAATACATGAGATTGCTTATGGAGACTGTGAATGATTTGGGGCCACAATGACATTGATAAATATTTGGATGAATATAAGTCTTCAAGCTTTATTTTGTTTCTAGCGGCTCCCTCTTTTCTCCCATCTGCAGTTTTTGGCTACAGCTTCTGTCTGCACTAGGAAAACAATGATTAATGATCATCCTATAAACTGAGGTTATGTTGACTGATAAGGACCTAGAATACTTGCTAGCAGCCTCAGATCAACCTTTTTTAGCACAGTTTAATAAGTAAAAATTTATATTTCCTGACCTCTTCTCTACTTCAGCATTTTACCTAAAACATCCCTTAAATCTAGTTCTGTGCTTTTATAATATTAGAATGTATGTGCTTGTGTTTGTGTGTGTTCATATACATGTGTATATGTATTCTAACATATACTCATACATTCTTAATGGATTTGAGTTATCCCTGCTTGACAGAAGTGTATTAACACAAATTGTATCTGCAGTTTTTAAAGTTTTATGACTTTTACATCAACATACATACAACAAAACATAATCTCAGTGTTGTTAAAATAGGAAAGAAAAAAAAAAAAAAAAAAAAAAAAAAAGTAATGTTTAGGCCAATATAACATAAGCTGGAAAGGTGGCCAGGCTGAAAAGTTTTGTTTTTTTTTTTGGTAGGAATTGTTTATCAGTGCTGGTCTGATCAATTCTTTGAGCTGACTGACCGTGTAGCTTCACAAATATTAGTGCTAGCTAAATGGAAGCAGAAGGAATGCCTGGCAGAGGCACTGGGGAGAACACAACTATCTCTTTTGTCAAAGTTGTCAATTTACTCTGACTTCATTGAGATGTGGAGCAATACCACAGTTAGGTGACCTGGGTGAATTGAGGCTTTAGTGGTTTGAGGTCAATAATGCCCAGACTTTAAGCCCCAAACCACCTACATATATCACAAAGCATTAGGCTCATGTGTTCACAAAGAATAGCAGTACTGAAATAGCCCCAGCCCTTTCAACTAGCTTCTTTAACTTTATTTGTGAAGAACCATTGTGTAGCAGAACTGATCTCCACACCAGAAAGGTACGGATCATGAAACTTTAGGAGCAATTATCATAACATTCCAACCAAGGATAAATGAAAACATATATTAAGGTGACTGCTTTTATATTGTTGCTCAAAAGCAGACATAAATACAGCACTGGTAACTCTAGTAATATCCTAGTGGCAATTGCTCTCATCTCAAATGGCAAAACATATTTCTGGTTTCTCACTTAATCGCTTAAACCTTTATCTTATCTACCAGGTAAATCATCTTGGAAAGTACCGTTTACAATCCAGAGTCATGAAAGACCAGCCAACGTACTTGGTATTTCTGGTGACTCTGACAAACAAGTAATGCAAAGCAGAAAATCCTAAGTGCACTTTTTCCATGAAAAACAAAACAAACAAACAAAAAAACTAGTCCTGCATACACAGTACATACACAGATATCTTGTGATCAGAACAAAAAGAAACCTAAGTGAAATCTCTGTAGTTGTCCAAAATAAGTTTTTTTGGGTTATCTGCAAGCCAGAAAGAGGCAAATCAGTGTTAGCAGTCTGGGTGTTCACCAGCCTGATAGCTTGACTAATTTTTTTTATTTTTTTTATTATAATGTTATTAGAATTTCCTGGAGGGGTAGCTCTATCCTTGGATTACTTCTGCAGAGGACAATTAAAGAGTGTTATACCTGCAGAAAATGGGGAGTGAAGAAGTCTGGTGTCTGATCCAAGGAAAATATAGGCAGTATTTGATTCAAGTGTGGGAAGAGGGTCCTAACCTCCAGCATGCCTGCCAATCTCCTTCATTTCCTGACAGCTTTGGGGGAAAAATACTAAAGACTGTCACAGGAGCTTTATGAATTCATGAGAATTTGTATAAGAAGAATAGGACAAATCTCAGAAAGTTTGTCTGAAATTGAATGCAAAAGGAAGGAAAAAAAGATGGGATTCTAAATTCATGCTTAGAAAGCAAATGATGAGGAAAGATTAAGCCTATGGTAATCAGGAATTAAGATAAAAGTCATAGGACATCAGAATTTCATCACTGCAACTCAGCACGTAAGTGACTATTGTGGTCTGTGAAACAGTCCTTTGATTTTCACTGATGACTAAATTAGTAACTGATTAAGTGAAGTGATAACTGTGAAGCACAGAAAACATTTCCTCATTTGCTCTTGTAACAATTCTTTAGCTCCTTACATGTTCAGAAAAACAGGTTTTCAAACGCAACAAGCAGAAGTGGTTTCTGGTTTCTAAATGTCACTGAGTAACAGTAATACAAGCTGTTACTTGCAAGTTCCTTTTGTTAACACAACGATCAGCCCAAGGACTATTAAAGTCTGCAAAAGGTCCCTTTGAGGACAAATAAAAGCCATTCTGTGTACACAAAGTACTTTCAGCTGGATAAAACATTTCATGGGTCATGATCAATGTCTCATATCCTGATAAATTTAGATTAGCAAATGTACTCCTTTACAAAGGTGGGTGGAAAAACTCCTCGTTCAATAGACCTTCCAAATGCTGGATGTCTGGATGTCTCAAAAAGCCTCTAAAATAGCTTTTTTTTTTTTTTTTCTTCCCTCTGAGAAATCAATATGCTTTAAAACATTTTATCTTCAAGAGTTACTGCACTTAAAAAAAAAATGTATTAGATGCAGGACTGTTTCCCCAAATACTTTCTAATTTATCACCCCCTTATCCAATGTTATTATATCCAAAGATAATAAAACACAACATTGTGTTGGGGTCCTATTAATGTTCAAAACATAGCTTTCTCTCATGGATCCATTTTTATTTTTGGTATCCAGAACTCAAAATATTTTTTACTTAATATGCTTCATGGGGGTATGAAGGAGTAAGAGGCCAAAACATTAGCCCCACTGACGTTCTTTCTGTATTCCAGCTAGTAAAAGATTTATGTGATATTTCAGTCTTCTGCTGACTTTGCTTCATAGTGAATGCTCATTTTTAGCAAATTTACAACTGAAATCAATGTAAAACACTTTGTTCTTGTTTTGTTTGTTAGTTTGTTAAAGCAAAGCTCTGCAGTTACATCGTGGTAGAGCAATACCTAATGTTTTGCTATGCTGACTGTAATTCAATTATTATAACAAGGTATATACAACGAAGGCATTACTTAACATACTAAAGCATTTTATCCCATTTCTGTTGAAAAATGAATAATCAGAAAGATTTTATTGAAAACCTGATTCCTGAATACATTAGGGACAAGAAATTAGGCTCAAAAGTATCCAGAACTCTTTATTCAGTTCTAAATTAGTCTTCAGCAATGATCAAAATGGGTCTCATGTTAAAAGGTAACAAAAGGAGATTACACTTCTTTAATCTAAAGATTTATAGCTTCTCTGTCACTTCTGGCTATCTGCAGCTTCTACATCTGTTCTTCACTGTTATCACACTAAGTCTTATACATGTATATCCACTGAACATGATGGGTGACAGAAGCCGTCATCACAGCTTGTGGTATCCCATACAAGACCACTTATGAGGTAAATGAACGATATGATAAAGAAGAGATTCTGAATAAATACAAAGAGGTTCAACCTCCAACAGTTATTTACATAGGTTTAGGAATGTAAATTCTAAACTAACAAAATTGCTTACATGAAGTATGATTTATTTTATTCACTCATATCAAGAAAGCATTGAAAGGGGCAGATACAGTTTGCCTAGACTATTCTCCCCTCTCCCTGGCAATACCAGCCTTGGTTGCACCGACTTGCCAGCCTGTGCCACAGTTCTGGAAAATGAGTCTGGGTGCAAGTTGAAGGGAGAGGCAGTAGGCATTGCTAGTGTCTCATTTCCACTGTTTCCCCACCTCATGACTATAGGCATGGCCAGCCTAACACTAAACACTTCTTGCTATTCAGCCAGCACTCTGTCAAAGCACTACTCCACAGCAGCTGGGAGAGCAAAATTTATGTTTGCCTACATTGTTGAGAAGCCCTGAGTCAGCTCTGCTTGAATGATCCCTCATGATGAAAAATCTGCACCTCATACTTTGCCTCCTTCCTTCCCTCCCTCCCTTTTATGTTCTTCCTTTTTCCCGGCAGTGTTCTTCTTAATTGGATTTGGCAACTTCCCCAATTCTTGTTCCACATTCTCTGTCATCGTTTTCAAAATAAATATATCTAACATCATGCCTCCATTTCTAGACCTCTATCCTTTGTTGTCAGATTGCTGGCTTTTAACGTATGAGCCAAATCCCTAAGTGGTTTAAATCAATAGTGTTCCTTAAGAGTTGCTTTAATCACTTTCATGAGACACCTATGCCATTTCTAGGAGCAAAGCCACAAGTCATGGAAGGAATGACTTATTAAAAATGCCACCATCAGCTGAGAAGTGCTGTGAGCATCTAGAGATGTTGGAATGTGCACAATCATCTAAAAACATTCAGCAAAACACAGCGATGAACTCTGAAATAAGAGAAGAAGTCAAGTCATATCCATCTTTCCAGCTGCCCACAAATCACCATTATCTCCATCCACTACAGGGCTCCAGCCCATCATGGCTGATGATAATCAGCAGCATTGACAAGAGAACAGAGCTTTGCATCAGTGCTCCCTGCACAAGAGCTCTGATGGGAGGGGAAGGAAGAAGAGGGTCAGACATCCAACCAACCTTCTGGTACATAAAACCATACTGTAATCAAGGGGGAAAAATGTCACTGGGCCTACCCAGGAATATCATGGGCTTAATTTACAAAGAAATTTTCCATCCTGGAAGAAATTCACACCTTAACGAAACACATAAAATAATTTGTTTGTTCCAGCACTGTATTTTAGGGAAAAAAGAGACACTTTCAAAAAGTGTCTCTCATGAAACTCCAAATTTCTGTCTGCTACTAACAGATTACCTCTCATAGCAGAAACATAGCAGATCTTGATTCACCCTCTCCTTTCTTCCTAAAAATATGTCTAGAGCCTTTAATGAAGAAATAGAAATATTTTTTGTTCACAAATAGAAATCACAAATAATCATTAAAAAAAAGGGGAAAAGATTACTTACAGGTAGCAGAGATGGGAGTTGCCTGCTTGCTGTCTGGGCAAGGGAACAAATAAGCTCTTTAGGGAACTGTGTGGGGCTGGCTTCCAGTCACAACAGCCGAGGGAATGAAAACCAAGACTGCATGCAAGGAACCACCCATAAAAACACTATGAGCAAAGACAAATCTATGGGACCTTCTTGGTTTCATTCTGCATGATGTAGTGTTTGACTAGAGCACAAGTATTTAAAAAGAAGCATCTTAAAATACTTTGTTTCAATATACTAATAAGAAGAATAGTTCTTTGGGCAACAACAGGAGGAGGAGGAGGGATAGGGCGCTTTCTCTAAGCAGAATAGTCAGTACGCTGTATATCTAAGTACATACTACAAGTCATCAGTAACCTGACTTTCACATAGAACACGTCTAGCAGCAGAATTAGGGTTGGACTTCAAAATTTCATTTCCAGTTACTGATCTGTGAAATTCTCATAGGCAGCAGAAGAGTTTCAGAGAATATAATGAATATAACAAAAAGAAATATCAGTGAAACAAACTAAGATATTTAATGAAGCACAAGATACATCTTTTATTTTACAGATTGATCCATGCATCTAAAGATCTAGCATTTCAAAAAATGCTATTAGCAATAGGAGAAGACTTTTATTTACAGAGTAGCACTTCTCTTCTTGCACTTATTAAAGAAGGCAACAGTATTTACAGGAAAACAAGTTGCAAAAAATTTTTTGTCAAGCTAACTTCATGTTTGCAAATGAAATAACATTTCTTTAAAGTGGTATGTCTATAAGCTACGTATGTTTTCAATTTTTTTTTTTCTTACTTAACATTGAAAATTTTCTGAAAATTGAAAAAGATGCCAGTAATGCTGATGTTATAAATTATAAAACTTCATCTGTTTAGAGTAACAGAGATTGAATGATGAGTAGGTGTATTGCTGACACCTTGGAGAGTTACATTAAAGTATTGGTTTCATTCTGAAAATTAAATAGTATCATTGATTTCCATTGTCCTCATGGAAAAATGCAAAATAGAATGCAATAATGATAAATGGATTTAAAAAACATGTTTTTACCAATAGCCAAACACAGCAGTAAGAGCTATGTTTATTTACAGTATGTAGTTTTGTAACTGTAACTTGAAATTGAGAAAATATTTAAGCAGCTTGAATCAGACAAAGAGCCATTTCACCCTGTGAAACTGTCTGCATAAATTCCTTCCTCGCTGCAGCCCAACTCTTTGTTGTACACAAGTGCATATGTACACATAGCATGCAAGATAAAACTGTACACCATGATTACATCTGGAATATGATGATGAAATGACTGCAAATATTGAAAAAAACAATGAATACACTTTGAATTTATAGTCTTTTACTACTGATGTGCCAGGGGAAAATAAGGCTCTAATTACTACAGACTAGAACAGGACAAAGTACTGAGTTACACTGCTTACCAGTTGTCTCTGGTGCCCTATCTTTGACCTTCTTAAAGAGACATGTCTACCCAAGATGTAAAAAATAAAATAAAATTCAAAATTATATTTTCCTTTTCTTCATCCCCATTTTCCCTCATCACCCCTTGAGCAGTGTGTTCTCCCATTTCTGCTCAGTTTGTACTTCCAGCCCTCCTCCTATGTTCACTAACTTTGTGAGTGAGCATGAACAATCTCCAGTTTATACTGTTGATCTTCCCTCCTGTCAGGATGATTAGCAGGATTTGAGATGCAAAAAGTTTAGAAATAATACACGTGTGTTACAAGAGCTAAGGGGTAACTCCGGTAGTTTATAGCAGTAAATAAGCTGAGAGAGCCATTTCCATACTGTTCTTCAAACATACCAGGGGGGATAAAGGCTGGTGGGGCACTGAAAATGTATGGATGCCTGCAGATGGAAACTGTGCCAGGAGTTACTGGAGGGACAATGGAGACAGAAAAAATATATATATTTTTTTTAAATAATAATAAAAACGAATAAACAATCTCTACATGTTTCTTCTGCAGCCACAGGAAGACACATGTTGGATGAGGAGGGAGAAACGAATCAGAGCCAGACAGCTTTACTTATTGGCATGGCTCCTATTCTGTCTGCTGCTCCACAATAAATCAGTCTGTTGTTCTGGACTAAGGGCAAAATACTCCCTCCATTCTTTTGTCTTGTTCTCCTTCAGAGTTACATAATGTTTGTTTGAAGTTTCCTGCAAAATACACATTGTATGCTTGTTTAAACATACTGAGTGTTTTGCTGCAGACCACAACACTGAAGAAAGGCTGGAGCTGTGCTCTTACTGAGAGGCATTTGGTCCCTCTCACATTGGAAATGTTCTCATTCTCTGGACAATAACATGAAAGCTTATTATTTTAGCACTATTAAAGCAGATATCAAAGCATTTTTAAGCCTATTTTAAGTCAAAAATTGATTGTGTGTGTGTGTCTTTTTTCTCCTCTCCCTTAGTGGTCATTATGCAATCTTTTTTTTTTTTTTTTTTTTTTTTTTTTTTTTTTATGCATGTGGAGAATTATCCAGATAAATGATTAAAAATTTTGATTCAAAATGACAAAGCAATTGGGTATGCAAATATGGAACCACAAAGGATTTGAGATTACTGGATAGCAAACATAGCATCTCTTCTATTTGAGATGCAAATTTTAACATGAAGCATAAAAATTTTCTGCCATTGACTAGAAAAATAACAGCGCTATTTTGTGCCATTTCAATACACATTTGAACGTATTTATCCATCAGTTTTTACTACTGTGTAAATAACGTATACATGCTTGACAATTCTGAATAAGTATGTTGACTTTTACTTAAAAACAAATAATCCTGTTTAGCTGTGAAAAATACAGACACAACTGGATATTGAGCAGTTATTATGAAAGGAATGAAGACAAGGCTGGATGCCGAGTGTTATAAAATGCAGACTATATGAGGTATTTTTGGATGACTGAACCCTGATCAAATCAATTGAATTTAATGGCTTCAAGAATACATTTGCACACATTTGACTTACGGAATAAGGACCCTCTGCACTAGCAGTAGTCAATTTTCTTAGATAACTTTTAAATGCAATAACAATGAACATTCTGTTCTTGACTTTTATGTACTACATATTTTTGATGTAGTTCATAAGTTGCTTCATACCAGAAAATAAAACATAAAAAGGTTAAAGATTGAATGTTTTAAAATATAAATAACACATTTGATAGAGCAAAAACAAAGATCCTACTCTATAAATATAGTTAGATCTTAAAATTATGAGGCCCATCTGACAGAAAACAAAACAAAGCAGTGTTTTTTTCTTACTTCCTAAGTATACAAAATCTATAAATAGCAGCAGACAAGATCATACTCTGCAGAGAGTAGAAAAAACACAGGATATCTGTGGACTACAGTTCAAAGGTGAGCTACTGCAGAGCTGCAGAATGTTGTAATGCGTTTTGGGCTGCAACTGAAGCAGCTCTTTGAGGATGGGCCAATCCTTCATTGGAGAAGAAGATGAAAACTTGTGGTATGCTAGGACAAAGTAAGCATGTGAAAGATGAAATTACCAGTCAATGTACTTCAAAATGTTAAAACTAAAAATAAATGCAGTCAAACAAGATTTGCTTGCCTCTTTTCAACACAGGAAAGAAAAAATGATGTTATTGACATTTTAAAATATGCTGAGAAATATTAGGAAAAACTGCATGATCACCCTGTCTTTTCCATGAGGTCTTATCATTGCCATTAGAAAAGGGAATACAGACTTTTTTTTAATTGTCCCTAATTCTTCTAGTTACAAGCAGAGATCAAAACCGATCCAAATCCAATGGAAATGTAGGAGTGTGTCATCACCTAGTAGATGCAATATAAGCTTTCCTGATTCATCCTTCTGGAGACATGGGCTATACTGTGCTACTTAACATGCCAACAGGATATTGTAATCCAGTTCAATTCCATTCTTTCAGCTCTTTTCATGGAAAATAACCAGAAAACTTCTGGGCTCAAGTATGACTGATTTGAAGCCTATGTTATCTATATATCCTACAATGTAGCTTCAAAACAAGAGTATATCATGGCCTTCACATGCATGAGATGTAACCTTTTAATAAGAGAATAAAAATAATAAGTAAAATCTTATTGTGCCTTCGTGCAGTTCAGTGAATGTTATAAAAATCTGGAAAAATAGCTGATTTGTATTATTTTTGAATCTCTTTTTACTACCTGGCATAAGTACGTATGAACCAAAATCACCACCTTTTTATCATGAGATGCTCACTGAATAATTTCTCTTCAATGAAATTGACAGCTTATGAGAAAATTGGTTAAACACCATAATGACTTTATGAATACAGACCCACAGCTGAATAGTATCACTGTAAAAAACAGTTGTTTTGACATAGTTTATCCAAAAGGACCCTAAGCAGTCTCACATTCCAGAGGAATATACCAGTGATTAAGAAGTAACAACACAGTATCAACATGTCGCTAAATACTTTAAAAAAAGGAAGTAAAAATAAAGTTGGCCTAACTGAATAAACTATGAAAGTATGGACTGTGCTAGATAGAAGAACTGGAACAAAATACCATAATTTGTCAGAGCTATCCATATATCTATAATAATGATATGTTCTCTTTATCACTGTTGTTATTATTATTATTATCATTTATTTATTTATTTTTATGAGATAGTGCTTTCAGGGAACAATGTTCAGGGATGGATCTAAGGTAGTACTAAAATATGGTAAGTAAGATTAGTGGCACCATGGAGAATCCATTGTGCATATGAAATAGTGAAGTTTTCTGGCATTGTATGGAATTCTTCTGTGGTTGATTCACAAATAAGATTGTGATTAAAATAAGATTGAAACATAAGAAGAAAGCATTTCAGACTTCAGAACAGGAAATGAGCCTACTTTAGTCTAAAGAAAAGGTCTTTCAATAACTACAAACTCCACCAAATGAAAGTGTATGGAATGGATTTTGCTGTTTATGGATCTGATCTTTATTAAGCATAGAGTGCATTTCTTTAATTTCTTTGCCCTCAAATTCCCTCTGAATTGCTCTTAATTGTCTTTATTCTTCCATTGTTTTCTCTGCCTCCTAGCATAGCAGAAGTAATAGAAATATTTTCACTGCTTCCACTCTAGTGGTACAATGCTCGTTAGCAATTCCACCACTGATTTACTTGCAATCTGCAAGTAGTCTTCCATCCAGGAACTAGAATAGCAGGGGACTGCCTAATTTTCCAGAAAAAATGCACTGTGACCCCTAATATAGCCAATGTATTTCCTTTCTGACATATCCCTTGGATATGTTTGCCATATCAAATTTATTGTAAGCCAATACCAAATAAAAGAAAAAAAAATCATATTTAACTGATATGGTTTTTGTCCCAGAGTTTTTCAGGGGGAGCACTGAGACAGAAGGCTGTGCTCTACCATAACTTCTGGTTCAATACTTTCCACACTTTGCACAGGCAAAAGTAATCTGTCTGTTAAAGAAGGCCCCATCTTGTTGGATTTGGAAAATTACCAATGATTTTTTTATTTTCAAAAGCCCCTATAAACAACTAATTATTCAGAAGTCAAACATGACACAGATACAAGTATGAAATTCTCCAAAGTAAACAGTCTGAAAAACAGATAAAAATCTGACAGCTAATTATCCAAAGTGCTCAGTGCCTGTTTATGCCAACAGATACTGTCTAAAGAACATCTGGATTCACTCCTGAAATACATTTTCTATTAAATAAACAAAGGAGAGTTTAAAATCATGGGGCTGTAATAAAAATTTTTATAGCTCCCTGAGTGAATCTGCAGACAAGAGCAGCTCTACTCAAGAAAAGAAAAACAACTACTTGTATTGAGTATTTTGTCACTTTTTTTTTTTTTTTTTTATTACGTTTGTTTCACGCTAGCACATGCTTTTTCTTCATTTCATTCATATTTTTATGTTTTATCCTAAAAAGAAAACAGTTCCCTAATCACTTCGGTGAAGTCGAAATTTGATGCTTTCAACACTAGATGGCAGGGTAAGGCCACAGTTAGGCAGCTGGACAAGACAGCACCTAAAAGCCGGCATGGAACACTTCAAAGTTACCAGCTGAAAAGTTTCACCTGCTTTTTCTGTAGAAGTTGTCATTAATTACACAAAAACCTATATTCTCTGGCGGGGAAAAAAAAAAAAAAAAAAAAAAAAAAAAAAAAAGAGTGTCACAGGGGTAGCAGCCAGCGCTCAGGCCAGGATGCAGCCTGCCCCGGCTGAGGGCCAAGCCATGATGGCAACCCCTGAAGCCCAAACGGGCTGCAAAGGCTTAAGCAGAAAATGGCTACCAACTGAACACAGAATTTAGGATTCAACCTGAAGCACAGAGCACGGATCAAAGAAATAGATTTGTCTTTCGAAGTTGTTAAGAAATCTAGCAGTAGGAGACAGAAACAATACTTGGACACTAAATGCTGAAATACAGAAATGAGCAGAGGGATTACAAAGACCTCTTCCACTCCCTCCTCTACGTGATGCTGCACTTCAACTCTGCCTTTAATTCTTGCATCTGCAGTGGCCAAAGGATTTTCATGAAAACAGCAACGCACCAATTCCAGCCTGGACATGTCATGTAGTATCACACACAAAAAAAAAAGCAATATGTACAGACATTATCTCCTTAGGAGGCCTCTAAGCATACAGTACATAAAAACATAAGTCAGGTATGTTGTAAACTACGACAACAACTGGTCAGTGGAGGGCTGCTGAGCTTCTGCTAGGGGGAAGGTAAGCAGCTTCTCCAGCTGCTCACCCAAACGTCTTTCAAAACAAATGGCACAGCTACCATTTATAATCAAACATGCTATCTTTTGTGTGTAACTCACATTACATTACTTCAGGCTTGTAATATTGTATATATAATATTTCAGGCTTCATGCTGAATCACAGGCTGGAGATTGTTGCTTTGGGAGTATGAAATTGTATTCTCCTAGGAATCAACATACAAGCATGCAAACTGCCAATAAATGGGAGGGAGGGGGGGACCGGAGGAGAGGAGGAAAGGAGAGTGAAGGGAAAGGGAGAGGAGGGAAGGGAAGGAACTCCACTCCATATATGCCCCTGGCTGTCTGTTCTGTTGTTCCTGTTTCACCCCATTCATTACTGATTACTTAAACAGTACAATTAACTGGAATGAATAAGTAATTTCAGATGAAACAGGTAGAAATAGTAAGAATATGACTGGACTTCCAGCTCCACTTTCTCCTAGGCTGCTAACCCCACCATCCTGCAGCTGAGATACGAGGTTTTGGTAGCTTTGAAGTCCCTCTTTCTACAATTGCCCCTGTGCTGGCCAAACTGCAAGAAATGTGATGGAACTCCAAAACCTTCCGAGGTGACTAAGAAACAGTCACAGAGAAAATCAGGTTACTGTACCTCAAAAGAACTGTGGTTGTATTCTTTTTCCTCACAGATGCTTGCAGACATTGTACAAAAGTAAATTCATAAATAAATAAATAAATCCTTTCCTAATTGCTCATAGCTGAGCTATGCAAGTCTTTATTTCTATGTTTCAATATTGCCTGGGTTAACCATACAGTGCAAGCTGACCCCTCACATGCTTCAAAAGCAGACCAAGGGGATATTATTAATATCAAAATCTCATAATTACAACCGTAATGGCGATTAACATCATCTTTCTTTCTCTGGGATTAATTAGCTGTATAGCAACTGAAATCAAACTACTGTAGAAGTAGTACAAGGGAGAAGAGATACACAAAATCCTCATAATCAGAGAGGTTGTGGATAGTTAATTTTACTATCATTCTCCTTTCCAATTTCCATTTTACATACCAGAATCTTTATGTGTACACACAAGAATCAGCCTCACCACTTTCTTTCAACCCTTTCTGTACTAATAGAGCACTGCACTAACACTGCAGTGAAGGTAATTTCACAGTTTCTCATGTTGCTCCTAGCTGTTTCAGAAACCTTACACTTTTTTTTTTTTTTTTTTTTTTTTAAAACCTGATGAGAATAAATCTACTGTTTTTTTCACCTTATATTCCAGTCTCTTTCCAGCAGATACATGATGTTGCAACCTTTTGTAATGTTTGTGCACTGTCTGGCACAGAGATACTATCACACGAGTAATATGTACTATAAACAAAAGAAATTAAACACAATGAAATTTATATACACTTTAGATTAGAAAGGTCATTCTGCTAATGTGATTTTTCTACAGTGAATTATTTCATCCCAGTTTTCTCTTCCAAAGGAAAAAAATATCAAATTAGTTGCTACTGTAGTCAGTTGGCATAAGGTTCCAAGTAGATCATCTGTTTGGGTCTGAGTACTTCACAGATGGACCAACATATGACCCTGACTACAGAGCACCAGAGTGAAAAATGTTGGGAACACTTTGATGCCCACAGTTTTCACTTTTATCTGCCAAGTTCAAGAACCTTCACATTGCACCCAGCACAACATTCTCTCTCATATTTTGAAATACCAGTTGGCTAGCATGTTGACTGGATTAATAACAACAATACCTAAGAAGAATAACAAAAACTATTCAAGCAATAGCAAAAACTATTCAACTATACTCAAGAATAGCAAAAACTGTTCTCTGTCAATTTTAACACAGGAGCTATGGAGTAGCAATAGTAGGTGGCAGAAAGTAGTGTATTTATATCCCCTGAAATATATTATTTTTCTCAAAAGCCAATGAAAGCCTTGTACTTATTGCCACAAGATAGGGAATATGTTAAAAGTTTATATGATTAAAAAAAGAAAAAAAAAAGTTTAGAAAAACTAATGGACACCCATCCAAATGGCTATTGAAGTGAAAGATACTAGTTTGGGCTCTAGAAATCCCTTGAAGTGTCACGGGGAGGTAGGCTTTCCTTATTTTTAGATTGCCTATGCATTCACTATTGGCCATTTTTTGGATTTGAGGTACCAAGATAGCCAGACCATTGATTGATCCTGTGATCAATCTTTTCTATACTCTCATTAAGCTACAGGGTACTTTGATGACTGACATGTTAACCTAGATCAATTATTTCAAGGATTACTATATTATTTAGTAAGCGATACTTCACACTCATTTATTTAAATATATATATTTATATGTATATATATTTATATATAATATATATATTTAATAAGTACTGGGTACTATCATGGGTTAATTAGTCTAGCAAAATCACTAGCTTTCCCCATCTTTCATGCATTTATTTATTTGTGTGTGTGTGTGTATTTTAATTCAGATTAGGGATAGTTCCTAACTAAATAGGATTACTGATGAGCTCAGTTAATACTCTAACTATGGATAAAAACATGTCATCCTCACTAATAATGAGCATAAACTGAAACAGCTTTTAGTTTTTATTAAACTAAATAAGACTTCTTGGACAGTAAAATATTTAAACTGATTAAGAAAAGCAGAGTTGGTTAGTGTTTGAGTTAGTTCATGTTATTTTTATTTCGCCTTTCTGAAACCAGAAAGAATAACTTCAGCTGTAATTTACTACTGGAAGCTGATAGCAGTTTCTGACTTAAAGTAACGACTTTGCTAGTTACTTACAGGAGCTTTTCTGGTTTATTTTGAAAGGAAACACCTTGTCACTGCTAGTTACAGAAACTGCCTACAGCCACCAGCTTTGTAAAAAATTTCAGGCCCAATTAAACTTCCAGAACAGTCTCTATAAATAAACACAATAAAAATCCAAATCCCCTGGAAAACCTTGTATATTACTCTCTGACAGAGGAATTCAGACACTCAGATCCTCCGGCGCTGCTCGTGATAAACAATGGCTTAAATTCTTGAGCAATGCTGTGGCCAGCACAGCCACAGAGTGGCCAAATACAAGGAGTGGCAAAAGCAAAAACTCTGCTTTCAACACCAGCCACTGCAGTTTGCTCAGCCAGACACCAGCAGCTTACGCTGACCCACCAGGCAGACACGCCTGAAGCAGAGGGCTCTTTGCACTCCCTTCTCTGGGGACATAACTTCTTACAGAGATCTAACGAACAGACTTGAGACCTTTGGGGTTTTAAGTCACACTTTAGCCACTCCAGCAAGGCTTGCCAGCAAATGTCTGCTGAAACCATACTCACACTTTGGCAGTTTTCATGTGAATTAGAAATTGCTATGAATGGCTTTATCATGCAAGTAAACAGCACAACATTTATGTATCTATATATCCTTGGTAAAAGTTGTTGAAATAAGTAATGTTTAATTTCAGACAGGAAAACGCACGGGCCATCACCTAAGATCACTCAGTTTCGAGACTTCAGTAGGCTATGGAAAATATATAAAATTCTTATGAATGCATATGCAGTCAGTTATTTTGAACACTAAAAAACAAACGTCTGAAATCTGACACACTCTAGGCTAAATTTACTTTCAATAATAAAATTCTAAATATCACTTAACATTACTTTTGGGTATATCTCAAACTAAACACAAAGAGGTATATTTGCATTTTAATACACAGCAAAGTCATAAGTAACTACTATTAACAGTGATGGGTGTTATAGGAAAAATATTCTGCATGCTAAGAAGAGATTCTAATTTTTTATTTGACAATTATTGTATTTTATCAGTTTTCATACTAAAATGAATCAACAAACAAGCATGTCTAACACAAATATAGAATTGTTATTAATGTATAAACACAACTTCTACCCTTATATAATTATAATAAGGTGTCACAGCTATTCTGAGGTGCTACCAGTTCTCTTTCTTATCAGCTATGTTGAAACATTACACTAGAAATTAGGTCAGTTCATGGGTAGGTTGATGAGCCACGGAATATTGAAAGAAAACTATCCTACACTGGAAAGCAATTTTAGACAATATGAAGGACTTAAAAAAAAAAAAAAAAAATAGAAGTGTGGATTCTGCTAAAATGTCTAATTTCTTTGATTTTGGGTGGATTTGGGAATCTACACAAAAAAAAAAAAAAAAAAGATTTAAAAAAAAAAACAGGTTTGAAGAGAGAAACAAAGTGTGAATAAAATGTACAAGAACACAAACAATTACTGGTTGTACTGGGTCTGGCTGTGATGTTAACTTTCCCTGCAGCGGCCCATACAGTGCTGTGCTTTGCACTTGTAGCTGGAACAGCAGTGTTATCACACCAGTGTTGTGTCTGCTGCTGAGCAGGGCTGGCACAGCATCAGGACTCTCTCTAACCCTCCTAGGGGGTGGGCAAAAAAGTGAGAAAAGAAACATCACCAGGGAAGCTGACCTAAACCAAACAAAGAGATATTCCATACCATATGATGTCACACTCAGCAATAAAAGGTGGAAAAAGGAAGAAGAGGGGAGGGGTGGGCTCTCGTTGGGAAAATGTCGGTCCTCCTCCCGAACACTGGCTACGTGCGTTGAGGCCCTGCTTCAAGGATGTGGTCAAGCATCACTCATTTGTGGGAATTAGAGAGTAATTTCTTTCCTCTGCACTTCCATATAGCCTTTATTTTTTTTTCCCTTTCCCTCTCCCTTTTCCCATTTCTTTTTTTCTCCTTTAGTTAAATTTAGTTAATAATAATTTTTCCTTAATATTTTTTTTTTCTTTCCTTTTAGTTAATTTATCATTATCTCAACCTGTGAGTTGTTCTTTACTTTACTTCTACCCCTCCTTATCTAAGGAGGGGTAGTGAGAGAGCGGTTGTGGTGTTTAGTTGCCTAGCACGGTAAAACCACCACACTACTTCTGCTGAAGTCAGAGTTGGGGTCCCAGGGCTGGGCACACCATCCAGCAGACACTGAGACCTCCATCTCCAGGTATTCTGCTCTGCAGACCCACTATTCTTTCACTCAGTAGCATCTTATCAGTTCAATAATCTCAGTACAATTGGTGTGAATTCAAGTGCTAATTGAACATAAATAATTATACCAAGACTGGCCCTAAACAGACAAAAAGAGGGAGACAGAAAATTAATAGTGCCATTTTGCAAGTGCTGAACTTCAGTACTGAGTTGTACACCCCCTGTTTTTTGCAAGAAATTGATAGAAGAAGCAAGAGCTGTGTGCAAATATGTTGAGTTTCAGTCCAACACCTTAACTATCAGGGTAATATCACTAACATGATGAAGGTACTCACATCTTTGTTCTCCTAGAGATGTCAGTGCACACTATTACTTCTTTCCCAATGAATACTTCAAAAAGCAATCATCTCTCCCATCTACACACACTTCTTTCTGACAAACAGTTTGTAATGGATCTTTATGTATTCTGGGTTACTTGTATTTTCTCTCCCTTCCTAGAAAACAATCTTCTTATAGAATTGCATGCTGCCATCCAACATAGATAAATTTGCTTGCCCATCTCCAGGAGAAATTACAGCTGCTAGCCTTGACTAATCATTTTCTTTAATTGTATACAGTATGCCATAGGCTTGAGAGTTAAGATCCCTTGTAAAACAGAAAAGCATTTTGCTCTTATGATCATATTCCCTTACACATTCTGGTGTCAGCTTCCACAAATTCATTGAAGTCAATCCACATTGATACAAAACTATATATTAGAAAAGAGAAAAGTTGTAAATACTCTGGTATTACATCAAATATGAAGAATAAAAATCTATACATGCAATATCACAAAGTTTCAAAACAAGAAATATAGAGATAAGATACTCTTTTGTCCACCACTAGGAAGCAGTATAAGCATGTTTTTAATAATTTAGAAATAACTATTCAAGTCAGACCTGGAATATTTAGAGTGGACTCCAAGGAAGTAGAAGGGGAAAAAAAAAAAAAAAAAAAAAATGAGGCCATTTCTGTCTGATGACTGTATAAACTACTTGTGACACTGAATGCCCCTGCAGGAAAGTAAAACTAGAGAGAATTCTGAACTTGATGGAAAAGCTTCATGTAAGATTTTTTTTTTCATTATTAAAGCAGATAAACCTTTGTGTGCTTTCTTACAGCCTTCTTGCCCACAACTACCAAGCAAAAATACAAGACAAAAAGCATAGAGGGCCTGCCACTTTGTTACTTTCACCATGCAAAGTGTTTGTTTAGTTTCTGAAAATTTCTTATGTATTTGTAGAATGTTTTTATAAATATATCAGCTGTGTGCATGTATTTATAATAGTAAATATGACAATATAAACCTTCTTTCTAAGGGAACAAAGTTTACCAGATTGGATTTGGGCCCGGATTAGTGCTTAAAATATGGAAATGGACTGTAAATCTTGCATCATATATCATGTTTTGTGACAGTGATTTTTTTGACTGTGTCTTAATCGAGAAGTGTAGGTGGAAAATATAGAGGGTCAATGAATCCATACTCTTTCTGACCCTTGGGTCCTAAACACATCCTAATTATTTCAGTAATAAAAGTGTAATATTCTTCACTGAAATTTCATTAAGAAGAAAAGTCAGAAGGCTTAGATTCTCTTGCAACTCAAATATCACAACAAGAATATTACTTATTGTGGTAGTAAGACTTAATATTTACACCCCACATTCATCAGCTATTTCACAAATACCAGCTAATAAAGCAGACTCAGATGTGTTTATTTTCTTTACCTTCCAGACTAGAAACCCAATCCAGGGAAGTGACTCATTAGTCAAATGCAATCTATGTCAAATCTGGTAATGTTACTTTCCTATTCTTTTTTTTTTTTTTTTTTTTCTTCTACACGAAACCGTCATATTTCACTTTTCAATATATACCTAATTTAAGGAGATAGATAAAGAGAATACAGTGATTTAATTTCTAAGATGTACTTTCCAGAGTACTATATATATATATATATATATATATATAATCTCCATAAAAAGGATTTCAAAGTTTTGAGTATTATCTCTAAATGAAATTATTACTTTGAAATACGTTTTATCATTTGCATCTTTGGCAAACATTTTCTTGGTTTTATATTCATACATGCAATGTATTTCTCTTACATGATTACATAGGCTTGTTATCCTTCCATCTCTTCTAAAAAAAATAAAATAAAATAAAATAAAATAAACAAAACAAAACAAAACAAAAAAACAATTTGATGTTTCATACAAAGTTGTCTTTTTCAGTCCTGATATATACTTTTGGAAGACCTGTAGACCAAATGATACTATGAATGTTTCTCAACATTTCTGAATCTTCCATGTTTTTCCTTCTTGCACAAGATATTTTACTTGTTCCTTCTAATTTAATTTTCAGTAGATATGAAGACTGCTGACTAAGCCCTTTGCAAAACGTCCTGTTGGTATTTATTCTAGCCTTATTGTAAAATGTCACTAAAATTCACATACACATAAAGGACTGGTTTATGTGTTGCCCAAGAGAGTTTACATAACCTCCTGGACAGAACGGCCATCACTAGATGGTAGTTTAGGTCGTGCAGGGTAAACAAACTCATTCACCCCAATTTCATGCCTCTGTCTACTATCACATGAGGCATATATCGCGAAGTTAGCAGCATGTACCTAGTTCTTTATTGTGGAAATGATTGCAGGAAAATATATATTCATATTCAAGCTTAAAAATTTTAATAATGGCAAGGTCAATGCCAAAGATTCTGTAAGTCAACCTGCTAACTGAAGGAAAAGCTAGAAACAAAAGAGACACCTAAAAAGGGAGAAGTTGGACAAAGATAATCTGGGAGTGCATCTCAGACCTTGGAGAAAACTAGAGCAAATACTGCTAAAACTGGAGAGTGAGGACTTCACTCAGACTTAAAACTTTACAGTTCTCAGCAAACCTTTTGGTAAGCTTGCTATATGTGTTTTGGGAGGAGTTGGAGAAGGCATGAGTCCTTTGTGAGGTAATGCATTTTAAAATTTCTGATCTACAGTAATAATAAAATATATCCTTTGCAGCAGCAACACTGTTATTCCCCATTCCCCTTACTGTTTTGAATATAGGAAATGAGACTAGAAGATAGTACCATGTATCATACTTAGCAGTTTAAATGATACAGAAATTAAATATAGCACAGACTATTATTCCAGCCTTCTTGGACACTTGTCCACCTTCAGATATGATGATATACTCTATGAGAATTGTCTCAGTATCTTCTATACATAATCTTTATTTGACTGGGACCTAAACAAAGTCTATTGGAGGAGACAGGCTGTGAAGGTGGCAGTTCACATTTCAAGCTAAATTCAACAATTTAATATAATTATATGCCACATGTTTTCATCCTCTTAATTTTAAGTAGTCTTGAAAAAGTTGGTCTCTAAAATAATGGAACATGTCACTTCCATGCAGCACCTGTATACTTCACTAATTTTAAAGTGAAAATAGAATCAAGATGATTATTCTAAACTGAGTTATCTGAATTCCAGGATATTTACTATATATGTATGTGGAAGAGTTCAGAAAGTCTTTTTACCTGTACTACCTTTTTACTAAGTACAGATCTCACTTTAAATCTCTAAAACATTAATGGTCATAAATGAAACAAGTGTAGTGCTCCCTAAAATTAGTACTCCTTCTCCCCACAAAAAAATAATAATAAGTAAATATATACATATATATAAAAAATAAAAAAGATAAAATAACTTCTCATATACTTACAATGGTAATTCATGGTCTCTATTCTTTTTTTTTGCCCAATATATGACTGCATGCTCATGCAAGTTTGCTTCTGAAAGAATTTCATTTTATAAAAATAAGTAGAATTGAAAAAAAAAGTTTTTGTGTTGATTTGTTTGTTGATTTTATTTTTTTATATAAACATTGATTCATTTAAGTGAAGACTGTGAGTATAGCAAAATGCTCGCTCCTGCCATAGGTGATAGTAATTGCAACACCATTACCAGTAATCTTAACATGTCACAAGCACACAAACATATCTATCTACATTGATTGAGAATGATTCCGTATCTGCATTTGCAGACTCAGGGGCAGACCTTAAATGATCCCACTGCTGTGCAACGGTGAACACAGATGTACCCCAAGCTCAAAGTCTCATCTTTGTTTTCCTTGGGGAGGGTTCACACCCAAAACGAGTTTGAACTGAAGTAAGTCTAAGGCTCCTTCAAATTCAGAAGAGTCTCCAGCCTTATGAAGAGTCAGAATAAATTCTGACTTCAAATTCAGAAGAGTCTCCAGTACTATGAGGGGTATAGCACTTCATATGCAACATTTAAATACTTTTATTTATTTATTTTTTGTCTGGACTTTATTTTGGGGTGTATTTTGGGGGCATTTGCTTAGTTCTGGAAGTCAATTTACCATTTCTCAGATCCGTCTTTCTTAAAACAGATAATTTTTCATACCATACAGACAACACAATGCAGAACACACCACTGAAATCTTCAGAATTGGAAAGTGGTTTCATTTGCAGAAACAATGCTTCCAACATTGAAAACTAAGCTTCAGTACAACATAATTCTAGCAGAGCAGACATATGAGCAGTTAACTTCGTTGATAGTACAACGAAGAAATTGTTCTGTTCTTTCATCCATGTGATGCTGAAGCATATGTGTCTTCATACATGTATGTAACATATATACCCATACATATATAATTTTATTGGAATTTGAAAAAATAACTAAGTGCTATATATCCACAGTGCCGCTTTACTTCACATAGTATAATTAAGAAAACATTAGCTTAAATTCTAAGAATTGTGCAAAGAATGGACTCACAATGGAAATAAATGCTTTTGCAACGATAATTGCACTACAGCATTAGCCAAGGCCTAACTTGTTCATATGTTCTTCCTCACCCAACAGCACAAAGGATTTTTATCTGGTACTCTGTATGACATACTTAGGTCTGGTTTTAGAATAAGCAATATGCAGAGAAAGACTTTATCATAAGGAATGTAGTTGAAGACTGTATTAATTAAGCTTTCAGGGCTCTCTATAATTAGTGACTTTATTTTTCCCAAAATTGTTTTCAACAGAAATAACTGTTTGCTGTTGTCTACTAGTAACATTTCCAGTAATGAAATTCCTAGTTATATGGTTATATTCCATTACAAATCAGCAAGGCTCCACTTTCTAAGCCAGCAGTGAAAGAGATTAATTAACATAGTAGCTACAGAAATAAGAAATGCAGCATTAGAGACATTCAGAAATCCTTCTTCCACAGTGGATGTAATTACTGGAGCACTGTTTTTAATTATTAAACCTTCACTCAACAAAAAAAAAAATCCAGAAAAAAAAAAAAAAATAAATAAAAAATAAAGCAGAAGACGTTCTCTGTGATGACCCTGGAATCCTACTACAGTTAAAACACTTACTACAAATCAACACCAGTTGAGTATCATTTTTAATGAAAACAGAAAGGAAATGTACCAGAAATCTGTAACCAGAACTACTGTTCCATCCTAGTAAATATTCTCTGTAGTAGACAAAAATTACGTAAATATAGAACAAGCTTTTTATTTCAAAATAAACAACTAATTTGAACAACTAATATTCATGGGCCTACTGAGGTTTCCAAGTAGTTCTTGAATCCCACTAAATATTGACCTCAACTCTGATACCAACTTTCACAGTCTGATTATGAATGTTTTATGATGCCATAGACCAATTTGAGATTAAAACACATTGACCTTACTGAAACATTGCACTTCTGTTAAGTTAATGTGATTTTGCTGACTTTTCAGTTAGCCTAAAATGCTGCAGTTTATAAAGATAATCCTTCTTACTCTACTGCCACAGAAATTCCTAAGTGAACCAAAGCTTAAGAGCTTTGGTTCTGAACCACCCAAATACTTTATAGAGTATTTGAGTATAGAGTAGGCTTCTTTTCTGGCCTCACACAAGGTGCTCCTTCAAAATATGGTAGCATATGTGTGGAGGGAAAGTGGGGAGGGTAAAGAGGTTAAAATGATGAGACAATCTAGGAAAGCTGCAAGAAGAGGGCAAGTGGAATGAGCCAGTGCAAATCTGGAGTTAAGCCACATATCACTGGATGCCTTCTGCACACATGCAGATGTGTATCTAATATGACAGAAAGAAATACTATGTCGTTATGAAATCGGTAAAGGAGCTAATGGAAGTGATTAATTGAGTTGAACAAATCTGTTAACCTTCTCAGCATTTTCAGACACCACATGACCTGCACACCCTGCATCAGTCTCCAGAGCCCATTTTCTGTCTCCCTGCCACTCACACTATCAAGGATTCAAGGAGCACTTCATGGCTTAGGGCTGGAACTCTTCTCTGAGAGCTCATATTCACCCTGGTTTCTCACTGGTAATTTTAAGCCTCTGCTCTGTTGCATAAACCTTTAAATAGCTCACACACTCATTCCCTTGATCATTTAGAAGATAGTTAACAAGTTTCATCCAGAAAAATATTAATTAGCCATGATCTGTTTAGTTTAGAAAAGAGTTATTTCATTGATGATACAACAAACACATAAATTCATTCCTTGATTACCTGGAACAAGTTTTTCTCATTACAAGGCAGACAAGTTTTTTATATTAGCTTTTGTACCACTTTTTTTTTTTTTTTACTGGTATGAATAAAGATTTCCCACTTTCCCTTTCTCGTCAGTATTTTTAATGAATGCACTTTTTTAAGAGTACTAAGTGATCTGAGCTACAAGAGAAAATATTGTGCTACAGTGATATGGAAATAACAGCCTATGGTCTTGGCTAAGCTATAAGGAGACATGCATAAGCATCAGAAAGCTGAAAAAGGTATCACAAGATGTGTGCAACAACATTTTTACAGTTTTTACAGCATTGCACAAATTAGCAGGAATTTTCCACAGAACAGTTTGCTGAGGCCCTCAGTAGATTTTTCTCCCTCAGTTCCCACAGGCAATGGAACAGATTGAAGCGGGTGGCTGTGGCTTCAGTGCTTAGCATTGTTATGCCACAGTAGAAAACCAGAATGAGCCCGTATCTCGGGTACTCTACACAACCAAAGACAGTATACAGCAGAAATAGAAAGAAGACAAGGAAGAGTAACAAAATCAAATGGAGAAAGGTAGCATAGTTTGCACGAGCAGAGGAAAGGTAGCCTCAGACTCTTCAGGTGAATCTGAGAGTTTATCAGTTTATTTTATTCTATTACTTCTGAAATAACCTTCCCCATTCCATTCTTGATTTCACACAAAATCAGCATTTTATGACCAACAAACAATAAATTATTTTTCATACAATGCATGCTTAACTTATGCCCTCATTGCCACCAGATCTTGTGAACATAAACAGCAAAAGCTGAGGCTGATAATTGAACACCTACAATGACGGAAGAGGCTGAGGAGGCAGGCACGGCTTGTACTCAGGAAGGGATGTCAGGAGTGTCTGTCTGCTGCTGAGCAAAGAAAGCTCAACTCACCGCAATGAAGAGGGGCCCAGAGGTTCGCCCTTTAGGCTAGATGAATGCCTACATCAGCTGTGTGCATCAGCTCTGTACCTGTTCATCCTAGAAATTACAAGAGTTCAAATGTTCTCCCTGGCTAGCCAGACTGGTGAGGTGTAGGTTAACATGTGGCTCAGCCCAGCACAAACTAGAGAAACACTAACAAGTAACAAAAAGTCCTTTGAAAAGAGCAAAGGGATGGAGATGGTCCGAACTCATGTACTCCCACCCAGCAGCTGGGAGGCCCTGCTACTGTATTGTGATTCAGCTGTGCATTGCAACTGCTACACTCTGTTAAGCATATTTGTATTTTGATTTACATGCACTGCTGTAACAGCATGCTAAATCAAAATCCTGTGTAAGGTCAGATAACATCAAATAAGAAAATCTGGAATTAAACATCAAACCCTTCATGTGTGGAATATCAGAAAGAACCTGGTCAGCAAGAATTGGACTCTTGACACTAACGCAGTCCAAAGAGGTTTTATCAGTTAATGGAAGTAAAAATCCTTTAAGGACTATTAAACACCATTATTCACTACAATTTTTCATCTGAGATTGCCTAACCTGCATGTGAGGGGAAATGCCACGCTATAATAGTTGCTCTTCCCCAAACAACCAGACAGTAAAAGACTAGCTGAGCCTTTAGCCTGACCCAGTGCCATTGCTCTTGCACGGGATAATATAGAAGCTCTCAAGTAGGTACCTCACTCTGGCTGCTTTGTTTGTTTGCTTCATGGAGGCAGGAGGACGGGTTGACAATGAAACCTGTTCTCTTATTCTCAGTTTTCGTCTCCTGTACCTAAGACAGTTTTTGACACAATGCAATTTTTAAAGCTTACTTGCCATGACCATTCAGTGTATTTGGTAACTTCTGTAGGACATCTCTTCAAAGTCTTCGCAGAGTCTAAACAAAATGTCAGTTATGAGCTTCTTAATATCCTTGTTCATTAACATGTTTGTAAAATGTCAACAGATCAAGAAGGGAGAGTTTTCCTTTTTCAAGCAAACTTTTCTCCTTAGACTTGTCTGGTCATGGTCTCCCAGGTCTTCCCTTCCACTGTAATACTAGGTTTATGGTTTGGAGGTCAGTAGTCCCCCTTGGCTCACAGACATCTGCAAAATATGGATGTGGTATCTGTCACTCTCCAGTCCTCAGTATAACAAAAACCTGGACATTCTTTATAGCCTTTCATTCATTTTATACTCCACTTCTCTCAGCAGACTTGCATATGTCCTATTTGATTTTTTTATAACTGTGAATAGCCCCAGAACCCCTCCAAATGTGCAGTCTTTATCACTGAAAGAGGGAGGTATATTTCTTCACAACATTCAGCATCAGTGAGTCATGCATACAGGTCACTTAACTGCTTATCACTATCTGTAGCTGCCTTGATTTCCTA
The DNA here is from genome assembly GCF_965140915.1 of Aythya marila. Lineage (NCBI taxonomy): Eukaryota > Metazoa > Chordata > Aves > Anseriformes > Anatidae > Aythya > Aythya marila. The sequence goes on from NC_139042.1 coordinate 106,228,857, forward strand.
TTTTTATATAATTGAAATATCTCTTACTTAAATAGTAAAAAAAAAAATAGTTTTTCATGTGAATTCTCTATGTATAAGAACAGCTCTTTCAATGTGTTTAAATGAATCTCTATTAAACCTACAACATCAGGAATCTATATCCTACCACCTTTCAGCAATTATTCAGATTGGTTTCACCAAGAATTACAAGAATTATGGCTAAAGGAGTTTATAGGTAATTACAAGAATTACAGCTAAAAGGAGTTTATGTTTTTGTGTCAGAAAATGTTTATACTGTCATTGCTGAGAACATGTGAATGTCAAACACTAACGTTAGAATAACTGTAGTTTTGATAAAAAAATGAATTTAAAATAATTGAAAAATATACCACTCAAAGATTAAGCTAGACAGAAACCAAATAAAATATTACCTTATTTTGTGACAGTTAATAAATTAATTTTAAATAAAAGAGTGCATATGCTTAGAACAATCCCATTTGAAAAATAATCTTTTGAGTTCACAGGAAGTGAAGTTTAGCTAACAAACTTGCATGCTTTCACAAAAAGGAGTATGAAACAAAATACTTCCTGCATATTTTTATGGACTTACACCTTCGAGTTAAAGCCTGCCATAATCAACAAGCAGAACATTTGACAAATTCCATTTGCTATTCCTTCTTCTTCTTCTTTTTTTTTTTTAATCTGTTGTCAGTCTGCAATTCATCATGATAAAAGCTTTGATCCCTAGCATTGAACAGACACGAATTTCCTAAATGACTAAAACTTATGGGCAAGTGTTTCCTTTTAGAGCTGTATGTAAATGCAATGTTAAATTTTATTTTTGTAATCTCTTTAATCAGAAACAAGGGAATTAGCCAGCTGTTTGGAACTCATGTTAAGATGTAATTAAGCATCTGATTGAATTTCTGTGCATATAAAACAGCAAAGGCTAGTATTTGCACACAAGATAGATCACTTTCATTAAAATAAAAATTTCCTCACCAAATGAGAATAGAAAGGGTTTACTCCAATGGTTTGTCTCTGAGATACCCCTCCGCAAGAAAGCACACATCAGAATGGCAAAAATTTTGCTTTATGTGTCAGTCATACCAACAGGATTCCTTAATGAGTGACACCTAGCTTTCCCTTACATCTGTACTGCATGCTACTGCAATACGCTAAGGAATTGCTTGTCTTGCAGGCTTCGGAGAAAAAAAAAAAATCCCACAAATTATCAATTACTCCAGTGTGGAAATAAGCTTTTCTGCCACCTGTGCTTGTTTTATTTTTATTGTGTGTGTGTGTGTATATATATATATATATATATATATATATTGGTGGGGAGTGTTTCTTGATTTTTTTATTGCTAGTGAAAAACCTATTAAAAATGTATTACTGAATAATATATATAACAAGTATATATTACACGTATGATATTTGTGTAAATACACATACAGCATATATGAACAGGATTATTATTATTTGAGAAAGCAAAAAAGTTTCCTCCTTTTCATGTCAGGTTGTCTTGAGATGAATATGAAGAAAGCTGAAAATGTGTTCTGCTTTTTAATACTATGAGATGAGTACAGTAGTGAGCCATAGTTTTAATATGTAGGATGAAGATGGGTAAACAAATCATTAGAGAAAACTATTTCTTCAAATAATTTCTTCTCAAGAAAAGTAGAAGCATATCCTAGACTATTACAATCAGCTCTGATTTGGGTCAATGCATCCAAATCCTCTCTGCTACCTAGGAACAAAGCAGAGGCAGGAAGGAGCATCATTAAGGTAGGATCGTTACTCCCTTTGTCTCCTCAGTTTCCAAGGGTGTAGGTAGGGAGTTACCCTCTTTCTGTAGCATTCCTGTATTGCCTCATTGCTCATTAGGATAGGGCAACGGAGTGACACTGACTTTTCTAGAAATAGATTGTACATGGCCAGCTGCACTCCCATGATAGCAAAGCAGCGTCACATCAGCTTAAAGCATCAAGCAGCAGAACCGACAGGCACAAGGCAACACCCCTCAAAATACCAAACTGGTATGCCCACAGTCAATGCCTGGCCCATGCCAAGCCCAGCCAAGCCTCACATGGAGGTAAGGCTCATGGATCTAACAAATTAGCCTGCTTTTATGATACATAGCCTGCTTACATGATACATAGAGTACAACCCTGGAAGATCCTAATCTGGACAATTAGACACAGGGAAAGGGATAGAGGCGATCAAGGAAACAAAAATATCTTAGGTAAAGTTCCCATTTTGGGCATCTGGATACTTTCTGGAAATAAGCACAGTGTACATACTAAATTTTCTGATTCCTATTTTCTTCTGCATGCTATGCAGAAGGAATGCCTTAACTAATATGTCACTGTGCAACACAAAACAAGCCCTGTTGAGGCCAGTGTCTGGCAATCCAGAGGAAAGAAACATCACAATGCAACAAACCACATGAGCAATTCAGGTGTTTTCTAACCAAGACAGTTAAGGAAAAATCCTTGTCTATGACTGCTTGCCATCCCTCTGATAATTAACAATTACAGTAAAATTTACAAAATAGCTAAAAATGCCAAGCATTCAGAGATGCATTTGAACATGAACTGTATTTGAAGACATAAAGCTAATTTTGACACTTTGGTTGTCTTCTGCAGAGCAGTATCATTCAGCTTACCAGAATGAAATTGTGTACATTGAATAACATACACTTAAGAGATTTTTTAGGAACTGCCTGGTAGAAAGTTTTCAAGTTCTGAGACAAAGAATATTTTAAAAATTGAAAGGATTGTACAAAGTCTTACAAACAATATCCAAAGTGATATCCATTAGATTATTGTTTTGCTTTGTTTTGTTTTTACCAGAAAATTGAAATTAATTTAAATTAAATTCCATCCTGTCTAATTAGTATAAGGAAAGTATACGCTCCTAGAAACAGAAAAGCTAGTACATGAACAAAAGTTAGTACATGAGCACAATTTCGATGACATTCAACTTTAAATTTCTGACCGAATATCGATGTGGCTACTAGAAAATGCCATGGATGGAATAGAGAGATTGTTTTGTTCTACTAAACAAGCAAAAACATATACAAGCACAGACAAAGAACATTTTGTCCATTACAACAACATATTCTGGTTTTATATGGTAGAATATAAATCTTCACTAACAGCAAACATTCATTACAATAAAAAAGATCTGGGGCAGAATATCTGGCCATATATCACAGTTCCCTATTTTCCAGTGTTTGTTCCAAACTTGTTTTCCTATGCTGAAACAAAAGAACCTTCCTATGCGAAGACCTAAACACTCAATTGAAGTACTGCTTCACACGTGACTAAATGAGCATGGATATTTGCCGGTGTATCTGAGACAGTATTCTTTCTATGGTTCGATTAGCTGGAAATATCTTACTAGTCAAGGTTATAAAAAATAGAGCTTCAACCTGGGGGCCGGAGTACTTCTCACCTCAGCAGCACCCTGTGTAATGCATACCTTTTTGCCTCTTTTTCTGCTGTAAGCATGAACTAAAAGAGAAGCAGAAGTAATATTACACCTTTTTCTAAGCAAAATCCTATGAAGTAAATGCTAATGATGATGCCACCATATGAGTGACCATTGTCTAGACAAAGTGTGAAAACAATATACACTGTAGAAGAAAGAGAACCTGTTCTCTCAGAATTGAAAATCAGTGATTTTAGGTTATTGGCAGCTTCAGATACAGTTTCCTTTAGTAAATAAGTATCTTTTTACCCTTTATTAAAAAAAAAAAAAAAAGAAATGTTATTAATTTTATAACGTTTACATAATTTACCTAGTACACTTTATTTTAACAAATGTTAATATAATTTCTTCACATTTGTACTTTTGTATTTTATAGATCTGCCAGTATCATTGGTAAAATAATTTCTGCCCTTCAGAATACAGCATCTCTGCTGCTCTGACAACACCTTTTAGTAATGAATGGGGCCAATGGCACTACCTATCTGTATTGGTACACAGAAATACACATGTGCATACATACGTGTGTATATATACCTATGAAGTACTTTACAATGAGATGAAGAGTACAAGTATGTCAAAAGCTTAATATAGCACCTGTGTAATAGCTAAGGTTGACATGAAGCTAGCTAGGTAGGTGCTAACTGGCCTAGCTTGTTTTATTGTTATTTCATCAGTTACTGGTAATGCAAGTGTATCTGTCAACTTTACGAAGAAAAACTTTAAAGTGGGAAATTTGGGGATCATGCACATGCATGATAATGGTTATGAGCATGTACAGCATGCTCCCACCCATGAAAAGTGCCAAGAATGCACAGCAAATCTTCTAATTTCCTGAAAGACAATGTTGTGCTTTCTTTAATAGCGTCCATATGATAAGCATCATGCCAGGTCTGCGACTTGGTAATGAGCACATCCTAAAGGTATGAAGATTACAAAGGGGCTTTTTTGCTGCATTCCTGATGAAAACAGTATAAAATGTAACATTTAAAACTCCTTTTGCATTGGTATAGATAACCCTAAAGAATACATTAAGAAGAACAAGACTTTTTATCATAAAAGGCAATGGTATATTTTAAACGTGTACGAATACATTAAAGAAGAATTAGTGCTTTTAAAAGTTCTATCCAATTGATTCTATTTTGTGCTGGCAGAGATCAGGTCTCATCAGTTTTGTTTTTTTTTTTTTGGTCAGATAAGGTACAGGCGGTTGGAAAGCATGAACAAGGTCCCAAGACATAAGCAGAAGGAGCAGTTCTGTGGTTAAGCTTGTAAGCAGAAATGGTCTGGAGCTCTTTCTTGTGTGGTGACTGCTGAGAAGTTTCAAGCTGAGACATCACTAGTGACCTCTCTGTCCATCATCTGGGCTTAGCCTACACACAGCTGCATCACACCTGATTTCCAAAACTGCCAAGCGCTCACAGCTGCAATGGGAGACAATGAGTCTGGGCTCTGAATGCTTCAAAAGCTATAAAATCCACGTCAAAGGTGTCTCTTGTGGAACACATGAAATAGCTGATTCTCTGCATTTCAGATCCTCATTTATAAATCAGGATAATAACATCCTTTTACCTTGCAGGAACTGTGTGAACGTAAATTCAATAGGATTTCTAAATCACTCAGATACTTTTCGAATGAGCAAACAAGGAAAAGACCATTAGAAAATTAATAGCTGTCTTCAAAGCTAAGCAGTAAATTTGGCCTATATCCATACAACCAAGAACATCATATGAGAACTACTGATTGTTTTAATCGTCCTTCAATTTGTCACGTTCCTACCCTTTATAATATGTATTGGTTTTATCTGTGTATTTCAAAAAGAGCAGCTGATGACATGGTTTGGCACACAGATTTTATGAGCGTGCATTTGGGATTCTCACTTACTCATGGGCTGCTAAGTCAAAAATGAATTATACAGATGAGTCTGAACAAATGACACCAAAGTGGTTCTGTTACAGTGTTATGCGTTTTATATAAAATAAACACAGACCAATAAATCTATTTGAGAAGTACATGAGAGGTTTTATTCATTTTTAATTTTAACTATTAAATCCATCTTGCTATATGTAATATAACTTAATGCCAAGATATAAACACAATATTCACCTAAGTCTACTTGGGGTGGAACAAAAAGATTTAAATGATATCTTGCAGTTTTTCCCCTGTATTTAAAATACAAAGGAGATAATGATCTTATTTAAAAATGAAATTAATACTTTATGTGCAGACCTTCCTGGCTACACCATTTCCCAACTAGAGCTACAGTGAGCACTGCAGGTGCTCCTGTTGGAAACTGAGATCTATGTTTTTAACTTTCAAAACATCATCCAATTCAGTGTTTTATTAGAAATAATGAGGAACTATTCCTTTCCCTGTAACATTTTTTCCCCACCTATTTCTGTTTACTTTTGTGTCAATCTTATATATCCAAAAGGAATATTAAGCTCAATACAAACTTAACAAAGCCATGGCTGCAGCTACTGCTCCTGCTTATGCAAGTTTCCCTTTTGGGTTGGTATTTCTATTGCTCTTAGAAAAAGTTCTTACAGTTAAAGACAGTGCTCATCACCCCGCTCACATACACAGGCATATACACATGAAAGTGGAAAACTTCTATCAGCAAACCAAAGGATCATTCCTTTTTTAAATGGAACATCATATTTTAACTCTGCAAGGTTATTTTCAACCAACTGCACCCAAGTCTGAGTTTATACAATTAATATAACCTCCCAGAAATTAATAAAAGCAGTGCTGATCTTTAACTGAAAAGTTGATCGTAGAATTATATTAACATCATAAACCAGTAAAAAATGACACAAGTCTAGTTTTCATTGCCTATATGCTGGTAGTTTCTGGGCACGTAGCAAACAATAACAGCTTTCTTCCATCAGCAAACTATCTGGCAGTAAACTGGATATATAGTGTCTTTAGTGTTGACTTATGAGGACTGACAGTTAAACATCCTATTACTCAGGGTTGACCATATACCCTTAGATGCATAAAATGAAAGGAAGACAGAAGATGCAGAACAGCATCTCTTCCAGAAAGCATCACATTGAAACATTTGATCACTGCTATTAAAGGCATGATACAAGTGTCATAAAAAAGTTGCTACTATGTTTAAGCTGTCACTAAATTGATTAATGATTAAGAGGAAGTGAACAGTTCAGCAGAGTAAGCCTAATACATACCAATGCATTAGCATTTGCTGAACAAAACTGATTTTGTTTTTATTAGCTAGGTTCAGATTTGATGGGATGAACCACACACCCAGGCATAGTCATAACTCAAGAGAACTATAAGCAAGAAAAAAATGTCTTTTCTACTTTGGTATTTTATATGCAAAAGGACAAACAATATGGATCAGATCCTACTTTTTGTATTTAGAATTTAAACACTTAAAAATAGAATACCAACACAATTATTAAGTGAATATACTCTCATCAGAGTAGAAGTAGTCATCTACCATAATCTGCAGAATTTCCCCATTAACATATTTTAGGAAAAAAAATAAATCAAATAAGGATCCTTTGTGAATATTATTGCTGAAACAGGGAATATTCAAAACTACCAGAACCACGTCCACACAGCTTTTTGCTTCATTTCAAAATGCCCTTAGGTTTCATTATTGATGGAGTACTGGCCAATCAATAGTCTCCCTCCTGGCATATTTTGGGGTATGAAGGAATATGTATTTTAAGAAAGGAATTTGCCCACCTCTTTCCCTGTCTCTCTCTCTAACTGAAGCACATGAAATATACAGGAGTTAATGAATGAATATTCAAAGGGCATCAAAAGGACAATTTGGAAGTATATTTGCAATTTTTAGGAAGATGTTTTTAATCACTCATCATTAACTACTTTAACTACTGTTTTCACATTAATCTCTAATAGTGTGAAGTCTACTATGGTGAAGTATACTGGTAGAAGGGAAAAAAAAAAAAAAAAAAAAAAGGACTAATTAAAATTTAGAAAGAATATGTTAGTAAACAAGAAAATTGTATGATATGTTTATTTTTTGTATGATAAAAAAAACAACAGAAGCAAAATCTCACAATTACATTGCTTAAATATTCTCAATGTAAATTCTGAATTTTTTCAACACAAAGTATGAAATAATGAAAATGTCTTTCAAGGTCTCAAAACTTGTTAATAAAATTTAAGTTATTACCAGCTCCATGGGTGCTAAAAATGTGTAATAGTTAATGATGTTTAATAATTAATAGTGAAAGCATGTTATAACTAATTAGCTTAATAGAGATGGATCAGGGCCTACTTTGACGTATGGGAAGCAGCAATAGTACTCAGGATGTTCTTGTCTCCTAAGACTAGTAAAGTGTATCCATTTCCTTATATGATTATAATTATTTGTTTAAAGGCAGGAGTTGTAGGCATTAATTAAAATCATTATGATAGATACTGTACAATCATACACAAACTGTATATGTTTCATGCCTGAAAGCTTTGATATTCTAAGTAGAAGGAATAGCTAATGATTATAAAACAGAAAAAGGGAAAAAAATACAAATTAAAAAAAGTTGAAGAACCCAGTAACAAACCCTTGTGATTATAAAAGGGGATCACATGTATAAAACAATACTAACTTTTCAAATGCCAGCTTCTATTTGATCTACTTTCCACTTGCTTCTCACTAATATAACTGTTGAAATGGATTCTGATGCAAACAAATGTTCACAGTAAAAACCTCTATCTGCAGTTACTTGGAAAACTTTTAGAAGAACAGGTTTCAGACTTATGAAGGAAGTGTATGCACTGCAGTTACAATGTGGAACACTATCATTCTTCATTATAGCTAAGCCTTATACAAATATGTATAAGGTGCATATATATATGTATGTATATATGTATATATATATATGTATATGTATATATATGTATATATTGTATATGTATATTTATATGCATATATTGTATATGTATATATATATGTATATATATATATATAAGTGTGTATATATGTATGTATATATGTATATGTATATATATATACATATATATATATACATACATATATACACACTTAAATTTTGAGAATCAGATCAGTCTGTTGCCCAGGGCACACATACATGTGCCTATCCTATGATACTTAAGGTGACTGAATGAATTAAAATAAGCAGGTTAAATTAACACAGAAATTATGCGTGAATATCTGAAAGTACTTTAAACTTGATTAATGAAGCCTGGAAGATAATTACACTAGGAAACCAGTAGCATTAAACAAATATAATGCTGTGTAAAAGAACAAAATTCATCAAAAATTTTAACAAATGTATGAAGGATTAAAGATAAAAATCCAACTCAATTACAGAGTCTATGGCCCCAATCCAGCAAACCACTTAGAGCATAAGTTTAGTTTTATCAAAGTTAACAGACCTCATCAGTCTAAAGATAAGCATCTGCCTAAGGCATTTTCCAGAGCAGGGCCTATGGATTCTGCACAACTACATAGAAATACATTTGCCTTGCAATAATTACATATTTAACTATTAATTAAAATGTTATCTGTCAAAACAGAATGTACTTTACAAATCTTTAGTGAAATGCAAATGCTTACATTTCTATCACTGTTACATATGATGTGAGCTGGAAAAAAATCTAGTGAGCTGAGTAAGAGATCTATCTCTAATCACAGAACAAGAGGATACATTTTATAACCTTTTTTGGCCTATTAGGATCATATATGGCTATTGAAAAAAATCTTTCCATGATGGTTAAATAAAATTTGAACATAGCTTTTTGCTCAAGTTATTAGAAGAGATTTCCTAATAAATAAATTAATAAAAGTCAAAAAAGTCTTTTGGGTTGGAGATAAGACCACTAACATTGGCACTGGGTATCAGTTGAGACCTCTGATAAAAATTAGGGAGTAATTAATATTGATAATTATGTTTTACATTCAAGATTTGGCTTAGAGAACAAATATTGTCTTTAGGAGCAGGCATATCTGAATGTGAGAGTAGACAGAATCATCTAGGTTGGAAACGACCTTCAAGATCATTATGTCTAACAAACAACCTCACCTACAGAGTCCCATGACTAAACCATATCCCTATGGTGACATGAATTGAAGGTACCTAATATAAAATGCACCTGTAAAGAAGCATCAATTGCCATGATTAGGATTAGCAGACTCATTACTGAAAAAAGTGCAACAGAAAAAACAGAAGACCAAACTGTGCAATTGCTCTGGACTGTTGAAGTCAAAGATGAAAGACAAAATGTTTTCCAGTTAAGAAGAAACCCTATCAGAGAATGGTTCCAGGCAGGACTAGCTGAATGCTAACAGGTTTATGTTCACATAATTAATTTGGGGTCGAATAAAACCTGAGAAAATACAAGAAATGTTGAATGCATTAAATATATATATATATTCGTTTTTTAATAGTATTTCACATTGGGATGTAATATTACCCTGAAGTTTCAATTGAAGCAAATTTTGTCCTTTGCCAATTGTAATAAAAGCAAACAATTGAACGTTGAAATCACAGTGACTTGGCTGTAGTGAATAGACTTGGCATTTGATACATTAAGGAGAAGGCTGTGATTGTGGTGGTCTTTCTTTTTATAACAGTCCAATACCTAGAGCAGGAAAGCCCCTACAATTTTATTTATGTATTTATTTATTTATTTATTTTCCTCCTCTGCTTGAGAAGTTTTAAGTCATGAAGATTTTATCTCAGGGAAGCGACAAATGTTTGAAGCATTAATTGTGGTAGGAAGAGATATGCATTGGATATGTTCTCAGTTCAACCCTCTTAAAATAGCAGTAATGAAGTCCAAAGATGTCCTAACCACCAAAGTAGAGAAGCACACTTCCTCTTTTTTTTTTTTTCCAGTGCCTGATTAAGCAGCTTATACACCAGAGAATTTATGAGATGTGAGGATAGCTACATGAAAGAAAGAAGTGCGGAAGACACAGCCTTTTCTTCAGAACAAAAAAGGGCCTTTTAAAATATAGGTATTGTTGCCGGAATTCCAGTATAGACATTTCCACTGTACATTGCACACACAGAGACATTCTGGGATGTAAGGAGATTCTTTTGTTTTGCATGGCATCATATAGTTTTCACACAGCCATAATTTAAAAATATATTGAAATATTTGTTATCCTATTACGTTTTTTATTTCATTAAAAGTGTATGAACAACCAAAAGTGTTCAATGAAAATGTACAAAACATTACTGGAAACAACATTATAATCTGTATGGGAGGAAGCAGTATACATGACTTGGACAGCTTATTTGTTGGACACAGTTTACGTAGCCAACTGTTAAATATTTTAAAAGAACATCCATCCAAGCAAAATGATTCAATTTTTCAATAACACTTGTTAACTCAGTATTGTGCATATTTTACTTGTAAAAATCCTTGATGAGTAGGCAATGTGTTCTTTGCATGTACTTGCCATGTGGGAGAGAGACCATGGAAAGATCAGTTCAGGTGTTCATCTCATGAGCAGTTAGCATGTCTCTGGAAAAGACAAGGAAGGAGTCCTTCCTTCCTGCAGTGAGCAGGATAGCATGAAAGGATAGTGACTTAAAACTCTGAAACCTTGCAGTTTCAGACTAAATTGGCTGCATGTCTGAAGTAAGTTACCTCAGTCCCCCTGGTTACACTGTCAGTAAGAGTCTATTAAGGTTTTAATTTTTTTTAACAATCACATACGTGGCTAGGGGACTGGATGTGGAACTTGGATACAACTCTCTCCTTTCAGTTGGTGGCCAAGATAGGAAATGACATTGGCATGACACAATTCCAGAGGATGTATATCATCAGAAACTGCCAATTTCTGCCTCCCAAAAATAAAAAAAAATAAAATACTTCATAATACGCAATTCCATTTGAGATTCACTTCTGTGAAAGCACTGCTTGTCTACAGAGCCAATATTCATTTGGCCTTACAAAGTGCTTGGGATAGGGCACGACTGGCACTACACCACTCTTCAAATAATGCATATGCAATTCCACTGTAAAACACATTCCGTCTACCACAAGGCCAAGAAATAAATAGGTGGACTCAGCTATTGAATCAAGTACATATCTATTATTCTTGAATTTAGTCATATTTTTTGTAAAAAACCTGCTTCATGCGTCAGATACACTGTTTTTTTTTTTTTTTCCTTTTTAAGAACCAGAACACTTACAGTGTTTCAATAAGTTCCTATTCATACAACATCTGCAAAGTTTGTAGCACTTACTTCAATGGTGAAACATGTTTTAAAAATAGAGTGAATGTAACTTTCAAATAAAATCCACCATAATTATTTTGTCTCAGGTTCCACTCACTAAGTTTTAAAATTAATTTTTGCTTATTTAGTCATAAATGAAGAAAAAGAAAATATTTAAAATAAATGGATGGAAAACTAGCTTTGGAAAGTGTTTCTTTCCTTCCTGTTGTAACTCAAAAACAGACTGCTAGTTCAGCAGGTGTGAAATTCCAGTTTAAGTACAAGCTACTCTAATTTCACAGTTGAATCACAGAGTTACCACAGAGTCCCCATTGAGCAAATTTCACATTTGCATGCATTCAAGGTCATTACTGAAGGTGATCGAAATGAGACTCGACACCTCCATTTATTTGTTGTCAAGGAGTGGGTCTGAAATTTGCACAGACTCTAATCATTCTGATTCCACGTCTAAGTCAAGGTTATTGCAGTCTTGTCTTGCCTTGTCAAAGAAGAATTTCCACTTCTAAAACACTATATTTCAATAATTCCTATCTTTGATCAGATTTCAAGCTCAATAATTCTGACACAGATACTACACAAGCTGCTTGTATGTTGCTTCAACAATTTATATTACTTCTCATCAGATTAAAACAGCATCTTTTCCTTTCCTTTATCATATTCCTAACGCTTCATTCAATGATGCACTTCAACCTCTTAAATAGCAAAGAAATTTTAAAACATACATACCTAAGTCTGTTTATAAAATATACCCCAATTTAGATACATATATGCACATTGTATATGCATATATAAAGCATTCATAAAATGTAAATACATGCATATACAGATGTGATGATTGAAATGTAAAGAATACATATAATTGCAGGTCTATGAGCAATTCATACAAATGGGACAGTTGTATCTCCATGACATGGATGTAAAAATGTGTGCAAAGAAAAATTACAATACTTGTCCAAACAGACATACATGTACTTATCCAGAAGATCCAAGAAGCCACCACAGACTTCTCTGTGCATTTCGTAACTCTAGCCATTAAAGGTGAATAAATCTATTCTTTCTTTCAGATCTTGGCCACAAAGAGCTCAAAGTCACAAATTTTCTTTTCTTGTATCTTGATACAGCACTATTAAAGTCTACCACTTTGTTGGTTTACTTCAGTTGTATATTTTTTGCAGGCTTTGAGTCTGAACTTTTAACAAGCTTAATTTAGTCTTTTAACATATGTATCCATTATGAAATGTCAGATTATGTCAGTTATTGGTATCAGACTAATTCACAAAGTCAAGCCACCGTAATTCTTAAAGACCAAATATATTTTCTTGGATTAGACTCCATGATTAGATAATCTTTGAATGTACCAGAGAGGCAACCACTATCAATTGATTTCTTTTCACTCATTAAAAAAGCTTTCTGTTGAGATGAAAAATAAGAAGTGAATTGATAAGTGTGAAATCAATTTCTTTATACTCTTTGCAGGCCAAAGATAAATACTAGTAATAGCCTTAGAAGTTACAGTATAGATCTAACTTTTGATCCTTGTACTCTCTCTGTACAGCACTGTATGTCAAAGTCATCAATCTGAGTCTGTCTATTTCACTGATCCATTTCTTTTCCTTAAGAAAGTTAAGTTTAAATGTTACTATGAAGAGTATAAGGAGGAACATCAATAAATAGCCAGCCAGTCGCTGCATTTCTATAAACTTGACTTCCACTGAGCATATTGCTGATCTTAATATAGCAAATTATTGTTTATAAATGTATAACATTGAGAAGAACTTTTCTGGGTATGCAGAAATACATAATCACTTTAAAATCTGACCTTTTGAGTTTTTGTTGTTGTTGTTGTTGTTGTCTTTTCTCATATATACCTATGATTCAGGAAGCATTACTGTCTAACTTTATGGACTAATTGAAAATAGCACAGCAGTATTAAATGAACTGAATTAAGCTGCACAAGCAGTCTGCACAAAAAACAAGGGAAGATTGCTCGTCTCATTACCGAATACTTTACCCACGATCTTTACTGATACTTCCACTGTGAAATATCTATACATCAAGAAAGTGTTCAGTAATGCTTGCCAGTAACAGTAGAAATATTACATTAGCACAACACAGTTTTAAAATTTGTTTCTAAATAAATAAAAATTTTTATTTTTAAATCATTTTCACTCCCTCCCACACCAAGGTTTAATAATATGAAAGTTAAGACAAGATTTCCCCCTCTTTTCTGGTTCCAGCTCGCTGAAAAGTAAAGATCTGATCCCTTAACTCTGTTTTATTTATTCCAAGTCAACCTACATGTATTTCTCCTGAATGTAGGGCTGTACAAATATTTTGCAGAAAGGCAGTTCTTGCCATAAAGGGTAGAGGATCCACCCAACTCTTCTGTTCCCTTTCCTGCACTCCTTCAGCAACACCACTTCAAGAAAATGTTTCAGATATAAATATCAAATCCACAAAATTAAACATCGATTGGTGGAGTTGCTGCCTCTATGTGTTACAGAGCTAATTTGCTCAAGACTCTGGAACTTACTCTGGTGTGATGTTGGGCTTCCTTGGTTGTCTCTGTGTTTAAATGACAGATGACTTAGTCACACAGAACCACTAAATCCTATGTTTAATAAGAAATCTAAGATGTTACAAGATCAGCATTTTGCACCTTTGGAGATGAGTGAATTCATAAGTGGTTCACCAAAGTGCCCAAAGAGTGTCTAATATACTGATGTTCACCAATTGTTGCAGTAATGAATTTGATCAGAAAACTGTCAGGTATCTATGGCGCATCTGCTACCATAAGTGCAGAGCTGGTCCTTGTGCCTGGTGTTAACTTTAAGAGACTACATAGCTAACAATGTGTACTGGGTCTGGCTGGAATGTTAACTTTCCCGGCAGCAGCCCATTCAGTGCCGTACTCTGTACTTGTAGCTGGAACAGCAGTGTTATCACACCAGTGTTGTGTCTACTGCTGAGCAGCAGTGGCACAGCATTGGGCCTTTCTCTAACCCTCCTAGGGGGTGGGCAAAAAAGTGAGGAGAGAAACATCACTAGGGCAGCTGACCTAAACCAATCAAAGGGATATTCCATACCATGTGGTGTCACACTCAGCAATAAAAGGTGGAAACAGGAAGAAGAGGGGAGGGGTGGGCTCTCGTTGAGAAGACGTCGGTCCTCCTCTCTAACACTGGCTGCGTGCGTTGAGGCCTTGCTTCAAGGACGTGGTCAATCATCGCTCATTTGTGGGAAGTAGAGAGTATTTTCTTTCCTCTGCACTTCCATATAGCTTTCATTTATTTTGTTTGTTTGTTTTCCTCCCTTTTTCCCCTTTCCCTTTTATTTCCCCTTAGTTAAATTGTTTAGTTCATGGTAGTCTTTATTTAATTATTATAATTATTTCCCTTTAATTAAATTATCCTTATCTCAACCCGTGAGTTGTTCTTTGCTTTACTTCTCCCCCTCCTTATCTAAAGGAGGGGGAGTGAGAGAGCGGTTGTGGGGTTTAGCTGCCCAGCACGGTAAAACCACCACACAATGTTCTCTAGATAGTACTGATTAGTTTCTTGATAAACATTAGGTAATTTTAAAGCTCTTAAAAGAGAATCTTTCATTACAGAATACTTCCGAGGTTCATTACTTTTCTGTGGCTATTAGCCACTGACATGCCTTTGACATGCTGCAAACCCTGTCTATGCCTTTTAAAAAAAAAAAAAATTTTTTTTTTTTATTCTCCAAAGGATGGAGGCTGTGTTCAAGCTGCTGGGACTGCCCAGTCATGCCTGGGAACTGCCTGCAGTGCTGACAGCCCAGCTGCACCCATCAAGAGGCTGCTCCAGGAATTTATCTGCACAAACTGCAACATTTTGGTGGCCAGGAAGGCTCTCTTGTGAATATACAATTTAATGAGATAAGCATAACCTCATGTGTAATTTACAGTGCTACCACTAAGCCAAAATTTTCAGACATGACAAGTGTTTTGTACTTCTGTTTCATGCTACCCAGTTTGTAAAACTCTAAACTGTACTTCAACTTTCAGAAACTTTGGCCTTTTCCCATTCAAATATCATGTAATAAAGGATTTCTCAGGGCAGCATTCCCTAATTTTCCTGAATACCATTACTGAAACCTACTATGAAGCTACTACATGCTACTACATGCTATTGAAATGCTAAGAGTTGAGGTGAGCATCTTCAATTTTACTTTAAAATTCAACAAGGCTCTTAAATTCCTATCTTAAGGAAATTTCAACTTTTCAAAAGGTCCAAGCACTCAACAATTGCAATAACTTCAAAAGACTTTAGATTACAAACCCCACCAAGGCAATAATTAGATTATATTAACATCTAGTAGCATATTAACTAGAGATTATTTATAAAGATATGTTGGAAATATTTTCCTATAGTAGAAAGCCTAAAAATAGTAGAAGAAAACTAATTCAAACACAAGCCACACAAAATCTTAATAGTCACAGGTACTGTAAAACTGCCTTTCAAAAAAGACCAGTTGAGAATTTGTTCTTGAATTATATACATTATATATATAACATTCTGAATGTCACAATATCACTTTTTAAAAAGATGCAAAACAAAAATGTGGGCAGCAGTGTTCTTTCTGAAATACACTGTAGGTAATGATATACTAATTCCTGAAGTCCTGACAATTTATTTTCTGAGACTTAAATTGATTTATGTTCCTTTCTCATTGATCTATGACAGAAAAGTGAAAAACGTATTTGGGGTGCATTGATATTAAATATCATTGATAATATCATTAAATAATATTGATATTAAATGATTAGAAAGTAAATATATCTTTAAAATACAACTATCAGTTTTATGCTACCATCTTGTTTCCTTGTTTCTCTGAGGGTGTTTTGGTAGTTTATTTTTTGTGGAGAAGGAATAATTTTAACTTGAGTTTTTTTTTGTTGTTGTTGTTGTTGTTGTTTTTAAGTAAAATGCAGTATATGGAAGTGTATCAGGGAAATACTTCTTGAAAATACACAAAAATACATTCAAACTGTCTTAGTGAGGAAGTAAGCAAATAATAGCTTTGCAAATAGATTTACAGAATTCCACTTCTTTTTCAAACTAATTCTCTTATGGATGTATAAAGCCAATGTACCTGTGTGACTTTACTTACAAATTGTCTCAAATGGCTGTTGGGTTGTTGACTTTCAGAAGTTCTTATTTCTTTTTTTTTTTTTAAATTATTATATTCTTTATTCTTTTTTATTTTTTAGCCAATGGCCTGGAATGCTTTGAAAGCCCACCCCACCGTCACGAGAATCTCACAGTCTGGTGCCTAGTATTATAGCTGGATCTTGCAGGCAGGTGTTTAGACTTGTGCAAAGCATAATTGTTACATATATACCATGAAAACATGTAAAACTGGACTCATTGCAGAAGTAGAGCTGAAATAGTCATGGAAAATATAGGCTAAAGGAGAGATTGTCTGTGGATCTTATTTTAAAACATATTTTAGAGTGGAATCACAGTATTTCCAATACTGTAAAGCAAATGATGGGGTACAAAATTTTATTTCTTGAGAGTAGTTACTTATCTTTCTTCACTGCACTGAAGATGCACTTTCCTGAAGAACCTGTCTCAGGGTAACTAGTGCTGCTGTAGCCCAGAATAACCACAGTACCTAAGCTATCTCTCTACTGCTTTGCATATTTATATTTATAACATTCCTGTCAGGAAGTACAGCACAGCCCTACTTTTCAGATGTGAAAGTCAGGCAAAGGCATCTGCCAAATAAAAATGTAAGGACTTATCTTAATATAAGTAGAACTCAGATGTCTGAAATTTCATCATCTTGTCTTCCAAGAGCAAGGAAAAAAAAAAGAAGGAAAAAAAAGTTCCTTACGTATTTGAAGTTCCCTTGGTGTCTGGAACCACACCTCCAAAAATGGCTTGAACTGCCTCTGACTGGGAAACCTGTGCAATTCAATCCAAATCTCAGAGACTCCTCATTCAGGACAAAAAATATAGTAGTTTGTTTCACAGAAGAATAATTGCTAGACAGAGACCAGTACATGAAAACTGGTGCAAGCCTGTCTGCCCAGTCTCTCTGATGCAGCCACTGATGCAGCATCTCATCTGGGCATGAACTACCTGCAGAATGACCATCGTGGCTTCAGCCCACCTAGTGAGGATTCAATGCACAAATATCTTCCAAGAACAAGCATAGAGTAACATTAAATCCTGTACATTCATATCTTCATTTGGACAAGAAAACAGAGATACAAGAGGCCATGCATTATATAACACTGTGGGAAGTTCTGCATTCTTTGAATGACTCTTCAGGTACATCCCAACCAACTATAGCAAGCTGCTGGGTACACTATGCAGATATATTCCAGCTTAGTTTACTATATGCAATGTAAAATTATTTGTAATGTAAAAACAAAAATTACTTATTTTATCCTAAATGATCTCATGAACAACTTTTTAGTTTATCTGCTCTAGTCTCGCTATTTTTTTCCTTGTAAAGATCACACTACCACTACATTTAATGTATGCATTTATTTGTTGATTGGTTACATACACTGCAAAATTGCTAAGGCACATACCTGGAATACCAAAAAAAAAAAAAAAAAAAAAAAAGCACATTACTTTAAAAAAATTTTAGATTAAATCAAATTAAGCACAATCAAAAATGATGACAGTAGAAGAGAAGTTAAACTAGAGAGCAGGGAGATAAACACATGTGAAATGGATACATTGGCTTTATAATTCTATTCTCAGCAGTTTGTATTAGCTCAGAAACTTTTTAAACTACGAAGTAGCAAAGTACAGACCTGCAGGTCCCATGTTAGCAATTACAGCCTCTGTAGCAGATAGAGGAAATAGTAATTCCTGTGTTGAAAAGGAGGTGTTGTCACGTTCTTTGCTTGTGACTCGTTTGTACTGCGACTGAAGTCAAAAGTGAAATTTCTATTGACTTTAGTTGAACAGAATCGAATGCAAAGTGCATGTGTTAATATAAATGCAAAACAGAATTAGTATGAGAATGTGAAATGAACACAATGAAGGGAGAACCCAAAGCAATCTGTAGAATGAGCCCTGGAAAGGTTAAACTTTTATAACTTCACAAGGAAGTCTGAGCTCTCTGAACTACTGAGGGAGGCTGTGCTTCTGAAAAGCAGGGAAGTAATTTCAGTGTCTTGATTATGATAAGAGCTCACATTTAAGGATATAGCTTCTAATAATTATTGTAAAGAATTTTGTTTTTCTAAGCATTTAGTTTGGCAGAGAACCAAGGGGAAAATTCAGGTAATCTGCTAGCCTTATATCATCAGCAAAGGTAGACCAAGCAATTTTGGGAACTGGTGTTTCAGAGATATCACTGTAAATACATAGTCCCTCACAAATTTTATATTATTACTCCTTAGTGTTAGAAAAATAAAAATCTATATTATCATAAAACTGACATTTATTTTTTTTGTCTACTTTTTTTTTTTTTTTGACTGCTTTTAGCTGAGGAGTTGGTGAAAGAAAAAAAAAAAGCTGCACTGTAAATAAAGAGGGAGATTGTTTGATCTAGGTCTTGCTCAAAATCATAGCTTATATGTGTATAGTTTTGCCATGGTCTGTCTGCCTTCTGCCTACAACTGCAGCCAATAGTCAACGCCAGTTACAGAGTGCACTACTGGGGCAAGGGCATAGTGCTACTTCCTTAATATGGTTTCCCTATATCCAGCAATTATCAGGTAATGGACTGTCAGAGTTAAAAGTACTGTTTGGTATGTAATAGCACTTCTTCTTCGAGTAATTTGTCCTGTCAATTTTTGAAATTACATCTTGTAAGAAGTCTCTCAGTCTGTTACATAAAAGAAGATAACGAGCCTTTTTTTTTTTTTTTCTTTCCACTGCACACCCATTTCCTGTTAAGATTACTGAATGTTTCCAGTTCTTGAATCTGAAGAGCTCGTGGGCAATCATTCCAAATTCAGTTTCTCCACCACAATCATGGTGTATAGATTTCCATCCTATCCATCTTCACCTATCTGCCTTAAGGGCTGAAAAGTCCCACCCAGTCTGAAGGGTTAATCTTTCTGTGCAATCACACCTACTGTTTTTCTCCAGATTTTTTCCAGTTCTGCTACGTGCTTTTGAGATGGCAGGACAAGAACTTCAGATAGTACTCAAAATATTACTACGCTACAGATTTTTATATATGCATACTAATGTTATTTCCCTTTTTCTATACATCTTTCCTAATAATTCCTAACGTTTGATTTGCCTTTTCTTTTTCTGACTGCTATTGAGCAGCAAACTGATATTTTCATATAACTATCAATCATAATTCCAAAATTTAATGTGATAATAGTCAGCTAGGAATCCGTCATTACATATGTGAAGTTAGAAGTTCTTATTTCCCATGTGCATCACTTCATATTTATATAGATTGCATTTTGTCTGCTATTTTACTGCAGTCACTTAATATGGTAATATTTTCCTTGAATTCATCATAGGTATCCCTTTTGTTTTTTATTACCTTGAAAAACTATGTGTCATCAGCAAATTCTGTCTACTCATTTCAGTGTTAATGAAAATGCTGAGCAACCCAGACACGTGTGACTGCTAATGACCTCCCTCCTCTCCCAAGATTGACCATTTATTCCTACCTTCTGTTTCCTAACTGACTTGTCTCTGCTTCTAGGCTAGAATTCTGTATTTTTCATCTTTTTCCCACTTCCTCTTCATTTATTCTTTTGCAAAGATCTTCAATATTCTAACAATCTAATAATCTACAATATTCTAACACTGGCGTTGAGAAGCCTTCTAGAGCTGTAATAGGTAATTTCTGGACAGATGAAGGAGTGTTGATACTCACACAAGGATATATAACAAACCTAACCCTCAAATGCAAATAAGCTAATTTCAATGTACGTTTTCTCAAAAGTGTTATGGAAATAAAAGGGAAAAAAAATAATTTAAAAACCCACTATGTCCAATGGTTACAAAGGAAATCTCCTTGTCAGAAGTAATGATCCTAAAAATGACTGGCACAAGCTGCAACCCATCGTTATGTTAAAGGTTTGGGATACTTTTTCTGGGAAGAGCCATGTGTTGTGTCAGTTCCCATCAGCCTTATTTTGCCTCCCTTAATTCTTTGCCAACTCCTTTAAAAGAATTATGTTTGATGCCAGTCATATTCCATCCATACGCCTTTAGAAAGTGACTAACTCCAACTTCAATGCATGTTTATTAAAACAGGTTTGAATAATTTCACAGCGGAACTCATGTGTATGTAAATACATGTATGTGGAACAATTGACCCTTTCATCATATGTTGACAATATTAATCTACTATGAAATTGATTCCCTCCCTTTGTTTTTAATTTAGATATCCATGAGACTTGCTATTGGTATCTATTTACAGTAAGTGATACAGGATTAAAAAAAGGAGGATGTTTTTCCAATTCTCCTGCTCAGATACCAACTCTAACAATAGAATAAACGTATCTTAGGCTTCTCAGCTAACAACTGTTGCTTGAAAGCAAGTACATAGCTGGTAAGCTAGGTACTTCCTTGCAAGGTAGTCAATTCAATCAGCTGCACTACATCTGAGCTAAACTGCTTTTTGGGAAGATGTAAAGCTCTCAACTGCTACTCCCATTTTTGTTCCTTTCTTTTACTCTTTTTCCCTTCCTCCTCAACTCTAGCAAGAAGAATTAGAAGAAAGGATATATTACAGTTGCGCTGTTCTTTTCTTTCACACTGACATCTATAAAGCTCTAAACCTGTACAATCCACCCTACTGTCTCCATATGTTAATTCTAATTGTACCATGTGTATACCAGTCCTTTGATATAAAAAATAAGATTTGGACCAGGATGAAATGCATCTACCCTGTTCAGTAAAACAAGAAAACATGTCACTTGGAATGTGAGAATACTTACATTTAACTTGTATCTGCACTACTTTTTATCTTTAGTAAATGTCATGTATTTTCAAAATGCCTTAAATCTGTTGCTTTCTTCAACCTCTGAGCACCTGAAAGTTTTAGTTATCATATATATTTCTGCATTTATATGAATAGGATTTAGATGCTACTTGCAAAGTACTTTTCACAATGTTTTCCTTATTCTGTTGTTATACTTTGCTTAGTATTAATGACAACTTACTTCATATAATATAACATCTTGTACATATATTTCACATTTGAAGAAAGAGGAAATATGCAATCTGGCAATTTTAAGAAATTTCCATAGTAGTAATTTTAAACATATGATTACTTCCCCCAGATAATATGTTAAAAAAAAAAAAAATAGCTTCTTGGCTGCTTTGTTACAACTCTGTTTAATAGATTTTGCTAGGAATTTTTCATTTCTTCCTAACTATACAGGCATGTAGCTGCAGTCTGAATCTCTACATAACCTGAAGTAAGATGTCCTGCTTTCAGCTGGGATAGAGTTAATTTTCCTCCTAGTAGATGGCATGGTGCTGTGTTTTGAATTTAGGTTGAGAGCAATGCTGATATCCCACCCATGTTTCAGTTGGGACAGAGCAGCGCTCACACAGAGCCAAGGATGTTCCAGCTCTTGGTACTGCCCTGCCAGCGAGGAAGCTGGGGGTGAAACAGGAGCTGGGAGGGAATACAGCCAGGACAGCTGGCCCAGGATGCCCAAAAGGATATCCCACACCACAGGGTGTCGTGCTGAACAGTAAATATGGAGGAGTTTGCCAGGGGGGAGATACTGGTGCTCATGGTCTGGCTGAGCATCAGGCAGCAGGTGGTGAACAATTGCATTGTGCATCATTTGCTTTGTATATTCTTTTATTATTATTATTATTATTTCTTCCTTCTCTGTCCCATTAAGCTGTCTTTATCTCAGTCCATGAGTTTTTACCCTTTTGATGTTTTGTTTTGATTCTCTCCCATACCCACTGTGTGTGTAGGAGGGGGATGAGTGAAAGGCTGTGTGGTGCTTAGCTGCCTGCCAGGTTAAACCACGACAGTAAGAACACACCCAACGCAGATATGGTGCGCAAACACTCATATGAAGCCCCAACATCTGTTCATAAACCATCACAGGCAAAGAAACTAATAGCAACATCATTATTTATTAAACATAGCTATTTAAAATCTGAAATAATTATTTGAAAATTAATTCTAAAAAATACATTAAAATGACTACAATAAAATTGCCAACACAATGTAAAATCATCTGACAACATGACAGAAAAACCACAAAATAAACTTCCTTTCACACATTCACAGGCACAGCTTGGATCTTATGACTGTATATATTCATCTTCCACTTGAAATCTCCTTTTAAATTCTGGAATTATGAGAAAAAGATGAAAGACCTTATCTATCAGCCTTTCCCTACCCTGCATGTTAGTGGCCACAGTAGGTAAACTGAAATAAGTAGTTTTTCTCTCAAGTAATTTCACATCGTGAATATAGGAAAACAGGTCATGGGAATGGAGTAGCAAGTCTGCATTCTCTTGATTTAATTAATGAAAAAATAACATGGATTGAGATAACTTGGTACTTCACAATATGACTGACATCAAAACATATTGTACCTGTCTAAAGGATTAATCACCAGTAAAGTACTATTAATGTTTTGGTAAATTATACCCCCACTTTGGAAAGACTGATCATATTTTGATAGCCATGTTTACGTCTAAACATCACAAAAAATATCAGTAAAGTTAATCAGTTCTTTTTACTACTGTAAATATTACAGAATTTCTGACATTGCAGATGGACCTACATTATCTTGTAGGTCTAGAAAGACATGCCAGGATAGCATTAACAGGAATCAGAACAGAACACAGTCTGAATTCTCAGACTGGCAATAAGATATAATCTTTGTAGCTATTTTGAAAATATACATCAGTGAACATTGTATAAATAGATGCATAAAAATAATTAATGAAACATTCTCACATTTTTAAAGTTCTATTTTCCATATCAAAGTCTTTCCTGCTTTTGAGATTACATGTATTATTACTGCTTGAGTGATTATTATTACTCTGTTACTACCTAGCATTTCACTGCTATCTTCCATCAGTTTTCCAAATCTTTCCCCTGTATTCTGCTTCCTCCAGAGTTGGGAAGTGTCGAGATAAAGAGACTTGTCATTCTTTCCTGATTTTTCTTTACCCCTATATACAAGGAAGCAAGCGTACAGAGTATTTTCTCCAGTGATATACATAATTACATCTGTCAATTCCCCAATTAAACCCACCTCATTTCATATTTTCATTCTATAGAAATGAAAACTGCTCAACCTGTAATTTGAGTTCTTTCCTGAAGTTTGCTCTTGGTTTCAGAGTCTATTAGGAAATTTTGATTCAGGTAGTTGTAATTTATATAAAAGCTCTGGAAACAGAGTTCTCAAACTTGATCTCACAGCAGCGGCCTGCTGAGGTCATGCTGTGAAACCCTGAGCCACCTCAGAAGCCAGCTTTGATATTATCTGACAGAAACTTGGCCACTGGAAATGGAATTTCATATTCAGACAGGTTCCTCATAGCAGACAGCACTGCTCCAGCAGCAGACTTCACGTGCATACAAGGACAGACACTTGTGCTGGATTCATATTTTACTCATTTTCTGACCCATAAGTCTCCCTCATTTCTGTTCCTTACGAAATAGTCTCCAAATCCTCAAAAGGCTATTTACTTATTACTTAGGAAATATAAAAAGGTTTTCATGTTTATGAATTTGCAACACTTCTTTACCATTGCTGCCTTTCAGAATACTAACCTAGCATAAAATTATTTTAATTCCAAATGTAATCCATCCTCAAAATTCTAGAAGACATTTATGGTCCTTTATAATAGTGATCCTTTTGGTGATCTGAAGAGAGAAGATCACTCATTATTCAGAGTAACAATCATGTGCATCTTGGAGTAGGACACTGGATCAACTCATTTCATATTATTTCAGACCTCAGAAGACCTGTATTAAGAAATGATATACATGTACTCTTTTCCCTGAGCTCTCGGTCAGAATTGATTTTTATGTGGTTCAAACAAGGAATATTTAATATAGCTAATCACAGAATCACAGAATTTCTAGGCTGGAAGAGACCTCAAGATCATCGAGTCCAACCTCTGACCTAACGCTAACAGTCCCCACTATACCATATCCCTAAGCTCTACATCTAAACGTCTTTTGAAGACTTCCAGGGATGGTACTTCCCTGGGCAGCCTGTTCCAATGCCTCACAACCCTTTCAGTAAAGAAGTTCTTCCTAACATCTAACCTAAAACTCCCCTGGCTCAACTTAAGCCCATTCCCCCTCGTCCTGTCACCAGGCACGTGGGAGAACAAACCAACCCCCACCTTGCTACAGCCTCCCTTGAGGTACCTATAGAGAGCGATAAGGTCACCCCTGAGCCTCCTCTTCTCCAGGCTGAACAAGCCCAGCTCCCTCAGCCGCTCCTCGTAAGACTTGTTCTCCAGGCCCCTCACCAGCTTCGTCGCCCTTCTCTGCACTCGCTCAAGCACCTCCGTGTCCTTCTTGTAGCGAGGGGCCCAAAACTGAACTCAGTACTCGAGGTGTGACCTCACCGGAGCCGAGTACAGGGGGACGATCACTTCCCTAGCCCTGCTGGTCACACTGTTTCTGATACAAACCAGGATGCCGTTGGCCTTCTTGGCCACCTGAGCACACTGCTGGCTCATATTCAGCCGACTATCCACCATCACTCCCAGGTCCTTCTCTGCCTGGCAGCTCTCCAACCATTCCTCTCCCAGCCTGTAGCTCTGCTTGGGGTTATTGCATCCCAGGTGCAGGACCCGGCACTTGGCCTTGTTGAACTTCGTGCAGTTGGCCTCAGCCCATCGGTGCAGCCTATCCAGATCCTCCTGCAGAGCTTTCCTACCCTCAAGCAGATCGACACACGCACCTAACTTGGTGTCATCTGCAAAATTACTGAGGGTGCACTCAATGCCCTCGTCCAGATCATCAATGAAGATATTAAAGAGGACCGGCCCCAGCACCGAGCCCTGGGGGACGCCACTAGTGACTGGCCTCCAACTGGACTTGGCTCCATTCACCACGACTCTTTGGGCCCGGCTATCCAGCCAGTTTCTAACCCAACGAAGCGTGCGCCAGTCCAAGCCAAGAGCAGCCAGTTTCTTGAGGAGAATGCTGTGGGCGACGGTGTCAAAAGCCTTGCTGAAGTCAAGGTAGACCACATCCACAGCCTTTCCCTCATCCACCCAGCGTGTCACTTGGTCATAGAAGGAGATCAGGTTCATCAAGCAGGACCTGCCTTTCATAAACCCATGCTGACTGGGCCTGATCGCCTGCTCGCCCTGCAAGTGCTGCGTGATGACTCTCAAGAGAATCTGCTCCATGAGCTTCCCTGGCACTGAGGTCAAACTGACAGGCCTGTATATTGCCTTACATTCATTTTTTGAACTACAACAAAACCCAAGTAAAAAGCTGCTCAAAGAATAGAAAATGTATAATCACCAAAAACAGAATACAAAAGTAGCATTACTGCACATGATCCACAAATTAAAAATAAAGCAAAGCACAGAAATCGTTCTTTTGAACAGATAATACAAAAAGGTAACACTTTAAACAATGATGGATACGGCATTTCACATAACTGGGGACTATCTTCCAATCAACATCTGTTCTCTAAATAGAAAACTGTCTGCATATATTGTTTCATTGCCACTATAAATGTGAAGTAGCAGACACACTATGTATTTTCATAATACTATCTATGTTTGTGTGCAGAGACCACTTTTTTCTCCCAGTCTGCCAATGATTCTTGCTAAACTGCTTGTGAAATGTGTGAAGAAAAGTAACTGTAGCTCGGTATTATGAAAATTGGTTTGAAGTTAGAATAAATCCCTTAAAATTCATGATTTTCAGGAAAAGGGAAACAATCTTTATCTTATAGATAGACAATAACATAGACAGCAAATAACATAGATAGCATTTACATTAGAAGTATCTTAACATGTATTTTCCTGCAAGGCATGTAACTACCAGACCATTATCTATCCTCATCCAGATTTTTATTTTTTTTTGAAGTTGTACTATACAGTCACCACAATGTCATTTGAAAAATAAAATAAAAATGAAGTATTAATGAAGTATTGTGAAATATCTGACTTTCTTACAACCAATCAATTTTCTTATTTGCCCTAAGTAACAATCCTTTGATTTTGGGATGAGCTTCTCTATGCCAAACCCTGGTGCAAATTTCATGGGTCTTCTTCCACAGGGCATAGCTGTACAGTAATATCCATTGCTTCCCCGTGAGCTTGCCTTACCGTACAGAGGTGTTGGTTCGAAATACTGACCCTTATTTATCAGATTTTTTTTAAAAAAACAAACACACTAGGGAACCCCACAAACTTTTATAGTCCTAATCACTGCAATAATGTACACAGCATATCACTTATTCTGAATTCAAATAAATTCAGGTAAACTTAGTAATAAAATTGTTTCCTGAGGAATCAATTTAAAAGTAGTTTATATGTGCCCATCTAGGTTTTCTAGCACACTTGTCTGCCTGTACAGTAGTCGCGTGAGTTACTGAAGTGTTTTGATGTAGAAGCATTAAAAAGATGGTGACTTTAGAGACTTGTGAGAAAAACTCAATGGCTGTCTGACGTTTGAATTGTACTGCATGAGCTAAAAAGTCTCCCTGAGTGGCACGTTGGAGGTTAATTCGTGTCACCAGACATGTCACCACTCAGAGCTGAATCCTTTAGTTAATGTTCTTTTTACTTCGTTTTTTCTCTTTGAAAGTAAATGTATTATTCCTAGGGCTCCATCTCTCTTTTTCCTTTTCTATTGCCTTTGGGCTACAGCTCCAGTTCTCATATTGGAACTGTTCACTGGCCTCTACATTTTCTCTTTGACAGCTAGTGAGCATGTGCTACAAATACTGCTATAAGGATACAAGCTCTAAGACTTACATTATTTATTGTCTCCTCTATTTTGTTGCATTTCTTTAGTTAATTTCACAAATGTATTTAGTAAACACCTCTCAGCTATTTATGTAGCAGTTTCTCCTTTCCCCTTACTATCCACCCCCATAACACATTTATTTTGTTCTCTCTTTGTCCCTATGAAGTTCAGAGGGAAGGGAACCACAGTAGAAGTAATTTGCTGTTCCTTTCAATGGAGGCTAAATGGAAGACTTGGACACAGCTGTTTTACAGACCAGGACACACAAACAAGCTCTACTCTTCAAAATCTACTCAGCTCATCACAAACACATACAGACACACAAAAAGAAGCAATATTTACTTGATGGGCTTTCTGCAGCTGTCTAACTTTCAGTCTAGTGCAGTTCCATTAATAACACATCAGCAGAAGCAGCATTCAGTACCCAAAAGCAAACCTCAAAAAAACACTCTTTGTAGAAAAACAGAAATTGAGAGATGATGAAAGATGACAGGTTGTCTGTACTGAAAACCACCCATCTCCTTCTTTTCATTATCAGCATATTAACTGGGATATTAACTGATTCAAACGAGAGTTTGAAATTTGATGACTCAATTCTGCTATATAATTTTCAGAAATTAGTAACCAATACAGCATTTCATATCCTTAGGTATGGATATGCACTGCTACAGCAAACAACTTCACTGAATTACAGCCCTAACATGGAGATTATATTAGAACCATGCTGGGGCACTGACTCCCATATGTGCAAATTAAAGGGGTTTTTATTGAGAGAGAAAGAAAATCACTTATGCTGAAGTTTGTGTAATAAACAGTATCAAAGGGAGAACAATAATAATATGTATATTTTTACTGTGCCTGCAATGTTGAGTGACATCTATGATTCACAAAGTATGTAAAAATACAGGAGCAATAAAACAGTAACGTCAACATTTTGACTCATTAATCAGAAGATAAGATCGATTTATGAGTAGCAATTAATTGTAAAGGATTGTAACCTCCACAGCCATTCCAGGGATACCTCCCTGCATATTTTTACACTCCAAAGGGCACCAAATATATATTCTCTAAACAAGCACAGAAATTTGATTTCAAAATTCCAGTTCATTTTAGTGAGCTATACTTGGTTTTGCAAAATATTGCAGGCCTTTGATAATCCATGTGAAATAACACAAGTAATTTTGAGAAGATTTAAATGTTTTCATGTCTGGTTGAGAATGTAAGAGGAAAATTTAAAAAAAAAAAAAAACAAAAACAACAAGGTATTAAGAAATGAAACAATATTTTGGAGTAAGATACCTATATGTATAATTATGCAAAAACTATCTGCATGTCTGACAGAGAACTGGGGTATGCTTGCAAAGTTGGAATACGAAGGTTTACTTTCATGCCTATGAGATTATCAGATTGACATTTGATTTTCAAGCAGCATGCAAGATGAGAAAGGATACAAAAGAAGTACTGGAATTTAAATTTAAATTAGTTCAATTAAACAGTTTTGCATTAGTCTAATTCTGCTAATTCTCTGTCTGCTTCTAATTATTATGAAACCCATTTTTTTTCCATACCTTTTTAAAAGTTATTCTATGGAGCAACAGGTGTACTCAATGCCTATTTCTATCCATATATGTTTTTTTGTTTTATTTTTTTTTTATTTTTATTTATTTATTTTTTACAACTTTAAACCACCAGTGTGATTAAACAAAACAGAATACAAAGTAAAATTTAAAGTGTCATTTGAAATTGAAAAATTTGGATCCTTTTCTAACTACCATAAAGAAAATTCCCAGAAAGTTATTGAACGTGATGAATTTGAAAATACAAGAGCAAAGGTAGATTCTTACCCCTGCAGTGCTCTATTCCCATCCTCCACCAAAGCTTTAAAAAAAAAAGCTCAGAAAAAGCTCTGTATCTCACACACACCATGTTCAAATTAAGTTCCTTACGACAGTTTTTGAGAAAAGCTGTCATACTTTGCCATTCAGTCTGTTTTTCCAAACTCCTCTGCACATTTTTAGTAAGAAAGGTACAACTGGTTGTGGGGCTGCCTTATAAAATAATCATGTTACTGTAACACCACCGATTATTATGCTGGCACAACTGAAGTTCATGTAGAAACAAACATATAGGGTAAAAAACATGTTAAAATACCAATTTTTGAAAATTGGTATTTTAAAAATACCGTGAAAACCATGCATGGAACCATATCCTCAAGAAGAGATGCATTGTTTTGGTACAAGCACTCAAAATATATAAACTTAACAAATGTATAAGAAAACTCAACCTTTTTCAGGTTATCAGTTAGCATTTTATTATCATAGGATTCTATAAAAGTGCCAAGTAACTTAAAACAGATGTGGATTTCAACTTCCTATCTAAATTAAAATGTATTTGCTAGTGTTATACAAAACTAGGATATTATACATTACTTATTTTTCATTTAAAGAGTAAACTAGAACATGAAACTCAGCATTTGGGAAAAAATAGGCTAACAGTTCTATGTAAAAAGCTCATTTAATTCCCATTCTTTTATTTTGTATATGTAATATACAAAATTATTTCTGGAGAAAAGGAGGCTCAGGGGTGACCTTATTGCTCTTTACAGATACCTTAAAGGAGGCTGTAGAGAGGTGGGGGTTGGTCTATTCTCCCATGTGCCTGGTGACAGGACGAGGGGGAATGGGCTTAAGTTGAGCCAGGGGAGTTTTAGGTTGGATCTTAGGAAGAACTTCTTTACCGAAAGGGTTGTTAGACATTGGAACAGGCTGCCCAGGGAAGTGGTGGAGTCACCATCCCTGGAGGTCTTTAAAAGACGTTTAGATGACGCTTAGGGATATGGTATAGTGGGGACTGTTAGCTTTAGGTCAGAGGTTGGACTCGATGATCTTGAGGTCTCTTCCAACCTAGAAATTCTGTGTGATTCTGTGTGAGTAGTGTAAAGTTCATTCACATGGTAGAACACCTCTTTCAGTGTATAGGCTGAACAAACACGGGTCACAATATCTATCTGCAATATTTCATTTTGTTGTTATCTATAAGACTGTGAACCAATGCTTCATAATATATTAACAAACATTGCTGTAACTAATTTCCTCTAGTAATTCCTATTTTGTTCCCCCTTAAACTACATCCTTAAGCACTTCTTATTTTTATTTTTTTGATTCCAAGAAGTGGAGAAAAGTAGTCACAAAGAGTAGCACTCTGAAATTTAATCACCCCTCTCTGCACACGCAGTCCGTGACAAAAATAGAATAATAGAGAATTGTCCTCCAAGCCTGACAGCTGAAGAAGCTGAGACACCTGAGGAGTGTAAAAAAAGAAATTGCTTTATGCATACTAGAGCAAGTGATGCAAAGGGTGCTTCACAACGTTGGTACTACTTTGTACATAGCATACATGTTCCTGTCTCAACAGAAAATGAGAATGTAGTTATTAGCTTGGAGAGTGTAACTGGATTATTTGCCAAGAAGGCTCTTCAGATCTTCTCTAGATGAGGTAAAAGGACTTGATATACTTGATCTAACATCAGACACGCACCAAGTATCTATACTGGTTCGTTCTTTAGTCAATGCAGAGACATATTTAGTCAAGGAATAATTCAGCCCACTTTAACTTTGGGGCCCACCTCAGGTGTATCCATTTAATGTGCAAGCTGGAATGCACTCTGACCCTTGTAACTACTCCCTAATTTATTTCCTCTGGTTGAGCTTTTATGCTTCCTGAGACTGATTAGCTTACAGGCAATGCGCCTGCAGTTAAAACTCTAAGCATAAGTCTTTTTCCCCTTCTGAGACCAGAGATGCTTTGGCCCAGCTGCTGAGGCTTGTGACTCATGCTTCAAGACTTCCAGCAGGCTCCTCCTTCCATAGTCCTTTCCAAGAGCATGATGAAGAATTTGCAAATGGTTTCAAAATTCCTCATTTCTGACAGCACAATGTCCAAACAACGTAATGAAATATATCACATGTTTCCACAGCCTCAGTTACTAATGAATCCCAAATAGTTCCCCCCATTCTGCATTACAGCTTACAAGCCTTCTGCATAGTTTGGACTTGCTGCCACAATAGGTTGGGAAAAGTACCTTTACTGTAATATATCATCATTAGGCCTCTCATCAGCTTGACAATGGGAAAGACCTCATATTTAAACTCTGATGAAGACTTCCATGCCACATCTAAATTAGTAGACCTAGCAGTACTTCCTGAGTCTGATTTTTACTTCAGGCAAGCACCAAGCCTTTATCCTAGCCTTTAGTTTTCCTGGAAAGAAAACAGGAATGTGTGGGCTACAAGAGAGCTACAGTACTCTTTGCCTTGATCCTTGATTTGGATAATTACATGACGAACACGTGCAAGATAAACAACAGCGTATCCACTGTTTAGTCTAGAGGCAGCCTAGTTGTCAAAAGAGAATTAGCAGATACTAAGGATGGGATTTTATCTGTTCAAAGGTAAATCCAAACTCTTTCTTTAGTGAAGGGAGACAGCATACAACAACAGAGGGCAACCCCAAAATGCATCTAGCACATATCTGCTACATTCTGAACTGCCCCTCCTTACGGGGTTGTTAGAACCCCAGTGATCCACTCAGCTGCAAGCACTATGGGTTAGATTCTGCATCGGTGAAACTAGTTGGATGGATGAAGAACACAACGTCAGAACAGAGATAAAGAAATTCTGCCTGTATGACAGAAGTTTGATAGGGCTGGACACTATGCTGGAGACTTTCACTGAGGGAGATAATACAGCAACAGAAAGTGCATATAAAGAAAACTATGATTTCCTGTTTTGAGAAGTTATTTGTAAATATTTTTTCTTCCGTTTGCAAATATTTGTGTATTTCTTCATTTTTTATATTTATTTATTTTTAAATGAAAGTTACAGTTCTGTTAGGCTGCCATTTCTGAACAATTACATTCAGAGTTCTGCATACAGTAATACTGAAACTTAATTGTGGGTACACCTACTGATTTATCCCTCCAAATCCTGTAAACAAAAATTTAGGCCTATGAATCAGTAGATGTTAAGAAAAAAAAAAAGAAAAATGTGATAGAGAATTTCCTATTGTAATATTTTAACATTGTCATAGCACACTATATGCTGAAAAATATTTTAACTTTAGAAGTAGTAAATAGTGTTTTTCCCCATGTAAGGTATTATTTCTAACACTATAATGGTGGTAAGGAACACGGGCCTACCATTCAAAACACCTAGAGTTTCCACTAATTTGGTTTATCTAAGATGGGACATAGCAGGTTTCATTTTTTAAAGAATATTTCACACCTTAATAATATTCTGTGATGAAATGAGGTGTGGACTACTAATGGCCACCTGCCAGCAGTTTGAAGCCTCTTGTGCAGCAGCACTTAAGAAATCTGTGGCAGTTGTATGGATGGATTCCGGTTCTCTGTACGTGCATAGGAAACATGACAGGCAATATAAAAACAGCAGTTCTTAATGAGAGTACCCTGGTTGCAGTCTGGAAGCACTATGCTTTCAGAGACAGATATTATAGAAAATGAAATTGTTCCATAAACAATAAGTCTAAAAAAGCACAAGCCCATATTCTCCCATTTGATCTAGGTATTTCTGAAACCGCCTCTGAAATCCTTTCACCAGTGATTTCCTTTCTCCTCTAGTGCCCCATACCCTTCTGCACATCTTTTTCTTTCTTCCTTCCTCCTCTATACTCCATGCCCTCTAGTTACATCTACCCAAATCCCAGCATGTACACATCCTGAGCATCATGTGCTGATGGCTAGGGGTACTAATCTGGGTCTCCCTCTCTATGCAGCTGCTAATTCACATGTATTTTGTATCATCCTGGATTCTCTTTCTCTGTTCTATCACACACACACACAAAAAAAATGGTTAGTGGATTCCAAGACTTCTGGAGGAAGAAGAGTAATTAAAAAAACAAGAGTGGCTGAATTTATTAACGCGCAGACATACTGTACTATAAGATAAGCTAAACCAAGTTAGAAAGATGACAACACTATATATACAAAAAGATTTCTAGCATACATACAGAACATTATTGTGCACAGTTGGATTTAAAGGAATTTTGTAAATGTAAATGTAAATGTAAATGTAAATGTAAATGTAAAAGGAATTTTAACAATGTGGACAGCATGAAATGATATCATGCAAAACAGGGTAATCTGAGATAAATAAATAGTCTGAGTATGAGCATTATCAACTGAAACAAAAAATATTAATTCTCTCAACTGAAATACTGGTGATGAATTCTTCACAACCTGAACATTTAATTTTGTGACTAATTTTCTTTCATTATAATCCATTCTATGACATTTCCTTGGCCAGGCCTCTTCCTCCTATTCTTCATCATGAGGAACTGCACAGCCTCAGAATAGAAGCAGGCAGTCCAGGAGTGATTCCTAACTCCTGGGGCTGAGGAAACTATTGAAGAGCATCCAGTTGGTACCAAGAGTAATCTCAATATGAAAATCAACACAGCAACTCCTTCCCTGCACTTTACCTTGTAGTCTGAAGGAAGCAGAGATATGAATCTATTTAAACTATTCAGCACAGAAAAGCACAAATAGGATATCAGTCTCTGAAGGCACTGAAGGATGAGACACAGACTTCCCACATTTATTTGCAGGCTCTTACTGCTGCTGGTCCTACAGTAGCAGCCATTCTGCACCAATCCCTCTGTTCTCTTCGTCTTCCTTTCCTTGTCCCACTCTGTTGTTTTTTTCCATCAGGTCAAATACCACAGCAAAATCTCTGTTTTCCTTAATAAATCACCTTTTGACACTTTTCCCACATCTTTTTCATTGAACTGGCTCTTCTGTTCAGCAGCTCTCTCTTGGAAATTTATTTTGTATCACCTTAAGAGAATGAACAATTGGGTAATCTTCCTGATCTCTTTACCGAAGTCCATTTCCTATTCTTCATAAGCAATGATCACAGAGAAATTCTTGCTCATCATTTCTAGTCTAAGAACCTTGAAAGAATTTCTCACAAATTCCAATTTGTCAAAACCAGTATCAGCTGCTGAATCTGAAATTTCAGGGCCTTGTACAACTTATACATTTGAGGTAAGTTTTCAAAAAGCTGTCAGTAAAATTCCAAGCAAGTCCCACTGCCAAATTTCAAACTCCTGCACAAAGACTTTAACTATGTACTAACAAGGGGGGAAAAAAAAAAGTCATTTTATCTGATCTTTCCTTTATATATATATATATATATATATATATATTATAATATATATATTATATATATATATATAATCAGAACAATTTCCCTTACATTAAACAAACACGGGAATTTGTATTCCTTGGAAGCACAGAAAATTTCAGTTGAAAATAATTAAGCTAGTCAGAAGAAAGGTCCCAATAATAGGAACTATAAATCATATAGCCATGTTCATTGCTTTATCATTACTAAAACCTGAAATAAACTTTCCAAATGGTTGAGAACTTTGCTGTATATTTGTAACTGAACAGGAAAATAAATAAATAAAAAAAATGCAGAAGTATAAAAGCTTCATGCTACTCATACATATTCAACTTCTTTACATAAACAGGCTAAAGTCTCTTCAAAGTAAAAAGAAAAATAAAACAAACCAGAAATATCCATGAGGTAGGAGCAATTCTGCAGAGAAATGGCATTATTTCACAGCCAGAGAATGAAATGATGAACCAAGTACAACAGAATAATTGCTGATGTACCTCTATGAGACTGAATAAGGACACATACTGAAGATTAAAACAGGAAGATGAAGGTTTCACCAAAATCACTTAACTTTTTAATTTGACACAACTCAATTCATAAGCAAGTTTTAACAGTGTCTGCAAGTGTTCCATGGCCCTTAAGTGGAATTTGTTAATTTGGCTCTGTAGCATTAAAATATTGTTTATCCTTTGCTATGTACATGAATGCTTGTGTCATCATCTATTACAATATGGATTTTACGTAATCAGGCTAGAATGAAACTGGACCAGTTTTACTCTAGAATTTCCTTTAGTTTCCAAAAATGTGGAAATGCACTTTCATCAATTTTTAACATATTACTAATGTTGCCATGTCTAATATAGATGGTTTTGGTCTTCTTTGAAAAGAGGATATACTAGTTAGTTTATTTTTAATAATCAAGATTCTGTCAGTCCTTCTGAATGAGTAAAACAGACTGTTCTGCAAATGCTGACCAAGAGTTTTCTCTCAGTTCTTGCAAGGTGACTGTAACGTAGATTGATTGGAATTTCTGCTATAATAGAAAGGTTAAATATTTCAAATGAGAGCTCAAAGCCAACTTGACACTGACTGAATACTTTCATAAGGTATGACTGACCTCAAACCATCCTTTTTCTCATTGTACTTAATTCCTGTGAAATACTAGATGATTCAGACTTTCCTGGTACAGCATGCGCAACTTTTCCTTCTAATGTTTCTGTTAAAAAGCCCACTGTATAGTCATTCAAAAAACACAGGAGACAAAAAAATAAAATAAAATAAATAATTGACTATTTCTGAACAAAAAAAAAAATATATATCAGAAATTAGAAGCCTATTTCATTCACAAGCCATATTATAATTCTTAAAAAAAAATGTCTATAATAGGATAAAACACCCTAAAGTCTCACAAGAAAAGCAGTAGGAAAAAAAGACCGCAGGCAGTGAAAGAACTGCAGGCTGCAGTGTAAAGTCAAGGTCTCAGGCGAGTTTTAAATAAATTAGCTCAGGTCCCATAAGTAATCTAGCCATGACAGCAGAGAGCTCAATTTAGGTAAGCTGTATGAATGCTAGAAGGAGACAAATTTAAAGTTAACATTTTGGACTCTCTGTATAGTAAGCCCTTTCACTGACTGAAATTTTGAAAAAGATGTGTTTTAAAGGAACAGAAAAGAAACAAGGAAGGTAGACAGTAATCACTGTCCTCTTACTACACCTAAGTTTTCTGCATTTTGAGTGTTAAGTCAGGATAGTCTGCATTTTTTGAAAATTTAGGACAGAACACTATGGGATTCAAGCACCTCTTTTGATCTGTGTATCTGAGACTAGTCCAAACTACCTTGTTCATAGCAAATGTTAAAACAAAGATAATATAAAGAATTTGTACTCCCTACAACAGTTCCAGCCTAAACATAGAATCAGAAGCCCCCATGAGTGACATGTCAGAAGCAGGCCACCGCAGTGCTGACATTTAAGGATAGATGCTATCTTCACTGTGCAATGTTGATTGAAGTTAACCTAAAGCTTACCATAGAGTCAATCACAAGGATTTAAGATTGTAAACAGATGAAGAAGTGAAAGATAAAAGTATGAGATGTTATAAGCTGGTGATAAACACAAAAGAAGTGGTAAAATATAGGAAAACTTGTATAAAGATTCATTATTTTCTAGTTCCCATTTGTTTATCAGAGAACAGATTAAAGAGGCAACTGAACATAATCAAGCGATGACTTAGTTCTTATTTAAACACCTACTCCTTTATTTAAACACCTACTAAACATCACTCTTGATGAACCCAAAATGTCCCACGTCCTCAGTGGAAGATAGAGTCATGAACATCTGCAGGCTTTAACCTCTGTTTGCAGCAATTCTGAATTAGCAGAATGCATAGGCCTGATCTGCAGCAAGACAAAATGCAAGCTTATCAGCTACCATCTGTAAACAAACATGCACTTAGAGATGTGGCAAAAGGAGATGATGGAAACCAACTGTTAGAATTTGTCATGGGTAGCACGCTTTTCAAAACTGTGATGTTTATATCTTACAGGCCAAATCAGCAAAGAAGCTTAAGTATACAGAAAATTTCAAGTATTAACACAGAAATTTTACTGTAATGTATGATTAAAGAAGACATGATTAAACATTAATTTCAAAACATGCAAGTGATCAATTTTATGCATGTGGTGCCATGTTTTTAGATGAAGGATACTAAATATAGTATGTTTTCTGAAATAGTACTGTACATGAACAGAAAGTTTAATTTTACACCCAAACATTTAACTCTTAACTACCAGACGAACATACAATGAACAGGAAATTCCTTAATCTAACTTAGTAGGGAGTGCTGTATATAAATAAAATCCTGAAGGGCATAACTGCAAACAGAGAGAGAGGAAGATGACAACAAGCAGCACATCCTTTTGTTGGGTACCATTAGCTGCCTTTTTATTTTTGTATATTAAAAGTGTGACCTTGAAGGTCACATCAGCTGCATGTCAAAATGAAATAGGCATAAACCTCAGTCATTTATGATCTGATTTAAAAAGCAAGTTCTAAACAATATCATTAACTTTTATCCTTGGGGAAATGTATGTGAGGATTAAAAGAGAGAGAGAGAGAGAGAGAGAGTAAAGCCACCCAAAATGTAATTAAAGAAATGTCTAAACATAGGAACTTAACAGTAAATGACTAACCAGATGTGCTTCACAGCACTGTTAAAGGGTCTTTTATCTTCATGGTAGCCTGTATGAATGCCCTAAGCAAAAATCATTTTTAAAGGATAGGTGGCTCTTTGTTTTCATACAACAGAGGAAGGTAGGTTGACTGATCTACTACTAACATACAAAGAACATCTGACATGTTATTTTGACTATTAATGTACAATAATTAATGTATGAAAAATATTTATGCTTTTATTAACAATAATACACTTTCAAAAATAGCTGGAATAAAGAACACAGCAACTAATCATATAAATATTGTTGTACTGATAACGTGATGATGTATATAGTATAAATACTTAAAAAAGATGTTAGTGTCAATCTAACTCAACAGTTAAGGGCAAGAAAAATCTTAAAATATGACTTGCTTGCTTTCACCGGTTGTACTATTAATTAAAATTCAGATTAAACAAAAGGTAGTAATTTCCAGTGAATCTAGTGCAAAAATAAGGTGGAGAAGGTGGCAGTCTGACAAAAGGATATATTTTTTTCAATATGCAGATACAGGTGTATATAAAACATCCTTTGTCAAGGCAGAAATTGTGCAAATACATTTGACACTTATTAAAATATTTAATAAAGCATCCCTAGACACCCTATTACACAGAGCTGAAAATAAATTAGCAAGTATAGATGTGCCTGCAGTAACCCCTTGAGTAATCATAAGTGTGAAAACACCCTTGTAAATTGTTACATTCTTTCTCTGATATAACTGAAATTAGTTTTATAATTGATGTTAAAGACATTAAGTTGCTTTGAAGGTCTAACAGATTCATCATCTAAATAAAAATTAGATTCAATAGAGACTATGTCATTTTGTGCCGTACATTTGTAACCAAAGATTAATCTCAGGACAATTGATAAATCATGTAAAAGTATTTTATCCTTGTTAGTTTTAATTTAGGTAGAATAACTTCTGGTCAAAATTGTGTGCGCATTATCTATAAATATATACATAGCGTTTCTGCCAGTTTCTTCATCAACTGTATGAAATACAGTCTTCACAGAAGAATTCAAGCAAATGCATTCTTAGATTACTATATGCAAACATCTGTACAGTAACCTTGCTTTAACCTAACTTTGGAGTGTCACAAGACTAAGAAAAAGAAAATAAAAGAAAAAGAAAAGAAGTGAGTTTGTAATGCCTGTAAGAGATATTCAAGACCTGTGTCAGTCTTATAATTAATATTTTTTATCTCTAAAACATAGAGCTACAAGTAAGACTATTTGTGAAGCAAACAATGAGTATTAACCAGCAATTTTGCCAATAAAAGCATCAGAAACCAGTTTATAATTTATTATTTTTTTTTTTAATACGAAATCTCTAGCTGTGGCCAATCAAATCCATACCAAAAAAAAAAAAAAAAAAAAACAAAAAACAAAGATTCCCTATTCATTATATATATTCAATTTTTTATTTTTTTTCTCAAAAGCGCGACTGTCATTGTGGACATATTTTCTTATTATTTATCTTTTAATTTTAGTGGATACCCTTCCCAAAACTTTGTTTTTGAGATCAGTTTTGGAGAATATTCCTTCACTATATTCAAAACAAGTAGACTATCTCTATGCTTTGAGGATAATCACAGACAGGGATTTCTAGGGAAAAAAAAAATGGAGGAAATGCATCTGTGATTACATCCTCAAGAAGTAAGAGAAGAAGGGAAACAAAGCAAAGTGCTCCCTTCTTATATATGCACAGAAGCTGCTTAGAGAAGGGTATACCTCCAGGCAAAATAAGAGTAGGCTGTATCATCTAACCTCTATCAGTCATAATCTAGAATAGTGCCACTTTCTATTAACCAAGCAATAGATGAACTAAAATTACTTATATTGGTCTATGCAAGTCACTCAGTTTGCTCCAGTGCATTTTGATGACTTAATTAGGAAGACGGTGCAGCACACGTGCTTTTCTAGCCACGTTCAACACAAAGGCCACATCATCAAAGCAGAATAGTTGTACATTCTACACCTAGATTAAAAATACAAATTTCTTCATTAAGTACCTTGCAGATTACTGTGCCTCTTCATTTGTCTCCGTATATTCAGACAATTAAATAAAGTGTCATGCTTTATTTCTTTCTTTCTAAAGACTAATAAAGGAACTGTGAGTTGACGTACAGTTGGCAATCTTTTTATTTATTAAGACCTCAGTGACAACCTCTGGGTTGTCACTCTTTTTTTTTTTTTTTTTTTTTTTTTTAAAATATAGTCTATTTTATTAAACACTTACTGTAAGGTTTATCTTTCAAAGGGATAACCAAAAGGTGTGCAGGTTTGCAGGCTTTTCTTTCCTTTTTTTTTTTTTTTTTTTTTTTTTTGTGGGTTTTATCTTTTATTTTTTTTTAAATGTCTGTATGGGTTGGAAGGTGGTGAGGTATTTGTTTCAAATCTGGTTTGAAGAGTATTTTGTCTGCTTCATGTTGATTGGATGCAGATGACAGAAACACATCTTTCCACATGTTTCTTGACCTCTGCAAGGCCTAAACTGCTTCTCTCTAAATTTGACCTTGAATACCACTGTCCACAAACTCAGGGGCACTTACTAATGAAAACAATACATTAAATCATCATCCCTTGCTATGCATCACTTCCAGATGCATTAATCAAAGTTATATTAAATTAGGATCACAAAATGTAATTTGTAGCCAAGACTGATGTATCATAAAGCTTGTGAAAACAAAATTACTGCAGAATGTGCACCAATATATGGCATTTCTTGCTGCTACAGTTTGTCAACAGAACAGCCATGCCAAGAGTGGAACAGAAAAATGGGACAGAGTCCAGAGGAGAGCCTCTAGAATGATCAGAAGGCTGAGACATATGAAAAACTGGGAGAGGCTAAGAAAATGGGTTGGTTTAGCATACAGAAGTCCAAGGGAGGAATCTAATTACAGACTTCAGCTACCTTACAGAAAGTTTCCCAAAAGCGAAAGCCAGACTCTCCTTCAGAGGTGCGCAATGAAAGGACAAGAGGCAAGGTCACAAAATAGAGTATGAGAAGTTCCAGCTAAGGGTGGCACTAAGGGTGGGGAAAAAAAAAAAGTGTCCCAAAAAGGTTATGATATTTCCATCCCTGGAGGTGTTCAGCACTCAGCTAGACAAGGCCTTTTGCAACCTGATTTAACTCTGAAGACAACATTGTTTTGAGGGGAAAAAAAAAAAATCAGACTAAATGACCTCCAGATGTGCCTTGTAACCTAAATTTTTCCATGATTCCATGAGTGTGCCTACATATCAGAACTATACACTTTCATTTTTGTACATATGTCTTTAATCAAAAGTAGCTAAAAGTTATCTTCATTTTGGCTCAGATTCAGCTACAGAATAAGTGAAATTTATATGGAATTTGGGGACCTATATTTAAAAATTTGACCTTGCGAAATCATGTTCTTCCATATTTAGAATTAATATTCTCCTAGGAATTCAAGCTGTGCTCCTGAGAAGGCTCAGATTTACATATGTTGTGAGTTTTTTGGCATCTATCCTCTGCCTTATTTCCCCATTGACCTATAAACAAGGCTTTCCTGTTCAGGTACTCTAAAATGTTTATTGGCTCATCACAAAAGTATGAAGTATGAACAATCATTACTTTAAACCAATAGAAAAATATAACTAACTAAACTGCATCTTTGTAAATATCAGATCAGCTGCTGGATAACTTGCTCAGAATGGGTGAAATTTATGCTCAGGTATTTCCCAGCTGAAGGAATTTAAATCCACATGTCCTACTCTTTGAAAAAGTATCAAGGGAGTACTTTTAAGCTCACTCTTAATTTCCTTAGCTTAATGAGTCTTCACCGTTTCTTTGCAACTTCATATACAGGGGCTTGCATGGAATCTGAATCCAATTCTTTTTGTCTCTGAGGCTACGTCGAAAGACAGGCTGTAAGTAAACTGTGGACTAGGTTGGTTCAAACATTTAATATTTTAACATTATCCTCAGAAATATCTGCAAAATCATAAAGTTGGATACATTCTTCAAGTGAGCTATTCAATGCCTTACTCAGATCACAGATTTATTTAGGATATTTGATTGAAAATTAATTCAGGCATATTAAAAGCACGGGAGAATTTATGTGCGTACACTACATTATAAAAGATGGTCATGATCTTTATTAAGCAGCAAATGAAGATCTTTCAGTGCTAGGAACCATTTTTTCCAGGGCAGCTTCACAGGCTGAAAGGACTCAAGAAAATCAAATTTCTTGCCATGATGTATCAAACACTTAAAAACCTGAAGTACCATATTCAGATAAAATTCAGTAGTTTGATAAGTGGGTAACAAAGGGAACCTGCAAATCTGTAAGCTGTTTTCACCAGCAAGATCACAGATTCTTGAGGATTGAAAAGTTAAGTGATTTTGGAACAAAAAAAAAAAATCACACCAAATAGCTTCGTAGAAAAGGCAGACCTGAAGAGTGACTTACTTTACTGGGTTATGATTAACTTGATGAAAGCTCTTAGATAAAAGCTTTAGATTCAAAAAATGACAGCTTACACCTCAGCAGGGCTTTAAAGGTGGGCAAAAAGAACCTACTCTGGTTAAATGTTAGAGGTAATGAAAAAAAGAACATTTGCATTTCTGAAAATTTCATTATGTTTAATAACTGTCTCCTGTTGAAAGAGGTAAACAAGCTAGGATAGTGAACATATTTCCTCCTATGTTGCATTAGCAAGCCAAGAAATGTTCAGGAATAGACAATGTAAAATATTGTTGTTTACTTCAGGAGAGGTCAAATCCTGAGTTGGTTCTCTTAAGGACTTTGGTAGGCTTCTATGATTATCAGAGATTTTTTTATTTTTTTATTTTTTATTTTTTCTCATTTGTTTCAAAGTTTCAGTAGTGAAATGTTTCTCAAATTTACATTGTTATGTATATTTTATACATATTACACTGTTGTTTATATGCATCTCCTAAAGAAGAACTATTTCCTGGAGAAAAAAAAAAATACACTTCACATTAAAAAATCAAAACAGGTATCAAAAAAAAAAAAAACTTTTTTTTTTTTTACTTGAAAATGATGAAAATGCCAGGTTTTTAGTACATTAGTATTTGCTCAAGTACTGTGTATTATGGTTTACAGTATATGTAAACCATAGAGGTCCACAAGCTTCTACCAAAATCTCAAAAACCTAGGTTCAAAAGAAGTTTTCTCCTCATCCTCCTCTAAGATCAACAAGAATTCTGTTATAAAAATCTACCATTAAATCTACCAAGAGCATTCAAAATTT
Organism: Aythya marila; assembly: GCF_965140915.1. Taxonomy (NCBI): domain Eukaryota; kingdom Metazoa; phylum Chordata; class Aves; order Anseriformes; family Anatidae; genus Aythya; species Aythya marila. The sequence continues at coordinate 106,272,096 of NC_139042.1, forward strand.
GTTGTCATTATATGGTTTTACAAGGCTTTCTTTGTCTAGGAATCTCTATAAAGCTCAAGGACTAACTCAATGCCACATATCTAGCCTCTGTTCCAGTTCAGATGGATGGCACTTCTACAGTACTCCCAACTTAAAGTAAGGATTCCAAGCCCGACCAGGTCCATGAGGAATGTTCTACTGTTTTTTTTTAATCAGACAGAAAACTGGAAAAACAAACAAACAAACAAACAACAAGCATCCCATTTGAAATTATTAGTCTTTTGCTGCATGTGGAATTTGTAGGTCTTCTGTTCTTAAATATTTTTGACAATGTAGTAACTGCAAAACACTTCAATTATTTAACTGAAAACATAAAGCTCGATGTATGTATCTAAATAAAATATAGCATTAGTTAATGTCATGTTTTCTTAGATCAATGCACTTTAAAATCAACTATCAAAACCAGCTATGAAGTTATCCAGCTTTTAAATATTCAAGGCAACTGGAAAGAAAACAAATCACATCTTTCCCAGACAATGTTCAACCCCTGATTAAATAAAGATATGCCAAGGCAGAGATACTCTGTGCCTCAGGAGACAGCCATAGTGGAACTGAGAGTGTATTTTATATGTGAATTAGAGGTAAGATGTAATGACATGAGATGAAAGACTCAGCCATGATTTTAATAAAGGGGGGAGACAGTACTTCCCTGTGGACCCCATATGCAAAAGAGTGAGACTCAACAAGAATATATGAAAAGATTCAGTAAAAAAAAAAATGCAATAAATGTTTCAAAGTTGTAAGACCACCATTAAAATTCATCACATTTTACCAAAGTCAAGAATTCCAGTTCTGAGGGTAAACTTTAACACTTTTCTGATGGTTTGTCACATGAAATTACAGCTATGTCACCAATAAGCTGGAACCATTTTTGATGTTTAGATTTGGAAGGTTTGAAACATTTTATTTATTTTTTATTTTTTTTAAGAGTTCTATAACAGAGGGAAAGCAATCTAAAAATTATTTCATTTAATCTGGCATTTTGAAAGCAAGTTTCCTTACTGAAATAAAAATACTTAAATTAGTAGTACTAAGATCAGACACGTTTTAGCTGTTTAGTGCTTTTAGTAACCCTTAGAAAAAAAGCTGTTATGTACAGCTTTTTTATGTGTATTGAGATACAATAATATCTAAGATATTATTACTGAGATATTATTATATCTTGAAATCTAAGAATGTGAATATCAAAGATGTGATACCTAAGAATCCACCCAACCCCTGTGGCAGGGAGGCTGGAACTAGATCATCTTTAAGGTCCCTTCCAGCCCAAACCATTCTATGATAATTCCATGAATACAGCAGAATTCCAAAGAAGCATTATTATTTTCTTTTCTCCCCATTAAATGGAGGAAAAAAAAACTTTCAGATTTTGCACAGGTCTCTTTCTGTGCATTAAAAAATAATAAAAAAAAAAAAATAGGAGAATTATGCCTTTGTAAGGAAGTCGTGAAAAGAACAAAATGAATGGGATGAACTGCTTGAAGGAAAAAAAAAATAATCCTGCTTTATTTGATCTTTTGTGATAATCACACTTCTGGCACCCTGCCAGCTAGTCTGAGCACACTGATGTCTGGCCAAGCAGAGTAATCTCTTGGTTCAAGTCTAGGGTCTGTGATGAAAATTACAAAGCAGAGACAAAATCAAAATGCCACCTGTGATTTTATTCTGAAACTAATTTGACCGAAAAAGTAATACAATGCCAACAGCCTTTTTAGTAGTGTCTACAAAACTATGACTAAATTGAAACCAATGCAAGCAGATAGAGGTAGCTATCATGCAAATACATTTGGATCTGCAGGCGTTCCTTTTAAAAAAGAGCTGTAGATGTCTTTCTGACAGGTAAATTGCTTTGAAATGATTTTTGAAGTCTGAGGTCAAACTTTTAAAATGATAATTTTAACTTACGTCTTCCCTTATTCTGGAGTCTTTTTGCATCTCCTACATAATGCATTTGAAGCCAACAAAATCAGAAAGAAAAAAGGTATCAATTCATTTCCTTAATTTACTTTCCATGAGCCACCATTCATTATAGGTCAACAAACCCTTGAAGGAAAAACCTTTTCCTTTCTCTTTCTATTGAGTAGTATATATTCGAACTAGCTGCCTACAGATACATGGAGAAGAACTGTATATACAAAGAAGTCTGTATGTACAGTGTATTCAAGTCAGAAATCCAGCCAGTAATGTTGTCTACATTATTCAAATCCAAAACAGGGAAGAAAAAAAAAAAAACATTATGTCACTTTTTTTTTCTTTTAATATGTCTACTGGGTCTTCCTACATATTACTGAACAAATATCCATTATTAGCAGCACCGAACAAAACTTGAGTTTTTCCATAACAAATATTGAAAATTACTCATAGTGACTCAAAAGCTGTTTTTACCCGTTTATTCTAAAGAGGGGGAAAAAATAAAATTAATTCCTCCATTTTCTCCATTGCTTCAAGTAAAAAACACTGCTCACTGCAGCAGAGTGATACAGGTTATCTATCTATTTCACTGCCTCCCCTTTCAAGCTGGACAGCATTTTCCTGATTTTGTACACACTTACTACTCTTCTCTGCATGAGTAAGACTTGCCACATGTGGACAGAAGCACAATTATCAGTGTCTCAAATTTCACCAAAAACACTGCATTTCAGCTATTTCACATTTACAGCGGCCTGCTGTTTTCCTCCTTCAGGAAAGATCTCTATAGATTTCCTATTCTCTTTGATCTTCAAGTCTGTTCTGCACTCTGTACTTCCTGCCCCCGTCAACAGTGCTAATCAAAGGAATGTTTTAATAGCCACCTTAATCTTCTCATTCTTTGATTTTCAGGCCACTCCTTTTCTATACTGTCTATTATAATCAAAACAAAAAAAAAATTACTGCAACACAGACACTGCTGAACTTATTAAATTATATTTTCAATACACAGTTATGTTAATAAATTTCTGAACTCACTCCCCCCCCCCCACACACACACATTAACATACGGAGAGAGATCTTTGTGTATATACATGCACTTATTCACAGTGACATCATTAAAATATTTTGTAAAAATATGAATATTCATGTTTAAATAAAAGGTACCTACCTGGAATAAGCTGACCCAGTAAGTGATGGCATCTGGAAAGGCTGCATGCAGCTACTATGACCAAAAAAGGATAATGTTTCCATTTCATGATGCGTCCTTCCTTGCATTACACCAGCTCAGCAGTATTAATGTAAATGTTACCTGCAATAAGCAATGGAAATATGAACAGATGAATTAATGATAAATTTAAGTTACATCCAAATATTTTTGCCTAGTATAATTTTGTCAGCTATCCTGGTTTCAGTACAGTCAACCACAAAAGTCAAATTTTCTAACACTTAGGAAGATATAAGCCACAACCAGAAATATATTAACTATCCTTGCAGAGCAGACAACCTCTAAAAGGATGCTTTAAAGCAGGCACAAGATGACCCAACATATATTTTGAAGTGCTGCATGTTCTTTGGTTATGATGCAAACTGAGATATTAAAGAGATAGGATAATATAGTGTAGTTATATGTAAACACTTGCCTAAGCTTAAAAACATCCTACAATAACATTCAGCTTTGTAAAAAAAAAAAAAAAAAAAAAAAAAAAAAAAAAAAAAGCAGGGTTAAAACTAAGCACCAGTCCTCATCTTATGACATGATGTTTTGGCTGAATGAGGATGAGGGATAATTTCACCCAGTAATGACTTCACCTGTTAAGGTATCTTTTGAGTGTTTGTGTTATTAAGGGCAGGTTTTTTTCATATGGCTGCCAGTAAAATTGAATCTTATAAAGGAAGAAAATCACATTATGATTCAAAAGATTTTCACACTAATTTTTCTGACCACTACAACTGTAGATTGAGAAACATTCACAAATCTGCCACTGCTCAAAAATAATTACTGCTCATCCTGTTCATTTTCTTGCACTTCAGCTATGTTGGTGCTTAGGTCTTGTTTACAGTACACATCTGTTCACAATGCCTTTCCTTTACAGCTTTCTGAAAAATATAGCGCTCTTTTAACAATCATAGGCTTCTGAAAAACATCTTAATATTTTTAAACAAATCTCTGTAAATATATGCAATCTTTAAATAAATGCAACAGTTTTACTGCAGTGTTTTGCTTCTTTAAATTTGACAAGGACCTCAATGCAGTCATGCATTTAAGCTTGAAATGTCCTATACATTGTATAACATATGGGGTTCATATCAAGTTCTGGCGATAAAAGAGGTATTTCAAGTGTTTGTCAAGTTACTAGACACTCACAACTGCCTGACCCTAACCAACGATTAGAGACCACTGAACACAATTGTAATCAACAGGTAGGCTGGCGCATGCAGTTCTATTCCAATAGTAAGTATCAACATTGGAACTTGATAACATCACACCTGTGCCTCTCGTTTCTCTCTCCTTGTACTCGTTCCCTCTGCAGTTGAGAGGTTTGGATTATGATCAGCAGACAGAATCATAATAGGGTCATGAGAGGGTACTAAGAAGATGGACCCAGGCTCTTTTCATAGATGCTCAGTGCCAGGACAAGAGGCAATGTGCACAAACTGGAACACAACACATTATCTCTGAACATCAGGAAGCACTTCACTGTGCAGGTGATGAAGCACTAGCAAGGATTGCCCAAACATGTTGTGGAGTCGCTCTCATTGGAGACATTCAAAAGCCACCTAGACATGGTCCTGGGCAACCTGCTCCAGGTGGCCCTGCTTGAGCAGGTGGGGTTGGACCAGATGACCTCCAGAGGTCCTATCACAAAATCACAGGACGGTTGAAGCTGGAGCAGTGACAAAACTGCAGTGCTATCAGTCACTTGTTCAGTCTGCTGGGACAGCAATAGACTTCATATTTAATGACTGCAGATAGAAGAGTTGTATCATTACCACAAATATTTGGTGCCATCTGATAGTTTGGGATGTTCAAACATGCATAAATGAGTTAAACTAGAATAGATTCAATCATTTACTCATGTTGCATTTTGCATTTGATTATTGTGCTACACCTGGATTTCTATTATCTTAGCAACCAGAACTAATAATACTCCATTTCTTACTACTACTATTACTTAAACCCTACAAAGTGTTTTGTTTTTTTTTTTTGCTTTTTTCTCACTTTGCCTGCACTCGATACCAAAACCCAATTCCTTCTCTTCCCAGAAATCAATGGCCAAGCTGCTGTTGCAAGCTGCTCTAAACGCTGTTTATAATATGACTCCAAGACTGAAATGAGGAATTGCAAATTCAGGCCTTCAGAATATTGATCTCTTTCTCTATGTGGTAGTACAGGCTTGTTTTATAAAGCTGTTTACCATATGGGCTTCAGATTGCCATAGTTTTTGCATCTGCATTTTCCAGTTGCATATGTAAAACTGAATGCTGCGTCTGACGTAAAGCTGATGAGGCAGCCCATTGAACTCCGTTCACCAAACAAAAAAAAATAATACTTTTAGATTAGGATGTACTTCGTCATTACAATCTGAGATGCTCATACAATATACATGAAAGAAACATTTCATTAATTCATGTTGCAAATTCATTCAAGGACTCAGAGATTCAGGAAGAATATGGTTTCCCACCCAGTGACAACACAGAAACCCTATCAACATCAACAAGAGTTCCAAGCACATGCTCTCTGGATATTACTTCATTTATGGACCTTTGTACCAGGCTCAGGTACTGGCAGTGGGGCCACTGCATGAGGTGATGCCACGGTTGCCCCGTGCCAGCCCCTGGCAGCTCCAACAGCCCCGCTGCAGGGCACAGCCAGGTCCAACAGCCACCCTCTGAGAAAGGGCAAGATGCTACACAAAGGAGAGGGGGGAAAAAAGCATGAGAAACTGCTCTGTGAACATCTGGAGCAGAGGAGGAGGAGGTACTCCACATGCCAGAGGAGATATTCACCAGCAGCTTGCTGAGAGGACCATGGTGGAGCAGGCTTATTCTGAAAGGACTGAAGCCCCTAGGAAGGACCCAACTGGAGCATGGGAAGAGCATGCAGAGAAAGGAGCAGCAAAGAAGATCTGCTACGGACCGACCACAGCATCCATCCCCTTGCACCACTCAGGGTGTAGGTGGGAGGTTGGAGATGGAGGAGTGCCCTACATATAAATGATTCCCATGCACAAGTCCAAAGTTTTGTCTTTTCCATACCTCTCTCCCCCATTTTCTGAATTGGTGGACTGTGACTTTTTAATCCCATTCCATGTGCCAGAGCTGCACAAGAAGCTCAGGCTTTGACTGCATGGCTTGCTTGTTAAAGTCTTTTCTCATCTAATTCTGCTTGTGCCTCATGTTTGAATATCAAATTAATATTGAATCCTGAAAATTGAAATATTTCAGTGTTATTTAAAACATTTGTTATTCTTGTCAAAGTTTTGTGTGTGTGTGTGTGTGTGTGTGTGTGTGTGTGCGCGCTCAAACAATCAGTTCCTGTAGATATTCCTTTAAAATAATCCTGAAGGAGAGGCTGATTCTCTATATTCAGAGTACAGTTCTTTCTTCTGAAAGAGCAGCCCTGATAACAGGGGAGATAAAGTACGAAAAGATGTCATTGAAATGGAAAATGTTTTTCAGATATAAGTTGAGTTCAGCAGAAGAGAGGGATGGAAACAAGATCTTTCTTATCATATTCTACTGCCACAGTCCTGCAATTCAAGTACTACAGAAGTGGAAGAAACCCACAGAAACATATCAGAACCAAAGGGAATGAGCAGGCAATTTAAAACACTGTTTACCTTATATTACATACTAAAGGACCATGAAGTATCTGCTATGTTTATGTAGAACTATTCATATAGAAGTCTTAACACTTAACTTTCTGACTACAGTAACCAAGCTAAATGTTCCTGTGTCTGGTTTTACTCTTCAATTAGTTTTTCAGGGTCTGAACTACAAAATTAATATTGTAGAATGAGGACTGGCACTAATTAGATGTTGCCAGTGACAGAAGAAGGATGCACTAGCCATATAAACTTCAGCTGGCCTGAGACCTTGCTTAATACCATATTAGATGACTGCAGACTGCAGAACACGAAAGAAAAGATTCAGGTCCAGTGTCTATGGTGCACAATGAAGATAAACACTGGTTCCTCTATGACATTATAATCATTGAAGAATCAATGGCAAATTAAACTGCACAAACCCAGAGGGGAAAGCAGCACTATGGTAAATGAAGGGAAAGAGTCTAATCAATTATTTTCTTCCACTCTCTAAGCACAGTACTATTTATCACTATAGTCAGTGCAGCATTCAGAATGTGCAGCAGAAGTAAAGACATCAGGTCATAACAAAAAACAATGCTGTTTTTTTTTAATTTAATTTTATTTATTTTATTTTATTTTTTTTTAATAATTACTATTGTTTTTCTCAGAAATAGTAACTAAATCAGTAAGACTAAATTTTCACAGGATTTTGAAAAGAAAAGGACACCAAGGTCAAACAATTAAGATCTTAACTAATAACCTATTTTTATAAAATTACAATCTTTTGTACATACTATGCTATTGTTTAACTGATGAAACTGAATTTTGACTTGCCATGTACTCAAAAGCCATTTTGGAGTGGACTGACAATTTTACTTAAAGGATAAGAACCAGACAGTGGACTTTCTGAAGCAACATTACCTCCTTTTAAATGCAAGCTATTCATGCACTATTAGGCCTGATGATAGCGGATGGAGCTTCCCTGATTTTCAATCCTTTTGTTGAAGAGTCCCAGTGTCTATTCGTTAGAATCCAGTTATCTCATCATCTGTTTAGACTGACACTACTTTCGAGCTTACTCCTCCTGTGCATTATCATCAGTAAAGTTACATATCACCGAAATAAAGAACTTCATTCTACTATTTTAAACATCCTGTCTGTGAAACTAAATTTATTTGGAGTTCTAAGAAGATGAGAAGGAAGTACGACCATACATTGTCTCAACTGTTTCCACTTAGGAGCAAGAATGACAACCAGTTGATGAACTAGGGGAAAAAAAATCTGCCCAGCTCCTTTTTTGTTATAAAGTAAATCAGCTCTTCCAAGATGAAAGCAACTGCAAAAATATAAATCTACTTAAACTAGAATAGCCATTAGTATAGAGCAACTACAGATCTGGACTGTGATCCTTTCCGTAACAGCTTCAGCAAACGGCTCCATGCAAACTGGTATGTGGTACTTATTCATGAAGCTTACCTTATTTAATGTTTTACTATACCAAAACTTTTTTTTTTTTTTTTTTTAAATAAATTCTAAGAAAGCATTACAGTTTATGATAGAAGACTTGTACTTATTTTAAGATGCATTTTCTTTTGTTTGTTTGGTCAGTTTTGCTTTTTGTTTTGTTTAATCCAGTGAGAAAAGCAAGGGCAAAAAAAAATGAATTGAATGTCCTCAGTTTACTAGGCTGGCAGGTGACACACACTTATGTATATAGTTTTTCCAAGGGTTTAAGTGACTTGATTTTCAGTGGAGGGAGGGGGGGAAGAAAAAAAGTTGTGTCCATTTTTGCCCACTCTTACTGAGAGACTCGAGCAGAAACCCAAACATCAGTATCAGCCTGACAAACTGTAGTACATGCCATAAAATGTAGCCTAAATCCTAAATACACTCTACTGAACTGCCTACACATGAAAGCTTGGTGGGAGGAGCCAAACGCCAAACTCATGACAAAAAGAGAAACTTTCTTTTTCCCCCTACTAGCCTCATAAACAATCTTTCTATCATAAAGTCTGCTAATCTCTGTTTCCTTTATTTCTCTGGCTAAATAAACTGAGATTAACTTTGCAGAAGGGGCAACTTTAACAAAGACATTTTCCTCAGAGGGGTCCATAAATGAGACAGCAAGCAACAGAACATGATTTCTACATAAGAAATCAATATATTCGTAGTTCAGTAAATGTGCAATGCAGAGTAAAAAGCATGACCTGGAATATGAAAGAGTGTAAATAAAGAACAAAAAAAACCCACCAACAATCAACAACAACAAAAAAAAACATTAAGTGTAAAACAGTGATTTCCAATAGTTTTGTGCACTGGAGCCACCCAAGAAAACTGACAGTGCTCTGCATACTCCTGGGCTCAAAACGTTGTCCCTGCCTGCTCCCCTCCCCCCCCAACTGCTGGTCCCTTTCAAGGCGATAAATTAGATTAGAGTGCTCACTGTTCTGTCTTTTCTGCCTGCTGTGACAGGAGGAATACGGAGACACTGTCCAAGTGCGCAGGATTCAGAAAAGCAACATCTACCTAGAGGTCAATCTGGTGATTGACCAGGGTAAGAGAGGCTTCTACAAATTTCTACAAATACTTGAGTACCAAGAGGATGATGTGGAAAAAAAGAGGGCCTGCTGCTAAAAGTGGCAGAAGACCTGTCAGCAAAAGATACAAAAAAGGCTGAGGTATTCAATGCCTTCTATCACTTCAATTTTTCCCTCTAGTCAGGGGCCTGGGATTCTCAGGCCCCTAAGACTAGAGGGAGAAGACTTGTCCTCTGTGACGGAGAATCAGGTTGGAGAGCACTTAACCTGGATGCACACCAGTCCCTGGGACCTGACAGGATGAAAGTATAAGAACCAAGGAAGCAGAGCAGTCTCAGTGCAAGACCACTCTTGACGAGCTCTGAGAGGTCATGACAATTGAATGATGTTCCTGAGAACTGGAAGAAAGCAAACATCACTCCTGTCTTCAAGATGGAAAATCCAAGTAAGAGTAAGTCAGTCAGCCCCACCTCAACCCCTGAGAATGTGATGAATCAAACTATTCTGGTGCCCTGAAGGTCCTGGTGGACAACAATTTGAGTCAGCAACCTGCCTTTGTTGCACAGAAGACCAAAGGTTTCTGGGCTTCTCTGCAAAGAATGTAATCAGCAGGTCAAGGGAGGTGATTGTTCCCATCTGGTCTGCACAAGTGAGGATACATCTGGACCTCTGGGTCCAGCACTGGCTCCTCAGAACAAGACAGACACAAGATTAGTGGAGCAAATCCAACAAAGATAATTAAGGGACTGGAACATCTCATGTACAGGGAGGCTGAGAGACCTGGGCCTGCTCAGCCTGGAGCAGAAAGCGGATCCATGTATATAAATACCTAATGGGAGCAAATAAAAAAGAGGGAACCAAACTCCTCTCACTGGTGCCCAGTGACAAGAAAGACAAGAGAAAAAAGCTGAAACATGGGAAATTACTTTTAGAAATAAGTGAGAGAGGGAGTTAGGAGAATACAATAAATCACTAACCTTTTAGAAAAGAATTTACTAACTTTTAGAAAAGGGGGAACTGAGAAAGTTAGGAAGTTAGGGGAATCTTATAAAGTAGAGATAGAGTAATAGACAGCATGAAACTAGGATGCTCAAATTATTTAAAGCAAGAAGCCTTGGGCCCCTTTATCAAGGTCAATCTCCTAATAAGAGTGTGAGCCTATCTTAAGAAACTGGTCCTGCAGATGGATAAGAGCCAAGGAGCAACTGAGTCTGTGCAAAGACAAGAGGTCAACTAGCAGTGACGAGGAAGAGTCATCAATCTTCATCTCCACGACCCCTGAAGACCACCACCAGAATACACTGTGCAAGTGCAGATGGGAGGAGTTTATGGAAATTGCTCATTGGAACTAATTTTAATATGAAACAGGGACAGGTTATGAATATGTATGGGCGTATTGTGAAACTTCATGCATATGTAACTCTTTACTGCATAATACCAAGACAAGTTGCCATGTCAGGTGTGCACAACTTTGGTGGTACTATCCCCGTGCTGCCCAGCGCTGAATAGACATACCTACTTTACAATCTTACTGATTGTGGAGTCTGTTTTCCGCAAGTCATAAGAAAACAGTTTTCTACCACGAGGGTGAGCAGAACAGGATGTGTTTAGAGATATAGTCTCCATCCTTGAACTTATACAAAATATGAGAGGACACATACCATGGCAACCTGCTCTAGCTAACCTTGATCTAAACAGGGTTGGATTAAGCAGTCCCCAGAGGTGTCTTTCCTCCTGCTTTGCTGTCTGGGAACCACAGCACCAAATATGCATTCCATAGACTGTCTCAGAAATTTTAAAAAAAAAAAAGTCTCTAACATAAAATGAGAAAAGACTCACAGAAAATTTGTCACAGTATCCTCAGAAAATGTAGTATAGAGTGACTAGAAAAGCTATCGGCATAGGTTGACTGGACTTAAAAAAAAAAAAAAAAAAAAAAAAAAACACTAGGAATAATCAATTGTCTTGTGGGCAGTTCTCAATGTATAATCAAAAACTGAAAGCTTAAGAAGTTTGTGCTGAGAGTTGTTTGGAATAACCTCATTGATTCTATGGGCAAGCAGAAGTACATACAAAATAATGCTAAAATACGTTATGCGGTGTCCTGTCATCTAAGTGCTTCTCGTATTCAGGCTGATTATTCCCCTGAAATGCAACAATCAATCCTAACTTGCAAGCTATTCTCTTGTGCAGACCTGCAGTATTGCAGGTTTTGTTATCTATTTTATATTCAGTCACTCACAGGGGAGCAATCAAGTAATTGGTAACAGTCACCAGTGAATCCACTGGATAAAAACTTTTCTTAAATCCAAGAGGTGATTTCATTCTTTTCACAAGCCTTTTTTGTTGAAACTGCTTACATAGCAAAAAGCTGTGGAAAGTGAGTGCAGACGTGAAGACATTTGTATCATCACAGCCAAGAAGCCAAACAAGAAAGTGAGAAGGAAAGGTCTTAGCTAAATGTTTTGCAGTGCAGGATACTGTGTGAATGTGTGAACAGGCACTTTTGTGAGAGGCAGAGGCAATGCAGCTTTAGAGACACCTCTAATCTACTAAAATTTATCCGTTTCAAATGTAGAAGAAAATAATGTTTTTGCCTGTTCTCCAGATCAGGCTGCCTGGCATAATTCTTACTTGTGGATCACTATTTCTTTGTAATTAAAGATGTCTTTGATGCCTAAAGATGCATCACATTTTGAACATGAAACCTCTTTAAAGCTTCTGAGGTTACAGATACAAAAACTCAGGCAAAAAGGAGCAGAATTACAGTCTCCAGAAGCTTCAACTGACTTAATTCACACAACTCTAAAATACAATTCTTTTGAAATGTAACTAATAGACTACCTACAAGGTTGCTGTCTTTTATGTGTTTTGACCTGTTTTAATGAGGTTTTCCTTTCCTGACTGCAATTCAACAATAATGAAACAAAACTGCATTTCTTTGACTTAATTCTGAACCCAAATCATAAGACTTCCAAGCCATCAGGTACTACTCTACATGTACTCAACAGAAAGCACAGAAAAAAGCAACCTGTATGCTATAAAACCATTGTTTGGCATTTTTCTTGGGTTTTGTAACACACACAGACTCCCCTCCTCCCCAATCTGGAAAAATGGCGTATCAAAAGTAAAAGAAAAATTCCCATTAGGAATATTACTTGTGAATGACAGGCAGAAAAAGGCCAACAACAACAACAACAAACACAGAAAGAGAGAGGTATTCAACTCCTACTATATCAGGTTCCTCCATCTTTCATTTGTATAAATCCTTTTTACAGAAAAGTAAAACTATACAAAAATTAAGAATCTTCGAATCTTCTGTTCAGACATAAATAGGTTCTTTCTAAGAGGTGTGATCTTGTTAAAAGCAATAGTATCTCTTCAAAAATAGTAAGAATATGAATTTAATCTAATCTGAATTTATCATAAATTCAGTAACAGTGGACTCAGCCCTGTATTTTTCAATAGACAAATCTTAAGATCTGGCCAAATATCAAGATTTTAATTTTTTTTTATTTTGGCCTTTTAAAAATACAACCAACCCATGATCTAAATAAGACAAGAACTCATATCTTATATTACAGATGCATTATCTCCATTTCCCCTCTGGCATATTATATCAGCAATCCCCATCTTGACCACCATGATTTTCAAAGGAGTTTTTAGAAAAAGCTATGTCCGGTTATGAAGTTCCCAATGTGAAACACCATATTTTTCAAACTGCTTTTCTAGACTAAATACTCATCACTTTTTCATCATGAAACCTCTTTAAAGCTTCTGAGGTTACAGGTACAAAAACTCAGGCAAAAATAGGATTAGTAATGCCTTGATGTACTTTTGATATATCAGTAGATATATCTTTTCTTTAAATGCAGAATTAAAAGACAAATGAAATCATTTACATATTCTAATCAATTTATTAATTTAAAGACTATCATCTACAAAGGGAAAGCTATGAACCTCCAATTAAAAAATATGAATAAGAAATGGTGTCAATTTTCAAATATTAAGTAGGGGACATTTAAAGCAGTAAAGTGGTAGTTGTCAAAAGTACTTCCGAACAGAGTCACATGGAAAAGAAGCAACATTTGATAGAAAGAAAATCCAGTGCCTGAAAGGTTACAAAAATAAAAATGACTGCATTTGGACTCCTCTGTTATACCTGATTTAAAAAAGCAAAGGTATTTCAAAGGCATTTAGCTTTAAACATTCACAGTACCTTTGAATGTCCTCAGCAGGACCAGAAAAGAGGGATTCAATTTTCAAAGATAATTGTGTCAGATAACTGTCTCATCCCTTTTCAGAAACAATCTGATAAATACCTAATTACCAGCCAAGTGATTTCAGAGCCACACAGATGGGCCTGAGAGAAGACTACAGGGAATGACAAGGTCCCCTGAAGCCATCAAGAGCAAGAAGCAGTTGGTTTGTGAATTATTTCATTTATTAGGCTGGTAAAATGCATAGAAAGTCCCCAGAGTAAACAAAATATTCATAAAATGTTGAAATGGTAAACAGCATCAATATTTAACCCGAGAAGTAAAATATTAATTTTCAAATAAAATGGGACTCAGTACTATAAAACAATTACATTCCAAAATTCATTATGTTTAATACCCAAGTACTCAATACTCATTTTGCCAGAAAGCTTTCATACGCTACTCAGTCTAACCTGACCTACTGTTGATATATAATACTGTAAAAATAAGTTACCTGCAATTTTTACTGCAGTGTTGTTGCAAATTTAAAAGGCATTCTGCTCTTACACAATTATAAATTATTATTATAAAATTAAAAATTTTAATGGAAGCAGCCTTAACCATCGAACTAGAAAGAGCTTTCAAAACTTTCAAAAAGCCAACCCTGTAATCATTCTGAGTTCCTTGTGCTTGGAGGAGTGTTGGCCCCTACCACACAACCTAAATGTTAATGGAGTGGAGAGCATGAAATATCAACATAATGTTGCAGAGTTCAGAATCACAGATGGGAAGGAGAAGATTACCGATAATGCTTTGACAATATTAAATTGACCACGTTATATATTCCTCAGACTTTATGAAATATGCGTTTACTTTGTGAAAAATGCAACAGATCTGGGATGGTAATCTCTAAAGTACACATTTCTGACCTGACTCTGCTCCCAGACTGGAGCAAATTGATTGGAATTTTGCAAATGCAATGAAATAGGATGGATCTATGCACTTCTGTAAATCCCAGCCACATAATTTAAAAATAAAGACACAAAAGTGTTACTTATACGTAGCAGAGAGGTGAGTCACTGCTGTTGAGTTCACAATGTGGGGACAAAGATTTAAACTAAGCTGGCTAATTTTACCGTTGAGTGGAACAGTAGTGATGATAACCTCAAGAGCAGAGGGACCATTTTAAAACCTGTTCCTCTCAGATTCTCACCTATTAAGTGACAGCATTTCAGCATGCATCATTATTCGTCTTGCATACAGAAAGAAACCCCAGCTTGCCTAGAAGAGCTGTCAGACTGCTAGCACTTAGGTTCCAGTGGGTGGGGTAGCATAGACAGTGGGGCAGGAAAGCCCTGGGGTTTTGTGGGTCTGGAAATTAAGATTTAAACTCTGATCATAGCTTTAGCATAACCAGAGTTGTGAAAGTGTATTTAAACATGGAAGTAACGTTCTCAGATAAAGTCTCTCCCCAGTTACAATTTGGCAAAAAGACTCCTGAGCAACAGTCACTCAATGCAAAGAAAAACCCAAACTGCACTTCAGTGCATGGGGAAAACTTTGTGCTCATCTAACTGCCACGCTTCTTACACATCTATCTGTCATGTCAAAGAGACAGTAAATGGCTGCTCATAATTTTAAACCTGTGAAATAATAAAAAAAAAGGAATACTAGACAGTCTCAGTACACAAAGCAAAAGAGGGGGATACTCTCCACTGCAAAGCTAGGAAGCAACACGCATCTGGGGACCATTGAGTGCAGTCTCAGGAAGCGAAAAGGCTTGCCAAAATTCTTTTTCTCTGAGGATTTAACTTTAAGGAAAAGAAAAATAGCTTGGCTTTTGCCCTTAGTAAGAACAGGAGCAATTAGAAAGGATTTGTGGATCCAGTCCCACTAACATGCATTCTCAGACACAGGAATTTACAGCAGAATTCAAAGAATATTCAGCTCTCCCCAGAAACACATTCATCCTTCTGGGGTCGCCAGTAAAGGCGAAGCTAAAACAGTATAGGGACTTTCAACATTGCCTGCTTCTTGGTTAAACAGACTTGTGTGAAATGCTAACTCCTTGGGGAAAAGGAAGAAGATTCCAGCTTCCACAAAGATACTGGAAGAGAGGCAGAACCCTTTTGAAACTGAGACTGCTCTGATGAAGTCAGGGTGGCTGTTAACAGCAACCCTGCCTCTGCCTCCCTGGATGGGACCACAACATTCAGCTGCAGTGCGGGGCAGCGAGCAGCCAAGCTGTCATCACAGGGGCACTGGGGACTGCCCGTGCCTCTGGGGAGCTGCATCTTGTCCATACCCCAGCAAGCATGAGGATTTCGCCCACAAAATGGGAGAAGTACTACTGCAGCCTAGCCTTTCTGGGACCACGGCTAGTAGCTTTTGACTATGTTTCATACTTAAAGCAGGCTTTATCTCACAGCTGACCTGATCCCACAAGCTTGTTCCTGGTTTAAAACAGGAGTTTAGCATGAAGTGAAAAGAAACAAAGATTTACAAGCACTGCATTTCTACAGCTCCTGAGATTGTAAGCCTTTGGGTCAAAGGAAAATATGATAGAGTTGCCATACAACCCCAAGACAAATGCAGGTAGGACACAACCACTGCCCTTTTCCCATCTGGCTAATGGCTCCATGCTGACCAGCATATCAGCTAAACAGGAGGGAGATGCTGGGTAGTGCAAAGATGGGCCTTAAATTGTATGGGAGAGCATCAAAGACGAGATCTGGAATTATTTCAGTAGATACAGGATGTGTACATTTCACAATCCAAGTCTTTTTGATCCTGCCATTTCTTCTTCAGCCTCCTATAAAGAGAATGGCCAGTGGAGGCGGAGAATCATGGACTATATGTAAGAGAGTATTATTCTATAAACCCTGGTAATATCTCTTGATTAGGCTTTATGGAAGGGATTTATTTACTCCACACGGTGTCAACCACCTAAAAAAGTTACTATATCACTAACAAGACATTTCCGGAGTATGATAGGCTCCCTGTTCCTACAGGTAGGAGGGAAGAGAAAATCTGAGGCAATACCTGAAATCCCACTTACAATATTTCTATTGATCTGTCATTTCAAGTGAAATGTTTTTTTAAAAACTGCACTAAGTTTGAGCAAGAGCAGGATATGCAAAAAAGCTTCCTTCATCATCTAAACATTAATTTGAAAATGCAGATTACTCCTTAAAGGATCATCCCTCTTTTCCCATCCCCAGCCTTAGTTTTTAATGTTAAATTTAAAATAAAAATTAAAAAAAATAATAATAAAACATGTTTAATCATCTCTTCAGTTCAAGAATACAAATTAAGGTTTAAAGGTATTTGTTAAAGAGCTGGTAGTAGCAGAGAACTTAAACTGATAGACCAAATATTTTCAGCCTGCAAAGTTTTCCCTGTGAGGAGGATCCCAGGCCACTATTCCCATCTATTAGAAAGAAGCTGACAGAGTACCTTAGTATATGAAGCACAGTAAATTAGAGTGTGTTTTAAGTTTTATTTCCAAGTATGACTGTAGAAAAAGAAAGGATAAAGCTCCTAAAAATGTTCTGACCAGGAATGTACAATGGATATGGAAAAGGGAATGGAGGTTTTATGTCTCATTAAGGACTGCCAAACCAAGAAATTCTGATAGAAAACTTGAAATAACATTTACATGCAAGGGTAAACAACCAAAACCACACATCTCACAATAATGAATTCTGGAGTTTCAGGTTGCACAGTAAACCAAAGTCCCACAATAGTTCTCATTCATGCAAGGAACACTCTTGATAGAAAACACTTAGCTCAAACTAAAAGGATTTTTTTTCTGTCAGAATATCTAATACAGCAAAGGTTCAGATTAACTGGCTATGATTTTGAGAGGTCCCCAGATCTTAGCATGGATTCTTGCACATTTTATCTGTCAGATGCATAATCAGATGCTCACACATGTGCCAGGCTCCCTGTAACTGTAATGGACACTAGCTATAAACGTATTTTAAAAGTTATGGATGTTCCTGCCACAACTGGTGTGACCTTTCCTAACAGAGGAACTGCTGTATAATCACTCTCAGGTGGGCAAGAAAATAAAGCATCTTGAATCACTGAATCCAGTCACATCAGCAGGAATTTGAAGATGTGGACTAAATAACTAAACTGCTAGCTCCTTAATCTTCAAAGACTAGAGCTTAAATATTCCTGAGCTGGACTAAAGCTGTCAACTGGATGGACAACCAATTTCCTAGTAGTAAAATATAATGATCAAACTAACTCATCATTGATGAATATTTTGCAAAGGACAGAAAAAAAAAAGGCTGAATCCCCAGGAATCACATATTCATGACTTAATAATCTGTATTTTATCATATTTAATTTCGATGCTTCTCTCAGTCTGGGACTGCAAAAGGAGTGACTACCACGCAGGCATCGTGCCAGTATCTTTTTGACATAGCTAAGAGTGGTTCATGAGAAACATGTCTGACTTTAAAGACAGTTTCTGTTTCCCACCATTGAAGCAGCCATGTCTTTGGAAACACCTGAAATAAAGTGGTGTTCCATCTCTAGAACTTACTAGAGAATCTAGGTCTATGCTACCAGAAATAAGAGAGCAGTGCAGCAAGACAATATCATGTGCTTCATTTCTGAACTGCCATCGGATGCAAAAGCTGTTATTTGGACTTAGAGAAAATTGTGCATGTGCTGGCTTGGGCTACTATGTTGGACTGCCACTTTCGGAAGGCAATATTTCTTGATGACTACAGAAAATACAACATTGACTGAATTTAGTGAAAGACACTAAAAGGAAGGGACACCAAAGATAATTTTGTGCCATTTACTGTAGCTCACTTTTTAATTATAAAACAAAGGCAATACCTTGCCTTCCCCTGCCCTAATTACTCTGAAGATCTGGATCCACACAGATGGGTTCTTTGCAGCCATCTAATGCTACAACCAGTGAGAAGAAAGCAGTAGGTTCATGTGGATAGAATGTAAATTTACTCACATCTTCAGCATGATTTACCATAAAAATCAAATGAATTAATTACTACTAATGAAGAGGTTCATAACATGCATCACATTCATGTTCCTCACACACATTTAACTAATTCAGAGCTACTGTCCTCCAGTTCTTTTCCTGTTAGTGAGAGTGAAATAAGTTTATTTCAAGTCCTTGCTCTTGTCTGTGCCATCCCACATCACAAGCCACTTTCCAATAATTTCCTGAAAAATGTATACTTAATTTGCTTTGGTCTATGAGATCCCTAGTACATACTGGCAGACAAAAGTAACTTTGTTGAATATCACTGACAAAATGCTCTACAGAGCACGAAACATCCCTAAACTTTTAAACTGCAGGAAAGCAACAGCTACTTATTTTCCCGGGGAAATGAGTATGCACTAGCACACTTGTATGTGCTTATCTTGTATGACCATCTTGCACAGTGAGCACTAAATTTGAAGCCTCTAGCTACATATGAACATAATTAATAAATCAATGTTTAATAAAAATAAAGCTTCTTCTGCATAACGACACAGCAATTCAAGAATTTCTGTATCTGAAACAAAATATTTTCTTCCTTTGTGCTCTTATTTCCTTTATATCCCCCGATGTATACTTTTACTAATATCTCTTTCACTGATACCACTATCCTAACACATGTAAATATTCAGCAAATTGACTTCAAGTTATTACCATTACCATAGCATGATCTATTCAGAAGTACAGTCTTCAACTATCCTACTGTTTTTGTTCAATGGCATATACCATTTGTTAATAAATAGTTCCCTCCACAGCAAATGTGTAACAGCTGAAAGAGGTTTATCCCTCTTAGGCTCAGGTGATGCCACCATACAAAACTCTTCCACAGTTCCCCAAGGTATCTCCTGCTGCCACAAACATACTGCTCATGCAGAGCATGCAAACAGCTTAAGCCATGAACTGAAGCACTGGCAGACAACAAATCAACATCTCATTTTCATAAAACAAACACTGCCCCTCCCAGCATTTAAAGTTATTTTCTGAATCTGGCACAGATGGGGGGAAAAAAAAAAAAAGAAAAAACACTAAAGTCAGGGAGAAAGAGTATGTTAAAATAAGCTGCTTTGCTCTGGGGCCACTAATGTGTGTTTTGGAAGACAGTAACTTCATCAGGACACCAAGAAAAAGACTACACTTAGGAATGCCTACAAAAAACAGCTCTCTACTACCCTTCCCCAGTAAAGTCTGCTTAAAAATATTCTCACAGATAAAACATAACCAAATACACAATAATGCAAGACTAACAAGCTGTTAACATACTTCAAGGCAATACATGCTGCTGGCAAGAAAGACCAAGACAAATAGAAATGTATCACCTGAATAAAAATGACAGTAGGTTTAATTACAATGAAACACAATAAAATCCCAAACTCCTGAAAAGCAGTTTGAAAACCAAGAGAAAGAAACTCTGTATTTCAGATTGGAAAATTTGCCATTCAGAAAACCAAAATTTCCTAAAACAAACAAACAAACAAACAAAAAACACCTTTCCCTGTTTAAATATTCAGGCTCCAGTCTTCAAAAGCTGATATTTATGAGATTCCACTTTTGGCAATTTGCTCCACTGATGTAAAATAACATTGCTCCCATTTACATATAAATTAAGCCAACTACATAATCACATTCTTTAAGCAGTTTATTTACTCTACACTTAGCAAAGCATCTGCTTTAGTTTACCATAATACAGGATATTGTATGATATTACATGTCACATGCAAGTCTTACACAGGAAAATACAAGTCTTCTCTGAACATTTGGAACAACCTGAGTTGTACGCTGTGTGACACCACAGATTCAGAGCACAATCTAAGAAGAAGAGAAGTAACAAACTTCCCTGTGCAGGAGTGACACAATATAATTTTACTGCCCTTCCATATAGTGCAACCTGTCAGTCTAACCATAAGTCTAAAACACTAAATTTCATATATGAAAGTCAGTCTGACCTGCTGGGCAAACATTCAGGCAATCTATTTTAATGGATCACTGTCTCCATTCAAACATAAATCAAGCACTCAGTGTTATAACTGTAGAATATAAGAAACTTCTGATACTAGGTCTATCTGCAAGTCATGAAACCTGCAATAAAACGTACACTTTATTAAAAACATTTTGTCACCAATTGGGTATGTTTTCATTTTTTTGATTCTAACATACACTTAATGAAACAATATGCTAAACAGAACATATATAAGCAACTTTACTGACAAAACCCACATTAACCTCTCTACTCCTGACCTTCCTTCTTTTACCTAATCTCCCCCCTCAGCTGTCTCACTCACACCCCACCTAACGGGCATGCCAGTGGCTTAACATGGCCAAAATTGACCTCTGTCATCCCACCCAAACACTGCATCACCAGCATCCTCCCTGTCATTCAAGCCTGTAATAAAGCGTCATTTTTGTTGCACCTTTCCATAGCCTTCCTAATCCAGGTCCCATACAAATCTTTCTGCTGCCTCTTCTACACATTAAAGATAATTTTCTTCCTTTTTGCCTGCACAGCTAAATGCTCACTTAAGCTTTTGGTTCTCATTTTGATTCATTTATTCTCAAGCTCCATTACATCTTATCAGCCATTCCCTTTCAACCCATTCTAAATGCAGTTTTTAGTTTTATCTCCATTTAGGTTTGATCACAATGGGTAAAAATTCCAAAAGCATAAAACAGCCTAAAAACCAAATATCCTTGAATCCATTTAGGATTCTAAATGGATATGGGTCATTTTTGTAAGCACTCATGCAGCTAAAGATGCAGATTACTACACACATGAACATCTACAAAAGCTTCTCTGACAATGGTACTTTGTCTCTTAAGTGTCTTGGAAATTGGACAATTTTACACATTCATCCATAGTTGTAATCCTTCTGCCACCTTCTTTTGTTTCATGCACCAATTTCCTCAGGCCATTTCTTAATTTTACCCTTCTTTGTCTGCTCTCAGCATTTTAAATACTACTTTTCCTCTGCTAACATCTATTTTATACACCTCAGAGGCTTTGATAAACAGCACATCTTGTCTTTGGACTCCAAGTTAGCCCTGTATCACCCACGACATCAAAATGATGACTGCAACTCCCCCTCTGTTCAATGGACTGGACTGCCCTATTCCCACTTCCCTGATCCCTATGTCCCTATCAAGATGAAACATAGTGATGTTGTAAGCATCAAACTTTCTATCCTTGTTAAAAAAAAAAAAAAAAAAAAAAAAAAAAAAGACAATCCACCTAGAGTTCTCTTTAGTTCTGGCAACATTATTATTCATGAGGCACCCAGCAAGCTAGCCATTTTCTTTTTATTGGGACAGTTTTTCACCCACCCTATGGCTTAGCTTCATAAACGGTGCAGGGAGCACGGCAGGCACAGCAAAAGCAGGCAGCCACAACTACAGAAGAGGAAGCAAGGAAATGCCTCTGCTGGCAGCAGCTCACTACAGGGACTACACGAACATGACTTGAAACCATGACCACACCACAACTAACTTATCAGAGATTTGCCATAGTAAACCTCTACCTTCCGGAAGGATTGTTAAGGGTGTTCTGGATGGACCACACACAAAAGAGAAAAGCACAACAAAACAAAACCTAAAGGTGAAGATATTAAACAGTCTGCATAAATAGGGCTTTATACTTAGTGAAGTCACCTAAAAAAAACTGCACAACTTTCAGCAAGTTCTATCCACAATGGAAGATGCGTGTTTTTCCACTTATTCCATTCCACAGCTAAAAACTAAAGCAATATTTAATTAATCTAATCAAGGCACTGGAGCCTGTTACTTAGTAAACCAGTTACAGCTTCTTTGCTGTTAGAACTCTTTCTACTTTGCTGTTGTTAAACTCTAAATGTGACAGCAAAAGCGACCATCTATTCTATAAAAAGAACTCTATGTTAGAACCTTTATATGCATCCCATAAAATACTTGGAATTTTTCTTAAAAGAGGCACTAAAACTTCCCCCTTTAATTCATTAGCTTTCATTCAACTTTGATTGCTGCTATAAAATGCTATTTCTTTTTTATGATACCATGATCAGGTTTTTTGGCTTACCATAAAGGAAATGAACATCAATCATTTGTATTATTCTATCGTGATCAGTGCTCAGAAGGGAATGCTCAAGTAATTTTATTAAATCATGCATTACCTACAGCCTGCAGTTAAAGAAAAACAAACCGCTGAATCCAGGCCTCTAGTTATCAAAGAAATATGAATTGCCCTTTTCAATATGTATTATTAAGCATCCTGCATAAAAAACCTAGTACTGTAGCCAAAAATGATCCACATGAGATATGTTCAGGGATGAAGCACTATGAAATTTCTGGCAGAAGTGATAATTCAGCACATTTTCAATGAAGGAATAAAATGGCCAGCACATGTATTAATCATCTGATATTATCTTTTGTATAACAATATGTACTCCTCTCCCTTTAACTGTTGCTAGCTGAAATAGCAGTTGAGCTGAGTGGAGACCTGAGGATTAAGCTCATGACAATATACAACCAGCACTGTTTTGCCAGGTCTTCTACTGAGCAGATCTTGGCCACTACTCTCAAGACTCCACTTCTGCTAGAAGACGTAATCAAGAGAAACAGACAGTAAAGGACATTGACATGACCCACATTTCAAGAGGCACTTCCTCGCTTCCCATGAAAGTGGTTTAGAACACACATTTCCTTAGGTCTCGTAGTGGAAGCAGTAACCATGAGCATGATGCACTCTTCCACATGGCCGGGGGCACATTGCCTTCCCGGCCAACCCATTCATAAAGACAGCTCCTCATGCTGGACTTCATACTTTCTTACACCCCTCCAGAAGTTTGGAGAGGACTTCATTTATGTTCTCCCTTTATGTTTCAGTGGATGTGGTGCTCACAAATCCTGCTGGATACCCTGTCCTGGATATTGCTCACGTATTTTGTATCATATCACAATGTACAGCACCATAATTGCTGCCAGTAACAACACTAGCTTATTTCCACTGGGTCCCAAACTTTGGCTGGAAGTCTGTGGGAGTAATTGTATAGGCTTTTGTGTTCATTCCTTGAATGTGCATTTCTGCTAAATTTAATTATCCTGTCAGAACTAAAATGGAGACACCCAAGTACGCCTCCATATTCTAAACATGTGACTGAAGATAAAGGAGTATTAAAACCAGAGAAAAGGAATGTTTTAGGCTACATCTCTAGATAAGTCAAAATAACATAATTAAATGCATTTATCCTCTTGCCTGCAAAGAGATCCTCTGCTAACAAATTTATGATAATGCAAGAAACTCCCGAGTAGAGCAAAACAGCCAATTAGTAGCTTGCATGTTTAAAAGTCTGGAAGAGGATGGAGGAGACAACTTAACTTCAACCCCCAGAGACATAGGCAGAATTTCTACATTTAAAAGAATATGGTTGCCTGGGCACAAGGGCTGGGAAACAGCCAGTCACATCAGAAGAGGAGAGAGACCAGCCCACAGCCACATTACAAAATCCTGCCTCTAAAAATCATCTTCCTATGAAAAAGCCATTGGAAGAAACATCAAGTTTCTGTGACATTTCGTTTGGTGTTGCAGGAAGACTGACATCAGTAGCAGCCGTCACAAGTTCTTCAAGTGGCACGTGTATGCATACTGACTATCTGAGACACTTCGGATCTACCTGGGTGTCCCACACCAGCTGACTCAGAGCAGCTCATATCTGTACTGATCTTTGCAAGCTCTGCTCTGAGTTGCCCAGTCACATTCACACCACACATAGTAACCTGTGACCTGGTATCCATGCCAGATACTTGGCCATGGGTGTTTCTAGTACATGTGCACAACACTGCTCTCACTACATCACCACCACCAGGTTTTCTTCCACATCACATGGAGGTCTGGGAGGGGTGCGCAATAGTTGTCTTCTTAGAATTGAAATGTTTTCCCTGTGACCTATGGCAAAATTCAAGTCACAAGGATAACCTCCCCCACCCCATCCTCATCAGCAGAAAGCAATTTGATATTCTGAAATAGTGACAGAAACTGACGTGATTCCTCAAGTGTTGAGAGCAGAAGTAGGAGACAAAATCTGGCCCCTACAAGAAATGCCTTTTGGCCTTTCCTTATTATTATCATTATTTATTTTATTTTTTGAAACAATAATAGGTTGCAACAAGTGACTCCAGGAAAAAAAAAATTAGAAGTTCCCTAGAAAAAGCTTATTTTCCAATCATGGTTGGAGTTGACAATACTAAACTATTTGCAGATAGCCACCTGGCAGGAATAAATCATTCTTTTTCCCCTCACCAAGTTTATATACTCACCTCCCTTCTCCTGCAAGGTGAGTGAAACAGTCTCTCTTACTGAGACTGAATAACTTGTGGTAAGGCTAGCAAAAGAAAAACAAATCACTGAAACATTTCAAAATATTTTATAAGACCTAAGGCCTACGCACAGAGTAAGCAAGGCAGCAGTTTGAAGGCAAAACTTAAAAGCCACTGTTGGTAAGAGTTTCTCTTGCTTGTGTATTTATATCAACTCTACAAAAATCAGTGAAAAAAAAAAGAAAAAATATATACTACCATAACCATAAATAGCTCAAAATTACTACATATTTAATCTTTTGCAATGTCACCTACTGGACACATGCAGGGAAAATTTCCAAGGCACACCTTACAGGGACCAGTGGTGATGCATTTATGATCAGGCATAAAAGGGAAAAAAGAAAAAAAAACACCACCACTGTTGTTCCATGCCTCTGCAGAGTACCCCCCTCTCTCTCTGATGCATTTGCTCAGATTTTCCTGTGCATAAGGAAAAGATTGCCAGGCAGCTGAGACGGATGAAGGACAAAAGCTCACACATGCCATCACAACCGTGCCATACTTTGGGCATACTTTTTGCCTCTATCCAAGGGCTCCAGGGTGGTGGTTTTCTTTTCCAGGGAGCACTAGCAGCTCCTTCCTGCTGGTCTTCATGCAGGAAGGAAAGAAGACTCAATGAAACTGAGTTGTAAATTTCTAAAGGTCTGGACCTTATTGTCCCCCAGGAAGCCTTGCTCCATCTGTTAATGGTTGGAGACTTCCCTCTTGTTTTGCTTGGAGGAAAAGTTTGGGACAAATGGTACATCTCTCCCTCCCCTTCTTTATATTACACTAGCCTTGCTAGTATAGCACTGGGTAGCAGATATAAACAAACATTTCTCTCTTGCCCACTGAATTCCAAAAATTTGCCTCAGGATTAAGTTAATATCTTTATTTTAATACCCATGAAGTAGAACAGAATATCAAGAATGTGAACTTTGAGGCTAGCCCTGCTTTCAGGAGGAGCTTGAATTAGCTGCCAAATAGTAAAGTTTGAACACACTTAATCTTACACGCTCATATTGCAACTACAAATACACAGGAAAACAATCTCCTTTTTCCCCTCCATTTCAGTTCATTAATCCTGATTCTCTACTTGTCACCTGACCAACAAGAAAAAAATTGCTATCTTTCACATTTCAAGTTGTAGTATCTAAGAAACAAAAGGCAATGCCTATATGCTACACATTTCAAGAAAGGAATACAATTTTCCTTGCTAGGCATTAGACGCTATAACATTAGAAAATAATTCTGCTGAAGCCATGTAGATCACTTCTCTTCATTTGCACCTGCCTACAGATTTGGTACATGCTGTTCTTAAGTAAAATTAGATTTATACCTTGTCATATGAACTTCAACATTTTAATAAGGATAGTTAGAATTTGAAGTTGACAGTCCACAGGACTATAGAACTAAAGCTTACTGAAATTATTTTAGGAAATACAGTAATCTTATTTTGTGCTTTCTTATTTTGACTTCACTTTAACATATACTAATAACTTGCTATTCTAGAGCTAGGATTAAGTCCCGTATATATGTAGAACTTGTTACTTAATTCATGCTAAAATACCAAGGGAATACAAAAACTGTTTTATATTTGCTTCTGGAAGAATACAAGTGAGTTGAAAAGTGAATACTTGAAGTAGAGGAAAAAAACAGACTCTACAGAAGGCCTGAGATGCTAGAAAACATTTGTTAGATTAACTGTAGTCTCATCACTTGTTATTTCTCTAAAAGTAACTACTGTCAAATATAAATTAATATTACTGCATTATCAGTGTCTCCTGCTTTATAGTGCTACTCTATTGCTATGTGGTCAATAGGTCACACGCATCTAGTAAAGTCCTTGCATCCATTCAGAATAACTATACATAAAGCTCATTCATCCTGCCACTGTATAAAGCCCAAACACCATCTTCTAGACTGCTATTATTTTGCTATTTAATCAGGTCTAAAACATACAAATGTGTACAGAATTTGCTGAATCTCCCTCTTTATCAGTCTGCATTTTTACCACTATCTGTGCTTTCATTTGCACATCTCCGTTCCCAATAGTACCCTCAACATGTCAGCACTAGAATTTTCTATTAAAGGCAAGCAATCCCAATTGAACGATCTGGTTCATCCCAGTCCCAAAGCCATTCACAATGGACCCATTGCTTCCTTCCATCACCTCAGCCTGAATGCCTGAAGCAATGTATCCGTATCTAAGCTTCAGATCGGATTTTCAAGGAGCAAAGGACCTAATTAAATCAACTGGAAAAAGAGTTTAATCAATAACAAGCTATAAACTCCCATCTTTGTTTTATCTGTATGTACATAAATTACAAAAGGAAAGTTGAATGTAGGAAAAGAGATTGAGAGAAGCACTATCCAATCTACACTATCCAATGCTCCCATTACATTAAGCCTCAAACTATTAAAAAGAATAGATTGAATTTTAATCATGAAATGCAATATTCATTGTATGCTTTAGTTCAGGTAGGTGAAAAAGGTAATTTTTTTTCCCTGTTTTCAGCTTTTCTTTTCAGCCCGCAATTTCTGCTCCTTTACAGACCATTCCTTCCACTATTCAAGGTACAAAATTCTTTTCAATTTCCAGTATATCCTGGATGGCAGTTTTAACTGCACACTGCAATCTCTGCCTTTGTCCATTCAGTTTTGAATGCAACACAATAGACACACATTCTTCTCAAATATGCTTTCACTATTCACTTTTTTTTTTTTTTTAAATACTGTGCATACCATGTTATTTCAATGAGCTCCACAGAACATGAGCTTTTCTGTACTGCTAAGAAGTGCTTTGGCAATCCAAATGGCACTGACAACCAGAAACAATACCCATTTGCATTAAAAATTGTTAGTTTTTCTCCTCTGTTCACATTGTTCGTGCTGCCTAAGCATTCATAAACTACAAACTTCATTGCTATTTTGCAAAGCACTGCCTTTGCAGGCTCCCATTCTAAGCTAAAAAAAGTGAGCCAGTGAGCACCTATTGCTACAGTGCAACACATTCAGTACACATATGTTCAACAGTGTGCACCATGTTCACCTCAGGCACCTGCTTGGTCCCAAGCAACTTCTTAAAGAGCATGTTTTTTTCTTAAAGACCATATTTTATGTACAGAGTCCACATCACGTACAGATTTATACAGAGGGCGTAGCCCAATACTGAATCTCCAGTCCATCCTGAAGTGCCCACTTTGCTTATTCCAATCTGATTTCAAAGTACTAGATAACACATTCCTCTCAAACTTGCCTTATTTTATCTGTGTTTTGATACTTTCATATGCAAAATAAAAAGAGAGGATCCCAGAAATAAGCTGTTCCTAACGTTTATAAAATAATTATATATCCTGGACTTGTAGCTGGCTTTCCATTAATGTACACGTAGACCAACTTGATATCTCTCCTACCCTCCCTCATATAATCAGAAGTCCCTCCAACTCCCATAGTAGTGGATGCATCCATATGTAATTTTTAAAACCAGACGGTAAACTGGTACAGTAAAAACATACATTAATAGGTGAATGTAAACTAGATGTAATAGAAATATATATTTTTTTACAGTTAGGCCTGAATTAGTATTTTATCCTCTTCCCAATGACACTATTCATTTTATGAGTGTCTATATTAAAAAATGATGCTATATTAAGAAACAATGCAAGGAAACAAACCTAAGTTACACCTTAAACCTTGCTTACTTAAAGCTATAGGCCTACATCTTCCTAAAAGATTACGTTTGATTTATAGGTGTATGGTTTTCAAAAAGAGAATAATTATGAGACTTACCCTTAGTTTCTGGTTATTTTTAATGTCAGGAAAAGATTTTGAATCAGGAAATAATTTACAAGGGAGTGAACAATTCTAGTGAAAGTTATTTAAAATGTGTTTAATATTGGGTTTGCTCAGTATCCACCACACACAAATATTTTATAGTCATCACCTGCTTTGCCTTCAGAGGCTATATTTTACATTATGTTAATATTAGATAATTAATATCTGCAGTATGTGTAATTAGTTTCTTCCAAAAATTTACTCTCTACATCAGCATATACATATACAACACTGTATATATCAGATGTTGAACAGTATAAATTCCTCATTAGTATTTTTAATAGTTCATTCTTACATCTCATTTAATTGTGTTAGACTGTTAGTAAATAAAGAGAAGTGATAAAACAATAAGATCCCCTTAAATTAAGTATTAATTGTCTCTGAGTTCTGAAACCTTGAACCATTAGATCCATGCCAAAAGTTTTGCTCAAAGGGGAGCTTCAGTTAAACAAACTGGAAAGCAGCACAACTGAAACAACCTTCCTCAAACTGGTAGCTATTGAAAATAAACCAACATCCCTGTGAACTGCTTCACTTTGCAAGTAAGGGGCTGAAATAAGTTATTTTGCTATTTTCTTTCTTCTACATGTTCAAGCTTAAGAGAAAGACTTCACTGGCAATATAAACGGGAAAAACAAATATATATTACAAATTGCATAGTTCAATGTGCATATAGTGTGTTGGGCTGTTTTGAAGTTACAGGAATCACTAATCCAGTAATTCCATCATTGGGCTATATATCACAGACTATGACCACATTGGAAAGAACGAAGCTTGCACCTTGAACAGTAAAAACAAGGAGCCACGTTACATAAGCAGTTAGTCTTTGTTGTGTTTTTTTTTTTTTTTTTTGTCTCGTATTCATGCAGAAATGCCTCTGCAATGTCTTCTACTTGCTAATCATGAGCTATTTTCAGTTAGAGTCCTGATTGCAACTGAAGCCTTGGGACACTAACAAATTGCAAGAAATACATTGATATGTACTTACATGGAGTATCTGACACGTATATTCAGCTTGAAAACTGTAATCATTTTTAAAAAAGTAATTATCTGTTTCTTTGATTCAGAGACAGTAACAGAAAGAACCTTCCCAGTATAGGTCCCTTCCAAAAGTTAACTGGTTGACAGAAGCATTAAATCCAGAAGAAGATATTTGAGGAGCAGAAAGACCAAAATTCTCATTATACTCAGAAAAACATACTACTTTGAAATGAATGTTTTATGATGGTAGTACACAAAAATCACAAAACGCATTATAACTGTTTACATGTATATAAATGTAATTGCTAATTCAGAAGTGTGGTTAATGAAAAGCAGTGCAGCAAAATCAAATCTGGTTTATCATTACTAATTTCCATCATCTGTTAATGTATTGGCTGTAATTTTTATTTTAATGAAGTTTTTAATGTCTGTTGTTAACTACTGTTAAATGACCAGTTTTCTACCACATCTGGCTTGTAATTATATATAAAGAGCAGCTGCTCAGATGTGCTCTACCATTTGAGAGAGATGTTTTTTCCCCTTACAAATATATCAGCATTATGCAATATTTATGTTTTGCAACAGCCAAAACCTCTTCAAAACCATGGTTTTCTGCTCCTAGCAGCTAGGTTGGGTTTGCGTAAACCTTATGAGCCTTTATAAGATGCACCGAAGAGCAAAATTAATCTATGCTGATGAAAATGAAGTTCATTGGAGTGCAAGTCTTATTCTAACAAGCACTGAACACTTGCAATGGCTGTTGAAGTCCAAATGGCATATAGATGTTGTGCAGTGCTGATAACAAAGCTTGTGGACTTGGGTCATTAAGAAACTGATAAAGTACACTAACTTGAAACAAACTTTAAGTCACACAATAAATCCTAACCCATTTAATGTTGATCATTCCTGTGGTTTGAGAAAGGGAACAGAGACAGTAATGTTCCCAAATCCCTTAAACAGACAGATGACGAAGATGACAAGAACAGATGACTATTTTTAATTTTGTATTTTAAAAGGAATCCTGCCCACAAATATTAAAATATTTTGTCTTGAAATCATAGATCAGAAAAACAAACAATAATATTTAACGTTACTGATGCATGTAATTAGTTCTGTTTGCTGCAATATTTGACCTAAATATTTATGCAATACATTGTTGGGGGGGGGGGGGGGATGTAAATGTGCATACCAGTGTTTTATGACTCAGATTTCTCTTCAATTTCTTTCTATCTTGCAGAATCAAGTTCTAAGAACTGTGGTGCTTTCAAATTCTTACTGAGTGTTTCTGTCAATTAAAATTGTAGCCAATAGAAGAATAATAGCATCAGAATTTACATTCAACATACTGATAGTATATTTATGTGTTTATTATTTCAAGCATTGCAAAGTTAAAATTCATTATTTTTTTTATTATGACTACATTTATATAAATATTAAATTTAAATAAGTTTTTATTAACTTTCATTAGTACCTGCAGCAGTATAATCTAAGAACTTTATAAGCTACTATCTGAAATAGATATCGCCATGTCTGGGTTTCAAATTTGAAGGAAAAATACTGATAATAGTAATAATTTGCATGCTTTTCAAAACCATTTTTGGAATTATTACTCTGCATTTACTCAACAAAACTCCAGCACATCTTACATAAAGAAAGCGTCTGTCTGATGCTGAGCATCTTTGTTATCCTCAACCAATCACGCAAAGAACTCAGCACTGCAAAAGGCAGGGAGAAGGTGGTGCCTCTTCCTTTTTCACAGTGGCTTTCAAATATCCTTCAACTTTGCTCCACAGGAGCAATATTTAGTAACGGGGAAGTTTGTGTGTTCTTTACATTCAGTTTCATAATATTCCACTTCAGTTTCTGCAAGGGTGAAACAATTAAAAATCAGTTCCTGCAATTTAAAATTCAGTTTCTGCAAGGGTGAAACAATTAAAAATCTCTACAACTTATGATTGTCTGTAGGATGTTGGCAAGAGATCTAGATGCCAGAGAAACTAGACTGTGACAACTTTTCCATCTCTCATGGATTATGGAGCAGCTGTCAGTTGGTAACAACTTACACTAACTATTAAGCTAGTCTGCATTTGAACTGGTGACCTAGGAGTGAAATATTCTCTCTCTCATGATCTTTCATTCTCTCACTGACAAGACCCCTGAGCCTTTCTCTTCCCAGTGAATACTTTTTTTTTTTTTTTTTTTTTTTTTTTGGGGGGGGGGGGGGGAGGGGTGTTGAAAGTCAAAAGCATGTGTTTTCTTGGTAAGTAAGCTTAACAAGCTGTCTTACCAGTACGACAGCTCTGACTGGTGTTTTAGACACCCACGACCAAGGACAGAATAGCTAGCTATCTAGGCACTTGATTACAACATGGAAAATGCAAAAGGCTATAAAGAGTACATACATTTTACCACATAGCTGATACAGATTGTAATAATTTCAGGGCTAAAATTCAAAGTGAAAACAAGAATGTCAATCATAACGCTACATTTTTATATGCATGTGTATATACACACACTTGAACATACAGCTTGCTAGTGCTAAGTTTGAACAACAAAAAGCACATAGGTAGCCCTGATAGAAGTACACAAATTTCAAGAAAACCATGTGTCTCACTTCCCAATTCCTATAACATTATTAACAAACTAATACATCTTAAAGACTCAAACTCCTGCAGGATTTTACTAAACTTAGCCCAAGACAATCAATGTTGTAGAAGAATAAAATCAGAGAAAGTTATTCTAGAGAATGAAAAAAAAAAAAACAAACAAACAAACAAACAAAAAAAAACACATCAAGAAATAGCAAATTGGAAATGACTATATATTTATAAATGAGAGTTGCAGAAAACTGGAGGGGGGAAAAAAAAAAAAAAAAAAAAAAAAAAAAACAGAAGATGAATAGGTAGCAACCCCTTAATCCTAAAATCAGTGAAGAATGATTTTGACAGCCAACATCTAGGAGCAAGAAAAAAATATAAAAAAACTATCATTAAGAAAGGATAGAAAAAGATATCAAACACTTAGCAACCCCAAATCAGAATAATTTTTCCATAACCTCCTTCTTAACATAATAGACAGGTAGGGAAGTGGAAAGGTAAAGAAAATTCATGACAGTTATCTTTTTTCAGAAAGCTTGGTATAACTAATTCCTTGGATATGGAAGACTAAATAGTAGCCAACAGTAAGAATAGTAGCATAATAATTTAAATCCTCTAAAACATGCAACACCTTTCATTATAGTCTTTGACAAATTAAACAACTGACAGGAAGAACCAGTCAGTAACCTCTTTCATTTTAATGATCAGATTGATATAAATATATTTTTTTAAGATTAAAATAAATTCAAAACCGCATAACAGAAACTATATATATAGCTGTATATAAAACTGTATTTATATATGATACTCACACACTCCTCTGCATAAGCATTACGACTAAGAGACATAGATCATTCCTGTCTTTCAGTCAACTAGGCAATTGAAATTAAATCTGTTTTCCCTTATAAGTGAAGGTGCTACCTTATAAACGTTTCAATGTGTAATTTAAATGGGAATTAAAAGTGCTTGACTGTTTCTGCAAAGTAAGGGTTAAATTAGTCTCTCCTCTGTTTGAACCACACAAAAAAAAGCATTTTATGAGTGCAATAATGCACTTCAATAAATAGAGTTCACAATGGGTACTCACTTTTCTCTGGGGGAATGAAGAAAACTTGTATTCTCCTTCTGCCTCACAACACATCGGCAGGTCTAAGGTATCCTTTGTAGTCACAGACTTGCCATATTTTACTAGGAATTTATATATTTATATTTATATACACGCAGAAGGCATTTAAGTATAGCCCCTCACCTATGGTATAACTACTTAATCTCTCAAAGATTTGCTTTCCTTATTCTTGCAGAAACCAAGTCATACTATTTCTTAACTGCATCTGAACTGCAATTTGGGGAAAAAAACTGTGAAGCAATCAAAAAAAGGGACCATAAAGTTATACCCTATATATTTAAATTCTCATATTGATACTACAATAGCAATCCTATTACCATAATAATAGGTATGTGAATATAAATAAATGCTTCACTTCATTTGTGTCAGCATTTGCAGAAAATAATATGACAGAGAGCAGGGC
This sequence comes from Aythya marila, assembly GCF_965140915.1. NCBI lineage: Eukaryota > Metazoa > Chordata > Aves > Anseriformes > Anatidae > Aythya > Aythya marila. The sequence goes on from NC_139042.1 coordinate 106,305,875, forward strand.
TCCAGGGATTCATTTGACATTATTGAACAACCTCTTAGCCTAGGATATGCCTTTAGCTGCCTTACTGCAGAAAGACTACACAAAGGAAGATCTGCTGTTGGCTTTTGAAACTCTGAGGCTGATCAGTGCAACACAAAGAATTCAATAATGGCGATGCAAATAGCTTCACCTTTAAAAAAAAAAAAAAAAGACAGAAACAAAAGAAACAAACAAACAAAACCAACAACAAACAATTTAGCACCCCAATAAATGCTTTCTTAGGACTGTTTCTCTGAAAGGGTGCCTGCGAAGACACCTCTTGTGCAATCGTCAAGTCCTTAAGCAATGGCTGAAGTTTTTGATATGGAATTTACACTAAAATTTTATTGTTCTATTTAAAAAGCAATGAAATATGAGACAGGCTTTTAGCTTCAAAGGACATAAAGCTTTAACAACAAAGAAATGCACCCTAAACTGAGTTGAGTATAAAGTTCTACGTTACAAGACTGCTCTCACAACTCATCTCTGAAAACTAACAGTAACCTGTGCATCATAAGACCACCAAAATAGTTTTAAATAATTATTTTTAATGGAAGTGCAATGCATATTGTGGGCAAATTCAGTGTAAAATTTTGGGGTATTCTGCCATGATAAGATTTCCAGCATTCCCATTGGGGAATGTTCTAAGCTGGCATGAGGAATAGTGCTTCAGAAAAGAGTCTGTTACCACTTTAAAATGCAGCCAGAAAAGAAGGGGTATGGGTGGGGAATAAAGCTTCTCACTGGGGCTTCTTTAAGGACTGACTCCTGCTGGGTCTGTGCATATTGGCCAGTGCCTAATACCATGAGAAAAGTCAGGGAGGTCAGAGCCGTTATTCATAGCAGAAGGCTACTAAAGTAAAGATTTAGAAGGGCATTGAAGATCATTTAAACAATAGCCCTCAGTTTATTCAGCAAAACAACAGCAGTCTTATTTCTACATGTTATCACTTCCAGACAGATTCAGCCCTTCATCTCATATGCCTTTTTATTATTATTTAATGAAGTGTGGCTGATTAATTGCTTTCTGTATGACAAGTTTCCAATTCTTATATGTCACGTAGGGAAAAAACAGAATTTTTATTTCTACAATATTAACAGCTTAGCTTATAATTTTGTTAAGATGAACGTTGGAGGAGACAACAAAAGAAATGTCAGTGGCCTTTCAGTTAGGAGGATAACACAGCTCCTCTGCAAACTTTTCCTGAATGACTGAAGCTCAGGTAGAATCACAGGTCTGAATGGGTTACCTTTTTGACATTTTTCTTTTTAAAAAAGATGCTATGAAGAATTCATTTAAAGCCACAGTGTTACAGGCTAAGCTTTTATGTTGTTTCATGGTTGATTTTTAATAGATTTTTGATGTGCATCAGTTGAGGAAGAATTTGGAGTGGAATAAAAAGCAGACTGGAAAGTTATATGACTGTATAAAATGGCAATATAGGATAGCTCTTTGTGAATATATTAGACCTGACCTTAAATGAGTGGAGATCTACAATACTTCATTTTATACCAGCTGAGAATCTGACCTATTGAATTTAAGATGACATTTCCCATCAATCTTTTATTTATTTCACATTTATTGCCAGTTTTCTATATACTGTATGAACCAATGTGAACTAGATCTATTAGCTGTTGTTCTGAATAGCCAGCAGGATGACATTAAAAAGAAGCGGATAAAGTTCTGCTCTTTCTTCCTTTTTTTTTTTTTTTATTTATTTATTTTTTCCTCCCTTCTGTACAATTTCTAATTCTCTATTAGAATTTGCTTATTCTTCTTCTTAGCACCATTCAGGTCTTACCTTTTTCAGTAAATAAAACCATCTGCAAATTAAAGAAGAAAGTTCAAAAGAAAATCAGAGATTAAGGATAAATTGATAAAGATCTTCATTTGTATTACAGTGAAACCACTGGTAGTAGTTTGCTTCAATATATTGTACCATGTGACACAAGCCTGACCTAGTCAACACATCAAAGAGGAGGCAGTGAAATCCACTGCATGGCCACTTTTCACCCATGGGTCCATCTCTTGTATAGGTAGCAGGAGAACAGTGGGAGACCCAGCTCCTTCCTGCAGTATTCCTACTTATGCGGTCAGGCTGGTATAGAGTCTAGAGTACCTTGGAAAATGGAGATGCTAGCAGAAAGTGAACTGCATTTAGCTTTCACTTTTATTTTTCAAGAGCAAAGAGGATATTTCATTACTTACACCAAAAAAACACAGAAACTATCTCAAATGCAGAGATCTTATGTGGAATACAGCAGTATGGAAGGAAGAAAGTAATGACAAGAACACTAAGAAACCGTTAAGAAATAGGAACCGTTGATAAAGAATAGAACTAACATACAAGAGAAATGTCCATCTTCAGCAGTGGGTACGACCACCACCTGTTTATTCTACAAAAAGTTCAAATTGCTGTGGTTTGACAGCACATGGGTTTTGCAGCAGAAGTGTCTCACATGGGGAATTCTCAAGCTGATGTCTCAGCTTTGTTTTCTATCAAATTGAAAATATTTTTACTAAATAGAAAGCACACGTAGGTAGTCCTTGCATAGGATATTAATACATGAAATTAATTTTACAGTGCTTCTACATTTCAGATGTGAAGAACCTGCAGAGTATCACATTTTGAAAATAGAATATGCTGGGGAAGAGCAGGAAATTTTGGTAGCTGTAGCGGAAGCCATTTGGATTTAGTACTTGGGAGATTCTAAAAAAATAGTATGAAGTGGCTGACTGGTAGTTGAGAACATACTCTTATATAAAAGAGGAGGCTTGGCTAATAAGCAAAGCTAAACAGAATATGAAAAAACATTTCATTTTGCTATAACTCCTGGACTTCCAAAACGTATTCAAAACAAATCATGCCAACTTTTTGATGAAGCTCATCCTCTTGCCTTCAATCTCAGTTTAAAAATACATATATAATATCTTGGTATACAAGAAAATAGCACAAGTTCATCCATCCTCAAAATCCCAGCCTTGATCTGTGAGCTTCAGCTATGTCTTTTCAGACTGCTGCGATCCAAGTCTTACGAGAACAAGTCTTACGAGGAGCGGCTGAGGGAGCTGGGATTGTTCAGCCTGGAGAAGAGGAGGCACAGGGGCGACCTTATCACTCTCTATTACGTTAAAGGAGGCTGTAGAGAGGTGGGGGTTGGCCTGTTCTCCCATGTGCCTGGTGTCAGGACAAGGGGGAATGGGCTAAAGTTGTGCCAGGGGTGTTTTAGGTTGGATATTAGGAAGAATTTCTTTACCGAAATTGTTGTAAAGCATTGGAATGGGCTGCCCAGGGAAGTGGTGGTCACCATCCCTGGAGGACTTTAAAAGACATTTAGATGTTGAACTTAGTGGTATGGTTTAGTGGAGGACTTGTTAGAGTTAGGTCAGAGGTTGGACTCAATGATCTTGAGGTCTCTTCCAACCTAGACAGTTCTGTGATGCTGTCACAGATTTATAACTTTTTAACATCATAACTTTGTCAAATGTAATCTATACATAGAAAGAAAGTGGAATACAAAGCCATATATGATATGCCATCTGCAAGGGAGTCCATCAAATGTTAAACCAGACTGTTTTCTCCTCCCTTCTCTGCCTAAGGCTTTGCTCCTTTGCTCATTCCCAGTCTTTTCGTCGTTGTCACTCATCTGCGACTTCATTCTCCATCTGTACTTCTGTATGCTGAGTGATAAGGTCATATCAAATTATACATAATTAAAAAAAAAATAAACTGTTACATGGCAGCTTAGGCAAAAGATTTATGATTTAATAGCAGCACAAAAAAAAAAAATCAATTGAAATGCACACACGGAAACCATAACCACTCTACAGGTGTATATACTCTTCAGAGTATACAAAGAAGCATTACATAGAAATTCTGCTTCTTTCCAAGGTCTTGGTTCTCAAATATCAAGATGTCATATTGTTTTAAAGCTTTCGTCAAATCTGATGAAGAATCTTTTCTCTTTAAATATTATATATTCCTAAACAGAGGTATAATAGGCTATAAGGTATTCTTTATGTTAGCCAAATCTAGAAAGACACAGATGCAATTTAGCAAAAGTACATGATTCCACAAGGGCTCTCTATTTCATGTTACTTCCTCGCTGATGCTGGCATCCTAAATTACCCAACAAAACGGTAGCAAAATCTATCTTGATACTAAGACCTCTAAAGTTCTTAAAATTGCTGAGTCAATATCCTTTGCTCAGGATGCTACTTCTCATGGGTGATGAAGCAAAGAACACCTTAATCTGTACACATCAAGATAAGTAAAATTAATTTCAGCCCTTGCAAAACAAAACTACTCATGCAGTAGGTCACTAAACACTTCAGGTCAAATCCTTGTGTAAGGACTTGATCCTGTAAACTTTTCCTTGACAACACAAAGTCAATGGAAAACACTCAGAGTATACGCAATAAGTAAGGCCTTGTTCAAGGCCTTTTGCATAAACAGGGAGTATTATACTCAATTTAGTGTTGCTCTGGAATTCTGAAATTAGATTATGTTTAAAAAATGTTAATTATTCTCTAATAACCTTAGAAGAAATGTGTGCACATAGACATTAGAATACCAGTGCAGCAAAATATTTTACCTTGTGCTATACAGCCATATCTACTCAGCAAACTTCCTTGCCTTGGATTAAAACTTTAAATCCTCTAGATTCATACTTGCTTCATTACTGTAGTAAACAATGGAGAAAGCCACCAGATACTGAAACCATCCCCAGTGGGATAGTTTATAAAATCAAAGGTTAATACTGTAAATGGTGTTGCACTACACAGTCAACAGCTATACAATTGCAAAATAGGTGGGGAGAAAGAGTTAAAGGTAGTTTTACATATACAGCCATAACCCTGTGGTTTCTCTAGCTCAGTACTCTCTCTGAGCAGCCAACAAAGGAATAAGATCAACATTAAATACTCTGAGCTGCTTCTCTAGGATGATTCCTCAACAACGAGCCCCTAGAGGCTGGGGCAGATTCCCCAGTCTGAGATCAAACTTGCATCTTTACTCTGTTTTCAGGATAGACTTTTCCTTCCCTGAATTTAACCAATGATTTAATCCATTTTGGCTGTTGCAGCATCCTTTGTGTACTGCGAAAAGTAATTATTTTACATTTCCTCAGTGCAGTGCTTAGAAAAGGCTTTGTTTTGTGTACTCTGATACAAAGTTATATTGGCATTCTTCACATGCAGAAAAATCTTTAGTGACTGATTCCTGATGCCCAAATGCTGCTTCAGGTGTTGCATGGAGGAGCTGGTACACTAACATGGGTAGTTGGGCATGCTGCTTAGGGTGACCAGAGACATTACAAAGCAGTTCCTGGCATTCCACAAAGCTTCTTGTGGGCAGCATGAAATGCATACACTTTGGATCTCTTCAAATGCTTTGTTCATGTGCTTCTAACACCAATCTAAAGCCTATTCCCTTAGCAGGTGGATCTAAGGGACAGTATGGTCAGTTTTTGTTAATCACCCTCCTGCTGCTTTCCATGTAAAGGGCAGGTTAAAGCACTTTACCATTGATGTTGCCTCAGATCTGTAAATGGAAATACTAAAGCAGGTGTCCCTGCACCACTCTATCTCCACAGCTGCAGACTAGGAAGGAAGAAAATATCGATATTGATCACATTATTTTGTTGGTTTCCATGGAAAACAACTTCTTCCAAATAACACGTCTTGCATTTGTTAACAGAAGCTACAGCCCTTCAGGTAAGATGAAATATCCTGGAAATTAAAAAAGTAATAGTCTTCAACCTCCATTCCATCTCAATACTTTGCAAGTTGCAGTTTACCCACAATAAAAGGGACAACTCAGAATGACCATAAAATTAGAGAAGAAAAAAATCTTCTTTATATAAAACGACATAAGGTTAACATCAAGAAACAACAACAACAACAAAGAAGCACAAAAAAGGAAAATAACTGAAATCACAAATTCAAATTTGAAGTTAAGAAGCCTATTTCAAATCTCCAGATGCAGAATACAATAATCACCAAAAAGCTGGCTAGAGGCTGCTGTATGGTGTACCATTTCTTGGTATCTCTAAGACGGTTTTCACTTTTTTTTTTTTTAAACAAAAAAGATCAACCATCAAGCCTTGCTAATTCAAAACAAGAACTAGGAAAAGAAATCACACAGATAGCACAAGCCAATAGTTTAGGGATCTTCATAATGATAAAATGCCAAATGTTTTTTTTGTGCAAATTTTACATATACGTAATGAGGACACATCCAAATTTGAAAAGAAAAAAAATAAAAAGCCCAAAAGCTATTCTCAGTGCTAACACATTATTGAATAACTCACAGTGAGAAGTCTGAATTACTATTACACCTAAGTTCCAATTGCAAAATTTTCAGAAATGGTAAGCACAAATTTGTGAGTGAGAATTTAGACTACTACTGTGCAGCTTTGTGCACAGTAGTAGTGAACTACTACTAGTGTAGTACTAGTGTACTAGTAGTTCACTACTAGTTAACTACTACTAGTGAAGTAGTGAAGGCTTGATTCCCAGCACTATCTTTAAACCGCACACTGCTACATGCTGCAATTTCAGGATAATCAGACATTCAGTTTAAGTTTGCACTGAATTTTACCTTTCATTTGTTTAGGAAATATTGCCTTTGGATGGGACACTGTGCAAAGTTGACAGACAGCAGAAGATGGTAGAACTCCACTCCTATCACACAAATTTTCATGAACAAACTCGTTCCAAAAGCCCTTTGCATGCACAATGCCATTCTTTAGCTTGCATAAAGACATCTTTCCCTCTTGTCTGAAGGCTGGCATTCATGATAGCTACTCTGGCCTATATTTTGATTACACTATAAAATGATATTTGTCCTAGCCTTCAGTCAATATGAAGGAATATTTTGTGAAAAGGTGCACTGTTGGCAAAACCTGAGCATTTTTGAGGGCTTTGCAGTGACTGCAGTGCTCATGTATAGACAGCAGCGGCAATTCCACCACCCTTCCTTCTTGTGACCTGCACCATACATCTTTCCTGGAGATTTTCTGCAGCCTCCCACAGCTGCCCGAAGGCCTGCTGGTGGCAGCCTCTGCACTGCACTGCCACAGAGCTTCATTGGCACTGCCCAACAAAGGTGCAGAGCCAAGCACCATGGCCCACACGCAGCCATGGAAGGTCTGACGTCCAATTATGGCCCAGGGGAGAGCAGTCATGGGTCCAGAAAAATAACGTAGCGCATTAGCAGTACATGTGACAGAAACCTGAAGGGGCTACATAGAATTAGCTACACCACACAGGCTTCTATTTGGCAAAGGAAGACTAACTAGCATTGGCTACCACTGCTCTGGCATTCCTGAAACTTCAAGGTATTGCTAGAGTGACAATGTGACAAGGAACTATTACCTCTATTAAAATAATTTGTGTGTATATACACACACGTACACACACTATAAATATGAACTTTTGGCTCTACTTATGTATGTAGGAGTTGAACCAAGCTCTCAGATTTACACCTGCCAATCATGTTTACTGCCCTGTGAGTTATGAATGCATATCCCAATAGCACAGCTTATGCCTTATAAGTGTATACAAGTAGGCTACGCAGTGCTATTCATTATTTTGTATTTGCAACATGCACTTCAATAACTTAGAAAGGTTTCCATGCAATCAATGCAATAAATTAGGTATCATTATAATCTCTGAAGTGTCCCCAATGCTGTCAACATCCTGGGTTCTCAGAGTCACTCATTATGAAATACGTTTTTTTTGTACATATTTTTAACAGCAGATTTACATAAGCCAGGAAAACACAGACTCCGTTCTTTCTCCTGCAGGTTTTTCATGACTACGTCAATAGACAGGTGGCCATACAATCCCATCAGGTGTTGCTTAGAAGAAAAACAAAGTCTGGTCTCACATTAAAGTATAATTTACAGACAACATAACTCTTTCCAGTTAAGCTTTCATATTTCTTCCATGTAAGTTTACAGATTTACTGAGCAAAAATGCTCTGCCAGGGTGCAAGTTAATACACATCATACTCATGTGGATTCTTTACATTCATGTGATATTCTATGAATTACTGAGTAAAAATATCTTAGGGTCAAAGGATAAGCAATTTTTGAACTACAATTACAGCTGTACTACAGGTTACCTCTATTTATTAGACTAATGTATTCTGGTAATATTTAGATGGTCCTCCTTGATCAGGACATTTTCCATTGTACACACACAATGGAAGCAGAAGTTTCTACCTCCCCAAAACTTTTCTTTAAAAAAAAACTGTTTATTGTTATTATGGCTGGATATTATTTTACATCATTATCCCACAGTGAACATTTGGAAATGCAAACTAATTCCTCATTTGTTACAGCTTCTGACTAGAATCAAGGGGTTGAGGGGCTTATTTTAAATCTCAGTAAAGTGGTGAGATTTGCTGTTACAAGAAATTGCTTCCATTTTATAGGCCAGCTGGATAAAGCTTTGCAGATCTATGGAAACGTAGTGTGATTTAGATAGCTGTGGAGCAGACTGGGCTACATGGAGCTAAATTACATCTCCACTATGAAAACAATAGGTTAAATCAGACTGATTTAAAGCTATGGTGAGCTTAATTTGATATTCAGTTAAGGTATTGTAAGAACCGGCGTATGTGGAAGTTTTAAAGGGAAAGGTACTGCTAAGCAGACAAGCTCAGGCATATGTTATTCTCTTGCTGAAGAGCAGTAAAGCCTGGTCCATATGAAGACAGTGGAGGTAACTTAGCGGTTACCAGAGTTAATTAAAAACACAATAGAGATGAAATCACAAGACATACATATTTAACAGAGCATGAAACAAGAAAGCTCTTCCATTTGCCAAGAAGATGCACAGCTCCTTTTAGTGTCCCTACATGAGAGATGGAGGCATCATTTCACACCTAAAGCTGCCCATACACCAGAGGACGCTTGGATGCACTCTGCCCAAACCTTCCTGTGATATTTACATTTTGTTTATTGCTCAACTCCATCCTCCTTTATAAAAAGGCCTGTTAACAAAACTGTATACATACAACTTATGGAGTGTTTTGTTCCAAACAATTTAGAGTACAACCTTGTCAACTGTTACCAGAATGATCTAACTTTGCTTCAGCACTTAACAGAACAGGACACTTCTGGGATACACGTGCTCAACACATAACAAAGATATTTAAAAGGAAAAAAAAAAAAAAAAAAAAAAAAAAAAAGGAGTTTGGATTCATACTACCTGTGAAGGTGTTGGTTTGACATGACACTAAATCAGATTTCTCCAGGGAAGTAACGTGGTAGTATTGGTGTAGTGAAGAGGAATACCATTTTCACAAAATAATAATTATAATAATAATAATAATCTGTTAAATTAATTTCAGCAAATTTTGAAGTTGGTACATATTTCACTGGGAATACTTTATATCTGTTTTTAAAGTAATTTATTTTGTGTGGACTTGGGAACAAACAAAATGACCATCTTTTCAGGATTTTAACCTGAGGCTCTTTAAAAGAAAGGTCCACTTAGAGGAAGGAAGCAAAAGTTGCAAGGTTGTGAGCTTTTCTCCTACAATAATATTTTCTTCTGTTTCAAGCCCACAGCTACTAGCCAAAGCTAGACTGTATTCAAAATTTGTTTTTTAATTGCTACATACCTTTATTTTAGGATTCCCCCAAATAATTCAAATAAACAGTGGTGAAGAAATGACAGATGTCCATTAGCATAACTGACTGCTCAAAAAAATAACATTAATGCCTTATTACTTATAACATATTCATCCAAGTGTTTCATTAAACTTACTAATGTAATATTAATGAGAAAAATAACTAAAATGTCTGGACCCAGCAACTGCAAACTGCCAGCTAATCATTAAATCCCAGTTCTCCTTTCACCGAGTTTCATCTGCACAGGTTCCTCACAAATTCCCATTCACAGATCACAAAAGAACAATTTGGGTTACTTCAAGAATTAATTAGACATTTGTATGAAAGCCACTAGAACAACTGCTCCTCCTGCGAGTTCATAAAGCTGTTTAATTTGCTCTTGTATTTTCATTCACAGAAGCTGGCAACACCACAATAAAACACAGCATGCAGAGATAGCAAGCCAAATTTCTTACTTAATTGTTCACTTTCATTTACTATGCTCATTTAAAAGATGCAAGCGCTAACACCTTTTAACCTCAGCAATGACACAGCTGGGGCACTCTTCACACATAATACAGAGTGACTTAGAATAATGCACCCCTTGTCAATCTGCAAAGAGTATTCAGGTCGAGATTTAGAGTCTGTACTTGCATTAGCAAGAGGATGAAAACCCCTCTCTTGTGTAGTTTAGCTTTTATTATGTTTGTATCTGAGCAGCTAATTGCCTGAAGAAAGGAAAAGAAATACTGAACAGGAAGTATTGAAATGTATATTAAATGCTGCAGAATAATAAGGCAGCGTATTTACCGATTTCTTTTCTTTTTCTTAACATTTTAGCTTCTTCACTGGGGAGTTAAATAGCCATTTGAGTGACGCTCTTTTGCCAAAGCTGTCTTTATAAAGCTTCTATTGAGCAGAAGTAATAGGCAGCCTTCTACAAGGGATGCAAGACAGATCAGATTTCTGTATTCAGCAAATGTATTCCGTGAGAAACTTGGTTTAGCCATGGAAATAATATTACTAAAAAGTCAGAGTGTGCCCTGTGGAGAGCTAATCGAGGGTGGAGACGATTAAAATCCTCCCCTTGAACAGCAGCCCCGATTTACCAGAGCTAAGCAGCTGCTTTCATACCACTACAATATTTTTTCCTACAGTCCAACTGCAGATTGAAAAGCACTGGTGCATCCTTCTCACCTCGAACATGAAAGCCCTGCAAGATTTTCAAATTCACGATTTGTAAAGTAAAATCTAGTCACTCGTACTTGCATGTGATGCAAATACTGGCTCTTCAGCATACCAGCACTGATGTCCATCTGTCAGCGTGGCATTCAGCCCGCACACTAGGTGGAACGCCAGTTTCAATAGGGCATAGGTGCCAATTAAATACAAATTTAGAGTGATAGCCTGCAGAAGGCAGAAAATAGCAGATATTCCACAAAGAGGCATTTCTGACGGCAAATACTGCCAAATGTTTTACAGTGAGGGATCACTTATGTTTATGATAGCGGGCATGAGTCAGATCTAAATCCATTGAAAGTCAAAGTTACCTTCCAAATACTGCATGAAGTATACATAACGTAATGTGTGTCAAACACAGCTCTTACCAACTTGAATAGCAAGACTATTTAATTCATCAGGAGAAGAACTGCTTGCTTAGAGAACATGCCTTTTTCCAATCAATCTGCATGACAGTGAAAACTCTCTGTGCACAGAAAGTACTAATTATGTTTGATTGACAAGGCAAAAAGAAAGACTGCAGTGTCTACCCTTAAAAAAAAAAAAAAAAAGAAGAGGAGGTTTGGCTAGTAATAACTGTCTTCCTTCCCCTCAATGGCAAACAGGTTTCAATTAAATAATATTCATTCCAGCTACCTCCCAAATTATTTCTGAAATAAATGCATTATTGTAATTAAAAAAAAAAAAAAAAATCTGGAAATTATCATTTATTCTTCAGAGAACAGTGTTCGAGGAATAAGGAATACAGGAGAAAAAAAAAAAAAAAAAAAAAAAAAGCTGGTTAAGGTATTATTGTTTACTGCTGAAAAAAGAGCTCTTGAATTTCCTTCTCCTTTGTTCCCTTTCCCTACCTACCTTCCAGCTCTGTTATTCCAGCCTTTCAGGACACTTTCCCTCCTACAGAATACATTTCTCAGAATAAAACAACATGTAAAAATTACAACAAAACCAAGTGATTTCTATGAACCACAAGAGGTGAGAAGGGAAGAGCTGCAACTGCAGGGGAAAGATGGGCAGAAGCAGAGAAGCATCTGATATTAAACAGGTCAGACCTCACAGGTGGGAACCCCAAGTTAAATCCTATTGAAAACTACCAAATGTGGTGAAAAGTAAAACAGAGATAACCATGGAGTGGACATACCTAAACTAGAGCAATCCAGGAATAAGGGACAAACTGCTCCCCTACCACTCCCTGCCTATCTGCACAGGCTTTACCCACCTTCTCTCCCATGCAACAGTCAGCACAGGAAGAGGAAGCAGAAAGATGCTAACACCACCACCGTACAAACTCACTGAGCATAACAACTTCCAGCCTAATGACCCTGGGCTCTCCTGCCAGGTGGAATGGCACAAAGCCTGACCTCCTGCAGACTGCCCCAGAATCCCCACATGGAGCAGAAGCCTTCCTGTGGCATCCAGGTTAATCCTTTGATCATCAAATCCACATGGGACGTTTGCAACTTTATTACTGGCAGCTATTGGGCACATGCCCGGGGAGAGGAAACCACAGGTGGCTGATGCATCCCAGGCTTGAGGCAGGGCTCACCGCTGGCACTAACACATGTGGACTGCCAGGCTTTGCAGCGCTGGGCTTCTGCTGGGCTCTGAGCACAGCTCCTCTGCCCTAGGGAGCTGGAAGACAAACCGAAGGCTCTCCCTCCCGGGGACATGGGCACATTGCAGGGCTCTTGGAGACAAGCAGAGATGGAATGGCCTCTCCAAACACAACTGGCTCTTCCTCGCTGTCAGGCTTTTTCCCCTCTCCACAATGAAAACACTGTACTCCCGATCCACATCCATCAGCCTCAAATATTTACAAGTGCTGCCAACTGCACAGATAAGCTGTTCTGAAAGTTACTTAAAGAGATTACCATGTTTTATGTAGCACATTCTGGCACTTTAATTGGAAATGTGTTACACAGGCACTCTATTACAGTATGAGTTGAACATCATGGTATTAATATATTTCCTACCACTTGTTTCTGTGAGGTATGTCACACAAACAATCTTCCCTTCCTAAGCTTTACTTGAAGCTGAATCTGAACAGGGAAATAACACCTGATTTCCAATGCCCATCTTTGTTCTTCTGTCAAAATTACAGTGCATCAAAGTGTAAAATTCAGCTATCACAGATTTCTGCCACAACAGATTTTAATTTTTTAAGGAGATTGGAGAAGTGTTGTTATAATTCAGACAAAAAATAAAACAACTAAAATGAAAGTCATGTATATAGTATCTTCATAGCGTATTTGATAAAATACGAAGACATAGCTGGTTCATGTGGTACAAGGAACTGAATTCTGCAAGGGTGGATAAGCATCAGCCCTGCATTAGAAAGACATGCAGGATTTTCCATAACACCTGGCATCAGATGCTTGTAATAGCTAGTATCTGTAGATGCAAGCCTGGATTGGAGTGCTTTTTCTATTCAATTCTTCTCTTGGAGAAGCCTTGAAGCGTAAATTTCATATTTGGAAGAAAAATGGGATAATTTAATAACTCTGCATTTGTTTTCCATTTTCTTTCTCTCTTAGAACAACCTTATCAACCTTCCTACTCTGAAAAATGTTAACTGCAACACGCTCTCTATACTGTATAATACAATCTCATTTACTGAAAATAGTTTGGGAGAGAGGAGTTTCTGAAAGGTTTAGGGGTGGAGGATTTGCAATCTGACTGCCAATTCCTGCAAAAGACCTTGGTAAAGTGACTGCAGCTGAATTAATCATTGAAATGCACAGAATGATCTCCCTGCAAATATACAGAAACAAAGCTAATATTGCAAGTAATTATAAACACAGAAGAAAATTGATCTAGCTCTAGACAACATAAGGGTTTCACAAAAGCGAAACACTAAATTGTCAAATACTGGATTACAAACCAGTGATGGGTACCAATAACAACAATCAGTTAATAACTAAGAGCTGGAAAAAGACACAATGCAGCTCTTCAGTGTGGTCTAAACAGTGTATGCCTTCAAATTTGGCACTGAATTTTAAGACTGATGGCCCATTATTAGTTATCTTACTAGCAGGGCTATTCTTGCATTCCTTGCAATATACAACAACCGTGAATTAATATATTTAAACTGCTATGATCTGAGACAGGAGACAAACTGTTTGCTAGTTTAATAGGGTACTAAATCATTAAAGCTAGCTAAACTAGGATGACAAAATTTTAGTTGAATCCAGAATTAATTTACAGTGCAGAGTACAGTATATTACTAGAGGATGTTTCTTCCTTCACCTTACTTAAACACAAGCTTGAAGCATACATAAATTTTAGCATTGTCAAGATGCATGATGATGCTCGCACCCCTCTCCTCTCCCCTCCAGTGAACTCAAGACATGAAATTGAGGGAAAGTCCACCTTCTTATATCAAGAACCTTTCATATTGTGTGTGCTGTCTTTAGGAGAGCTCCTTCCCTACTGTGTGACAGGCTGCAAGTACAAATTTCCTGGTAAAGGCTCACAGAGCCTTCCCTAGAGTTTACAGAACATCTGCCGTGCCTTTCTGTAAGTAGATGAGTTAAGAGGAGAATACTAAATGGTACCACATTAGGGTGCCCTAATTTGGCTGCCTTGAAAACAGGCAAAGCGTGATCTCTCAAAGAACAACAAAAGCACTGAGACAGGTATAGAAAAACAGTAACAATAAAGTTTGTTTCCTTTTACATAAAGGCAATGCAGCTTCTTTTTTTTTTTTTTTTTTTTTTTCCCCCCCCCCCCCACAGATGATTAAACTAGGATCTCTAAAAGAAGAGCTAATTTGGTCTGGACTTATGACTCCTAGATGAAGGCTGTTTCACAAATTGACCTCAGGCAGTCTTACCCTAGCTTTACAGAGATCTGCCTGATCGTTCTCCTGCTGGCTTCATTTCTGAGCACACAGCAGCCTGACAACCCTGCAGCCATCAATACAGTCAGCAGAAGTGTCAGATAGCTGCAAGATCAATGTGTTAACACTAGCATAATGAATTGCTTGTGCATGTATATCACAAGAAAATCATGCTAGGAATTTGAAAAGAGCTGCTGAACACTGCCAGGGCATTTCTGAATGCCCGATATGACACAAGCCCTTAAAACTGAGTCCCATGGGCAGAAATAAAAAAAAGTTTTTGACCTTTTAAACCTCCTCCTAAAATATCTCATTTGCTCAGAGGAACCTAGAAGCAGCAAAATCCTTCCAAAATCACTACCTGCTATTGCCCACATCACACAGCCACTTGCACAAAGAAAGGACTTGCATTTATCTAAAGTCTCCCTAATACTGAATTGTCACCTAGAGTATTTTCTACCCCTTTGAGCAAACCTCCTAAAGCAAACACCCTTCCTGAGGTGGGTGCTGGTCTTTTGCTCCTATCCCCTGCTTTGTGCAGGAGCAGCTGCACCTGTAGTACGCCAAGCTAGGGCCACCTCCTGCATCCTGCCAGTTCTTCAACTTCAAGACAGTCATAAGCATGCTCCTTCATAGCTTTAAAATGCAAGAAATAGCCCACACCTGTGGTCATCACCCTCATCCTGTCATCCTGTGCTGTTCTTGATCTAAGAAAAAAAAGAAAGAAAAAATGCAGTAACAGAGGATAAACCACTTGATGGGAAACAGATGCCCTTCAAGTTCTGATGAAAGCTGTAACTCCAGAGAGCAGCTCTTGGTATCTTAGATCAGGATAGAATAAATTAATTGGCCCTTTCCTATTTGGTGATTTGTTGCATCCTTTCCTTTTAGAAGTATACAGTAGGCACTGTCAGAAAAAGATACGAGCCTAGCTGAACCAGACCCATACTGTGCCAGGGAAATCCCCATGGCTCTTTAAGCTATAAAGAGAAAAACATTCAATTAGGCTATGTGTGGCACTAAATATATATACATATATATATGTTTATATTACATTTTGCAATTAAAAAGCAAGAAGTGTTACCAATAGGCCACACAATGGATCATTAACCAAAACATCCATATTCAGAAGCCCAGCAGATTCAGTGAGCCACTGTATAGCATAAATCATTAGTACTACAGATAATAGCCATTGATTAAAAATTGCCCCATTGATTATTTGTTCTGGCTTTTGATTCGCCTAAGGCTTCTAACCAATTTTGTACAGTCTCATACGGCATCTTATCCCTTAGATCATGAAAACCGTAGTTTCATCTGCATGAACACACATCCTTACTACATCTATTTATGGTATTTATGCAGCATGTCTGTTGATGGGTTCCTGCCCATATAATTTAGTCATAAAATCTTGCCAAGCCTATGACATGATTTGCTTCAAATTATTAAACCACTTTATTCATTATTTATTATTGCAATATTGTTTGCCCTGTAACAGCTAAGGTTATGTTAGCATTTCCATTACAAACACAGATACATCAAGGGATTTAAAACTTGACTGTAAAAATCTTGCTTTAGGCTGGGACTCTGCAGACAAGGTTGCAGCTGACAACAGATTTATTTTTTTTTAAACACTTTGTACTGAGAATAAAAACAAAATCCATCTCCTACTGATTTGGTTATAGCAGTATGGAAGAAAATAATTACCATTTTCTATCAAATCACTTTCACATACACATTTTCCTAAATTAAGTTTTTTATAGCATGCCCTAGGTCATTTTGTTGAATTTTAGAATTATAAGGCAATTCAGCTCTGTAAAGCTGGCCACTATATTTTTGTAATAGTTTCATATTTTATGTATGGAACTCAGTATGTGTACAAAAGCATCATTCTATGTACATGTAACAAATTGTTATTTAAGGACACATAATAGGCATTTCTCAACCTCAATACCCACACACAGGGTTTGAATATAGCTTTACAGACAAATTGAAAAATCCAAATTAATATTAACATTCTTCTCTACTGAATAATGTATTTCTCTTCATAAAGAGCTGGTACTATGGCTCATGCCAATCTCATCACTGTTTACTTGACTAGTGACTTTTTTTTTTTAAAGTGAGACTGATATTTCTTGTAGGAATGGGGATTCATGTGTGCAGATGTAAAACCCTCAGTGTGAGTCTAAAATGATAGATCTTACCAGCACTAGGATTTAAAATATTACTTTTGCAAATACAGACTTCATTTGTGACAGTGTATTTGCTAATAATTCAGATGCACAGCGTGTCCTATTCCAAAGGTTTAAAAAGACAGACAAGTCACTTTCAAAGAAAGTGGAAGCAGTCTTTGCTCATGGCACAGCACATTCCAATAGCTGTTGATAGAGAAAGTGAACTATAAGCAGATAGAAGATATTAATAAAAAGGCTACTCTTACTCCTGCATTGACACCTCTATCGCTGGAAAGATTCTCCAGATGTTTAAAGAAGTGTCCCATGCTGTCACAGAGAAGAGTTTATTTAGGTCTGTCTGCATATTCAAAGACAGCTGGCACCTGGCATCTCTCATCTCAGGAGTAAACTGTCTAGTTACCTCACTCTACTTCAAAATTCTCTTTCTGAGATCATCTTACTGCTTTTCTTCTACATTCATCTTTCTTGGAAATGTTTTCACATGTATCTGGCCAACCGGATTCTCAGACTCATTCTGAATAGTTCAATTTGATCCTATTGTACTGAAAAGTCTTAGCCTCTTCAAACAAAGCTCACTTCCCCCATAGATACCTTCTTTTCTAGCTGTAAGTTATATGACTTTACTGAAGTTCCTGCTAATCTACTTGTTAGGCAGGCCACAGACGAGAAGGCAGGTATTTAAGCCTTCGCAATATGGCCAAAAAATAAAATGTCTTAGTTTTCCATGAAGTACCGTTTGCTCAAAAAGCTTTTTAGAAATATTTCACTCAGTTAAAAGTAAACACATTGCCAAACTCTGTCATTCAGTGAAAGACACTTACCTATTAGCCTGCTTCATGGTCCAGCAGAGCTGACGTGACGTCAGTCTATGAGCAGAAGTAGTGATCCTGGCAGGGCTGGATAATAACGTACTGAAAGCATAGCTAT
This sequence comes from Aythya marila, assembly GCF_965140915.1. Taxonomy (NCBI): domain Eukaryota; kingdom Metazoa; phylum Chordata; class Aves; order Anseriformes; family Anatidae; genus Aythya; species Aythya marila. The sequence goes on from NC_139042.1 coordinate 106,323,713, forward strand.
TACTGGAACCACTAAGCATGTATTGTCAAGAAACTTCAAACTGATTTGCAGGTCATTTTTAAGCGACCAATATGCTCTACTGCTGTCCTCCCACCTTTGCTAGCGAGGTTTCTCTCCCAAACAATTACTCTTGTTGAGTGAAGAGAGGTACAGAATACCAGAGGCACATTCTCAGTTTGCATTAAGCAATGAAGCAACGTAGCTCTGTGAAACAGTGAATGCTACCTGTTCACCTTAGATGAAAATTATGTTGCTACTCTATAGAAAAGATCCAGTTTTCTAGACCTTTCACAATTTTACACACCCCCCCCCCCCCAATTGCTTTTAATTGGTTTAAGCATCCTACTATTCACCAACTCTTGGAGTACTCTGACCTCCAACCTCCAAGAATGGCACAAATCACAGGCACGTTTAAAATTTAAAAAATCCAGCCAAGTTAGGTAAGCCACACCAAACACATTAATGAAAGACTTTTGTTTTCTCCCTGCTGCTCTCCCCGGCCATATATTCAGAGCCAGCACCACACCACTGGTGCTCAGCTGCTTCAGGAGGACAGCGCGCTCCAGAAGCACACTTCCCCTTGGAAGATAGGAATGGCAACCTGCTGCTCAGGGCACTTGCTTGCTTTTCCAGAAGCTACAGCAGCAGCAATTTTCCTGCCCCCTCTTATGCAAGTCACTTCAGTTCCTTTGGAAGAAATCAATCCACAGATGTACACAGAGAGAAAAAAAAAAAATAAAATGCCAAGGTCTACTGTAACTTTCAAAGCACATAAATAAAGTCAAGATCGCTAGCCAGGTGCTCCAAGAAGTTCCATTAAGTATTTTCAAGTAAAAGTGTGAAACTTGCAAAAGCATCCCTAACTCCACCTGTTTTAATCACATTTCCTGCTGCCCAGCAGAGGTGACAGATATACAACAGCAGTTATTGATCTGGGGAACTTGGCTTCCATTCTTTCTCCAGGCTTATTCCCTTTGACTGATTTAGAGAAACACATTTCCACTGTGTGTTTCTTGTCAGCAGGCTACCGTGTCATTAAAGGAGTGGTTATTGATTGAGAGCAAGGACAAGCTGGACATCCCAGTAAGTTTTCAGTGAGAAGCTTTTAAATAAGTTTGTGAATGCATTTTCAAGATGGAAATAAAACATTAGTGTCTAAAATTATCAGGCAGATTTAAAATTTAGATTTTGAAAAGATCTATGATATCAGCTGAAATCTAGTTCCTACTAGGTTCTTGTTTTTATTTTTTAACTCATTTTTTAATGTGTTGCTCATGTCTTTTAGCCAGGCTAAGGAACTGCTCGGAGACTCTGGGAGTAAAATTCAAACTTCTTTTGTGAGACAGAATCTATTTCCCTGTCAAAGCGAACTACCATGAGGCCTCCTTCATGCCTCTCAGCACAGCCATGAGATTAAAGTTTTCCCTACAACACCCAGGGGAACACTCTAGAAAGCAGTTAAAATTTAAATAGATGGTTCAAAAGGAGGCCCCACTGTAATGGCAGGGTCCGCTCATGCTGAAGGGGAAGTAGGCTAACCAAGGGCTAGAAGACTACCTCTTTGGAATACAGCAGGTGGATCTTCCTGTGCTATTTTGGAAAAAATACAAGTAATTCAGGGAAGACTTAATTGATCCCAGAGCAGGATGGCCTCTTGGCCCACAGGAGGTAAGAACAGGAAACACAGACAGGAAGAGCATTAAAAAACTTTAGGTTTTAAGAATGACCAAAGTTAGGACTATTCACTGAGACTGATTGCCTCTAAAGCTAGAGACTGCTATGAAAATGAAGGACTTCCCATTTTTCAAAAACACTTTAGAAAGACACTACTTAAATATCTTCTTAGTCTGGAACACAGCAACCCAAGAAATAGTTATGATGGCAGGACACAGAGAGAGCAGGTAGATGGGAACTCAGCTTGCATTGCCTCCAAAATGTCTCTCATCCCACCACAGCATGGGTAGTCACTCCTGATACCATATTTACACTACTATAATCAAGTATAAGCACCTTATTTTGAAAGTTAAAAGTAAACTCCAAATTAATGGTTGTACTTTTTTCCTTACCACATATTGCTCGTCATGTTAGACCCAAAACAGTTAAGGGGTTAAGGGTCTTGTTTATAAAAGTTACATCAGCTAGCACATAGTTAAACCACCATGAACCACTAGGTGATACCTCCCATTTCATGCAGATGAAAGTCTTATTGATTTACCTTGTATTGGCATGTTGACTGTCACAACCTATAACTGTTTAAAACGTGACACTTTATTCATTCAGCAAAATCGTTATTTAGACCAGTTTTATGTCACTTGGTGAATATGTTTTTATACAAGCCCAACTCCTGACTTGAAACAAAAGCAATTGCTATATTCATCCAGGAACCAAATCTTCTCTTGAAACATGTTTGTCAAGCCATGATTCCCTTTTTGTCTCTTCATTTCTTACACAAAACTATTTTTTATATATTTTAAATATTCCTCCCTAAGAAATATGGACATATATGACATGCATGAATCTGTAAACTGTTCTGAGACATACATGTACGTACAGTAAATTCTGAAGAGCTCCGTTTCTAATGTCTAAATAATCCTGTGCTGAACAAGCTGTTTATCAAAGATGCAAGAAAAAGTCTTCCATAAGAATTAGAATATACAACAGCATGAACCTAATAACGAGGTTTCATAAGAAATATACCTATTCACACATAATAACAAGTAAACAGTATTTACATTTAACACAGTGTAATCATCATTTTGGTGTAAGGACACATCCACAGAGAGGTGCAGTACTGACTGCTGGTGCAGTACATCTACAGCTCAAAAGACCAAACCCCAAAGGCCTACAGAAAACAAGGCTTAATCTTTATCTCTCAGAGCTATCCTCAAATCCAAGAGCAACACTTTTATAGACAAACTGAAATTATTTCTTTTGAAGGTAAGCACTGCTTCTCAATTAGATTATGATGAGAAAAATTCAAACTGATTGTTGATGTTTGATGCAGTCAGAAATGCATATTCAAAAATTCACAGAAAGATAGATACTGTTTACAAAGAACTTAAAAAAAAGAACCAATTTGTAATTCATAATTGGTTGGACTAACTTGTCACGAATTTGCAGACAAGCATCTTCAAAGCACAAGTATTTTATCACATTTTAAATCAGGGATTCCCTGTACAGCCATTATTTTAGTTGGTAAATCAGCACACCAATGATTTCCATTACTTTCATCACTATACATGAAAGTTGGATAGTAGTATCTTTACAGCTCATTACTTTCTAGATGTTTATTCAACTAATTATAATCATCCTTTAAGTAGATGCAATTCATCATCTAAATAGGTCAGAATCGCATTTTTCCCTGCACTGCAAGCAAGTCAGGTGAAATATTAAGTTTCAATTTCACACAGAGATCTTTGTTTTAAAATAAATGTAATAATGGCAGAAACATTTGCCTATAAATATTTATTAGCTGGCAACTGCGGAGACTTCCATGGCTAAATGTGCATTGTGACTACTTTCCTTCTGCATGCCTTGGTAAAACCTTTGTGGATGTAGTGGCCTTGTTGCCTTCAGCCTTTCATTACCGTTTAGATGTAGAGCTTCGGGAAATGGTTTAGTGGGGACTGTTAGCGTTAGGTCAGAGGTTGGACTTGATGATCTTGAGGTCTCTTCCAACCTAGAAAATTCTGTGATTCTGTGTGTATCTCAAAGGGGCTCCAAAGCTGCTCCTGCTTTGTTTAGGTGCACTTCCTGTTATTTTGTTTAGGTACACTTCTTGGTTTTCTATCATGTTCCCCACAAAAATAACAACTGCCAAGAATGTTTCTCCCCAACCACAAAATCATCACTCAGGTTTTGTGAAGACACTCGCAGTTAGCTCATGCAGTTAGCTCAGCATTTGGATCACAGAATTGATGGAGTTGGAAGGGACCTTGAGAGATCATCGGGTCCAACCCCCCTGCCAAAGCAGGTTCTCTAGAGCAGGTTGCCCAGGTAGGCGTCCAGATGGGCCTTGAATATCTCCAGAGAAAGAGACCCCACAACCTCCATGGGCAGCCTGTTCCAGTGCTCCGTCACCCTCATTGTGAAGAAGTTCTTTCACATGTTGGTGTGCAACTTCCTGTGCTCCATTTTGTAGCCATTGGAAGGGAAGAAAAGGAAAGCTGCTGGCACTTACAGCCAGCAGGACCAACGGAAGGAAACATCTACGGTCAGTTCCCACTTGCCTGACAGTGCTGGGGCCTGAGCAGGCCTCAGGGTCCATGGCAGGGCCTGGCAGGAGGGGGAAGAGAGGTATTCGCCTGATGTTGCTGAAGGGTTTACGCTTTGTTTGTTTGTTTGTTGTTTTCTATTGACACACAGATAGGTCATTAAAAGTTTGCTTTAAGTGGCAGTAAATTAAGCAGAATGTCACAGGACTGAGACTGTTTTGCCCACACGTAATTAAAAACACTGTACAGCGTTTTTACAAGTACATAATTAAAAATGCTGAAGAAGAGGTCACTGTCACAGAAGATACTCCCTTTTTTAGCCTTCAGGTTGTTATTGTTGGCCCTATTCTTACCCAATATCTAATTATAACCTAAGGACTGTTACTTTTCTGCCAGCTTTACATCAAGAACATAACAAGAACTAAAAAGAGTAACTGTGCATGTTCGCACGAAACACCAGTCAAACCCCTCCCTTACTTTGTCTCCCAGGGAGCTCTTTAGTGCAAAACTTGCCCTCACAGCACCTCTAGAGTTTAGAGTAATAAAAGTTGCATGTAGAAAAACTTGAAAATGGCTAAAGAAAAAATGAGAGAGAGAGAGAGAGACCAAAGTGATTCTAGAAGTATTTTCTTTTCTTTCCCTTCTGTTTAATTATTTTTCCAGTGCTCAGCTAAAATGTGTGTTCTGTTGAACATGGCAATTTTACAAGTAGAGATTTCAAATTACTTCCATTCTGTTTATTCACATAAATTAACAAGTGCTCTTGCAAATCTAGGTGTCTCAAGTTGGGTAAAGCCACGTTCAGTGCAACTGACGTTAGAGAAGAAAAAATACTCCCCCAGCATCTTCACAAAATAGATAAAATGCTCAATGAATCACACACTTCCAAACCACCAACTCTAAAAAGCTCCTCATAATAAATCATACCTATATAAATACCTTTAGCTCAGATTACATAGGCAGAACATAATTTTTGTCAGTATGTCCTTCTCTGAGGCGGTACAAACTTTCAAGGATATTAACATAGCATAAAGATAAGTTAAAGATCCATATGTTTTATGAGGCAGAAGAGAAAGGACAAAAACACATTAATGTCACCACAAACATGCTTGTGCATCCTTAATATTTCAGTAAGTCACAGAGAATCACAAAATGCAACACAGGTAGCTGCCCAATCCCACTGAAGGTTAATTATACTACAAAAATAATATATCATGCAGTACACACTTAATAGTTTTCAGGTCTCATTAGCTGTACTGATATTAACAGGATGACTCCTGTGCTTTGAAATTCAGGGTCTTGCACAACTTTAATCAAAATAAAACAAAAATTAAAAGGAAAAGGTAAATAGAAAGTTAGGGCCAAACAAAGAAAAGCCTGTGAGAAAACTGATAATGGTTAATCTATGAAGGGACTTTAAGTCTTTCATCAAAAAAAAAAAAAAAGAAAAAAGAAAAAAAGAACCTTGAAACACCAGCACAACTAATTATTGACCTCTCTTGTCCATTGACACTTGCATATTCCACATTAAATTCCTTCAGATAACTAAATATTGGTGTTTGAGAATGCACAGCAGCACTGAAACTTGGCAGCTTACCCACTTGGAGTAGCTGAGGAATCACAGAGTAGATACAGTACACCAGTTGCACAAAGTGCTCACTCCAAGGAGCTCACTTGAAAGCAAGTTTGCGGGTTAGGGGTCCACATACAAACAAGAGTAGACACTGTCTACTGTTCAGGTTCTCACAGATGCAGGGACATTGTTGCTCTTGGGTTTGCCTCCAACAGTGCCTTTGGAATAGATATAGCCATTAACAAATGTTCCATTTTCTCTGTTTGAAGGAATTATCCCATCTTTCATGAGCCTGGTTTGCAACAAGAACACTCAGTCGCATCAGTTGAAAGTACTCCAACGAACGCTTCCCCAGGAATAGCAGAAAGAAAAAGCAGAAAGGGAAGGAGAAAAACAAGACAGGCTCCCATACCATAGTAGCCCAGCACTCATTCCAGAATAGGGAGAAGACCATGAATCACCTCTATGACTAACAGCTGTGTACCACAGCTGCCTTATTATTAAGTACCTGAACTATAGAGAAACTTGATTAACTATGGTTCCTGTGGCTCATCATCTGCAAAAGCATCCTCAACAAAATGGAGCAGTTTCCATTGGGTGGTGCTATGGTGCTCTGCTCCAGAAGAAACACATCAGGGAAGCCAGGTATGCTGCCTTTCAGCTAGGCTGTGGTTACATTCACTCTGCCAGAGCTGCTTTAGTAACGGAGCCCAAACTACACAACTGAAAGCTAAATGGCATAGCTCAACAGGCTACACTTCCAAGTTTCCATGCAACGTAACTCCTTCTTTCCTGAAAAATTCAAAACTACTACTGAAAAGTTTCAGACATGAATCATTAGGATGAAGAGATCATGGCAGGTGACTTTCTTTGGGTTACTTTGGCCATTATCCATGCTCATGGCAACTGAGATCAATAGAAACATCTCCCAGAGTCCCAAATGTTACAGAGATTTCAATCAATCCTTTGAAAGAAAATGAGGATTTGATAGGTTTCACTGATTATCTTTCATACAGAAAATAGCAAAAAAGAACCACTGTAAGTTTGTTGTTAATACAGGATTAATATGACTAATAAAGACAAGCCCTTCCACCTGGTTTTAATATTAAAATTAGAAGGGTAAACACAGTATTTAAAACATTTGTTTAAATGTCAATATCCTGTCTGCTTCAGTAGTGATGCAGGTTTTTGTGTCAGTTCTCATGCCCACTATCGATTTAACAATCATGATTGCTAATGAGGAAGAAAAAGATGCTATTTTTGATTCTGATGTAATTTTTAACTTTGTTATTTCAAACTTGAAATTACCTTTCTTGTTTTAAAAAACAGTATATTATTGTATACTCTGAAGATTATAAACCTGTACGTTACATTAGTTCTCAGTTATTCACATTCATGTCCAAGGATTTATTTATTTTTTTTACTCCCTTCAGAATTCAATTAATCTTAACGAATTGCCCAACCACAAACTGCCAGTCAAGCAGAACAAATAATCATTATGAATGAAGTTCTCAGAAAAAGTGTGGCCTAAATATTCAAGTGCAGTCTGTTCAGCTCACATAAACAGGGGTAAGATGAATATTTAGCTGAAAACCCATAGAAGTAGTGTTTTGGAGGCACTGATTGAAGGCTAATATCAACATACAGAGTTCTTACTGTATGTTTCTGTGGAATAGTTTCATTCATCCTTTGATGCCAACAATAAAGACCTTTTTACCCTGCAACTGAAACATGATACATGAAGAGATGACACCAAACTAATGTCCTGAGTTATAGAACGATAGCAACCTCTCTTTGCATTCAAGTATTACATGTCTACGCCCATGGTGTCTGATTTCCAATGAATATTAGGAAAAAGAACCAAGCTATGAATCCTGTAGATTAATAATTCATGCATACAATGTTTTCTAGAAACTTGCTGAAGTGGTCATGTAGGATGTAAAATATTTCCATTTACTTGAAATATGGAGGGTGGGTTTACTGGGTTTTATGATGTTGCTGAATGCTTCCAAACAAATGTTGCAAGGGATTTTCTTGGAAATCCCAAGTGGAAGGGGGGGGGGGGGGGGGGGGGGGGATTATTTCCTAGATTTGCTGTAGGAACTTGCTTCCTGATTTTGTCCTCCCTTTTGGGAACTCATGTCTCAATGATTCAAGTGGTTTTATATGGAACATATCAAGTGGTTTGTTTTCTCATGTGAGGAAGATGATTTCTTAGGAGTTTGTCTCAGGTACTGGTATTAGTACACCCATACTTAAGTCCCAGATGCCTTAAAAAGACTTTACAGTACATGAAAAACATTGGACAAATTGACATGGATGCTCACTAAAGTCAGCCAGACAGTGATTATTTGCTGTATAGATCAAATAGCTTGGCTTGTAGGGAATAAATAAATGGAATTCAGCTTTTCTTCCAAGATTTTGACAATAGGTTCAAGAAAGAAGTTGGAGGAAGAACAAATACAAAGTGGAATTATCTAACTTATTTCCAGAAACTTTAGTCTCTATCTCTTAATGTTATCTACAAAAATATTAAAAACAGAAAAAGTAAAACATACTCATCTTAAGCAGTACTAACATGTTCAGTGAGATAAAAGTGAAGATTAAATGGGAAGTAAATGATTCTGTCAAACCATAAACAAATGTCCAGTTTGCATAAACTGCACAAATTGCTTTGAAGATGCCATTGATAATTCAAAGGTGATACTTATAAAATTCTACTTGGATTAAGTGCTTATTCTGAAGCTAGTACTACACTGACATTCCTTTTGGTGAAAATCTTCTTCGAGCCAGTGACATGTATATTTATACATGCAAGTATTCAATATAAGAGACAGTATAACGGTTCCTGATATGTTTCACAACACACCACTTAACTGTGTCCACTATCACCTTTATTTCCTAGTGTCTTGAACAGCATATAATCACTAATACTGAGCTTCAGATGTGTACAGGAGTATCAGGTCTCTTAGGTGTTATTTCCACCTTTGAGGAATGTCGCTGGTTACCAGGGTCAAGGGCAAAGTCCCCTCTTGCAGGGATTCTTTCAGAGGGATAGACAGCATGGTGTTGAAAAGCTGCTGAAGGGGAGTCAGCAATTGCCTTCTGGCATCCATAGGTGTCCTCTGCTAGATATATGTCCCATCTGTAGCCATATCTTTATTGATCTGTTCTCTTAGAGTCTTTCTGATGCAGAAAAGGATTCATGTTGCATTCAACCACTCTCTGCAACTTCCTGGTCCCCCACAGGATACACTCAGAAGAACATAGCTCTCCAAATGGTTGAATATGGTATGTGGTATATCAATGAAAGCTGTGACCGGAAGGGTCACATGACAAAGTTCCTCTTTTAGGAAAAGTCTTAACATAATACAGTAAAGGAAAGTACAGTGTTTTAAACACCAAAGAAACATCTGAAAGACTGTTGATGGAGATGTAAACAATTCCTTTCTCCAGTTTTGCTGCTCTTCCTTGAAGAGTCCTTAAGTCATTGGCAAAGATGCCACTCTATTACCACCTCCAGAGATCTGTCAAAGAACAGGTATCCAACAGAACTCCAGACTGCAGCTTGGATTCAGTAGTATCCAAAACAATGGAAATAGGACATTTAGGACCCTAGAGAATCATCTACATCTCAAAACTATATCAATAGGACTTAAAATAAATGGGACTTGAAATAAGTTAGGTATTTTGTTGGTACACTACTGTAATTAAAGAGCTCCTGATATATAAATGGAACTATATATGCATTTGATCAAATAATAATCAGCCATAAGCTATCCTAACAAGAAACAATTCCAGTTCTAAATATGTTAATCCTTCAGTAAGCATGTGACAACAGGATTATAAATACCTAAATATTTAGAAGATTTCCTGAATACTTATGATTCAGAATTTAAACTTTGTAATTTCAGTTGATCAAAAGTTGCCTAAAACTGGAATTCTAAATACATGAAGAGGTTAGGTATTTTCACAATGTCCAAAGCTGCACAGAGAAGCTCAGCTTTACATTCACAGTGAGCTACAGTGCAGGTATGAGTTACAGTTCCTAGATCTAAACTTGGATTTTTCTTGTCAAGTGAAATTTCAAAAGATGGGGGATTTTGATTCTTCTGTCTTTTGCTATGAGAATTCAAACTTACTACAGGAGTGGGCACACATGGACAACACAAGCAAGAATCTGGTATGGCTCAGCACTGAATAGTGATCAGAATCTGCTTTCATTGTTAACAGGAATTTAATCTAAAAAACACAGGATGACAACCATGCCAGTTGTTAATCTGTGCTGAGAGTGAGTTGTACAGAGGGATCCTAACAAATTCCCCTGCCTTGATAACTTTTATTAAATAAAACTGCAGAGCTGGTCTATTAGCAGTGCGTGGAAGCTAGAGTTAGTCTTTAGAAGTGCTGTCTTGTGCCTTAAGTGCATTAAAATGTCATTACCCATATTCACCAAAGTACCTTTCTCACTTCCTTTTTCTTTAAGCCTTTTTGTAAGCTATAATTACAATTAAGCAAAGACATGTTTATTGTCATGAAATGTACGCCAACGGCTCACACTAATGCAATCCAAACATTAGTAGGAAACATTTTTCCAATTACTGCACAGACTCCCCATAGTGTTTCAAGCTGCTTTATGACATTTTAAACTCTGTATATAATACAGTCCTTTAGAAAGCTGCAAGATCTTTCTGTTTCTTTCTTATGACCCGAGAAAACCTAAATCTATTAAAAGCACATTTTCATAGCAGCAGGATAAAAATGCTTTTACTACATTTATCTTCAAAAATGGTAGTGTTAAATAGTGCCAGGGGATAAATAACCATAAAGTATAACATTAGTGTACAGGGTACTGTTCTAACTAGGCATGATGGGATGTCTTTCCACCCTTTCATTTCTTCTTTCTATTTGTCCCATTAGAGCTATGCAATCATTCATCAGTCACTGTAGCAATCAGTGTTCCTCCATCCTGAGACTCCTGCCTAATGTGAGACCTAAGCAAGCAAACCACAGGGAGAAAATATAGTCTATGGCAGTCTAGAGACATCTAAACCTATATTCCTGATGGATTTTCTACCAAAATGCTTTTGTTATTTATTTAAAGAAGATTTTAATAGCTCCATAAATGAGTTTTAAAGTTATATTATGGAAACATTTATTTAGTCAATTAGAAGGAAGTAGCAAAAAGATCTAAATAATTGTATTTTAAACCCAGATGTTACAATGAATACAAAGAATTAACTTCACTAACCTAACTCAGCTTCTTCCTGGCACCTGCAAACTCATGATAACCTAGTACACCTTATCTGTAGCTTTTAATCTTTAAGCATATGCTATTTTTACAATCAAATAAAAATAATATTAGCATTGAAGCAACCTTAAAATAAACTTCATTCAATGAAATATGATCAAAACATAATACTTATCCATGGTAAAGCCAACATTTTTACTAAGAAGACTAAGAACAACACTGTGGCTTGTGGAAATGACAGATCACTCCTTGACATAGCTTGTTATAAAAATGCATCCTGATTATGTAATATCTACCAGATAAACAGAGAAAAGTAACACCCCGTGATATCTGACACTTTCTGTATACACATTGTTGCAAAAATGAAAAGGAGAATTTAACTTATTATTGAAGATTATTTTTCAGAAAAAAAATAAAAAAATATATAAAAAAATAACTGCCTGATTGATTTTTGGGGTCAAAGATAGAATATTTGCTGTGTGCCTTACAAAGGTCAGTATATAAAATTGTCATATTACCAGTGGCTCAAACATTAACTTTTGTTTTTCACAGAATAACATGTATCCTTTAAATAACCTCTAAATTCTTAAATTGATAATCAGACTATTAAACTATTTCAAGAAATATTGCACAGACTGCAAGGACTGAAAATTGCATCAGACATTTATTAAGCACATTCTCACTACTTCAAGGTGTGCTCTCATTGATGTGAGGGCAACCATATTTTAAGAAATTAAACAAGCAAAAGAAGTTAAACTGAGTAAACTGAGTAAAATGCAAGAAGAACTGAAAAAGCATGGAGTCTTTCTTTCAAGAGAGAAATAATTTCTTGAACTTGTAGCTACTGAAATCTTTAAGCCATCTAGAATTTGTTAATCTAAATTACGTATGAAGTCAAGGAAAAGAAATATCGTACTTCAGACCCATGATGTCTGATGTACAGAGATCAGTAGATGTGCATTTCTAAATCACTCTGGCAAGACTGTGAGCCCTATACTCATAAAATTAATATTTGATTTCACTGAAATTAATGAGCAATCTTGTGAGAAAATTCTTAAGGTAAACAGCAGAAAGCCTATGTTAATAATGATCTCTACCTTCATGGAAAGGCCAGAACTCAACATATACATAGCTTTGATGACCTCACTGAAATCAGTGAATGCTTTGAATTTTCTACATGTTAACTAATTCTGGGTCAAGGCCTAGATCCACAATGAGCCTAAAAAGGCCAGGAATTTATTTTAAATTCCAAGAAATTGTTTATTTTTATTTATTTATTATTATTATTAATACTATCATGGGACAAGAACCTTAATATATATATAAAAAGATTATATTGTTAAAAAATAGATTATTTACAACAGGAACATTCATATCAGTGGAAAGGGTAAGAGAAATTCAGGAACAAGCAGAAAAGACACTCAAGTCTGAAGTGGTGTTAGCATCCACAAATTGACACCCCATCTACTGCTGTTCCGGGTTTCGTCTCAAAGCAACTTGGAGTTTGTCATACACAGTGTCAGATAAAGCTAAGAGCTAGAATTATTGACAGTGCCTTCTCAGCAAACTTTCTTCATTTTCTCTCCAAGCCTCACACCCATGCTTCACCTGAAATTTCTAGCTGTAGGAGTTTACTGCATTCCACAGTTCACGTGCTTGGATGGAAAGAAAAGCACAATATATACTATAACTAAACTAGTTTGAAAGAGCAAGCAGATCTCTAGGAAGCAATGAAGTTTATGGTCTGTCAAACACATAGAATATATTACAGTGCAAACTTTTGAATACTCCTTCCAAAAATAAATGACAGCACAAAACAAAAAGTTCAGGTCAGTCTTACAGAAGGATCATTTCATTAGTACCATCAGAGAAAAAAAGACTGTTTCAAACACTTGAAACAATTGAGAGCAATTATGCTAGTATTATGCTTCAAATATAGCTATAACAAAATAATAATTTAAAAAACTATAGGTATTTTTATACGACTGTGAAAAACAACCACCCTTCCCATCCAGAATTCAGTCACTACATTGATGTTGAATATATATGTTGAATTCTTCCAGCAGCAAAGGTAAATTAGAAATATAAATAGACACGTTTTTCACATTAATCCTTCAATTCATAATTAAGCCACCCACTGAAAGACTGTTTTCTTCCAGCATGACTAAAAGTGGAGACACTCCATCAGCCACAGCACTACAGGAAGCCAAGAGACCAACCCGTCAGCAATATCTGCAAAGCACAAGTTGTATGACTTTGAAAAATTTTGTTTTAAAATTACAGTAACGCACTATGCTTAATATAAGTAAACTCTCTAGGGGAAAGAAATTTCAGCATTATTGTGTTTGGATAACTAAAGATGGTAAATTACCACTAGAACTGGTTTCACTGTGTCTTTATTTTCTATTCCAGTTCTAAGTGCAATGTAGCTGAGAAAGCAAAAAAAATACAACTACAGAGTGTTCAAATATTTAGTATATTTAAAATGTTTAAATATTTATGTTTAACATAAATATATGTTGTTTAGGGTCTGTGCACCCAAGAGGAACTACTCCTGATTTTAATTGTGCTTCAGACATTTCCATTAGCACTGTAAATATTCTGTACTGGAGAGAAAATGTCAGGACTTTTCCCAGAAAACTGTTCCACAGTTTCATACTTGAAAAGAACATCTCTACTATTAACTATAGAATGATCTAGGTTGGAAAAGACCTTCAAGATCACCAAATCCAATTATCAGCCTGACCTACCGAGTCCCATTGCTATACCACACCCCTTCATGCCACATTCACATCTCTTAATACCTGCAGGAATGGGGACTCCACCACTTCCCTGGGCAGCAAACTGTGATGTTTAACAACTCTTCCCATGAAGAAATTCTTCCTAACATCCAATCTAGACCTCCCTTGAGACAACTTGAGGATCTTTCCTTGCATCCTCTCATTTTGTCACAGTCTCACAAAGAGACTGACACCCTCCTTACTGCAACCTCCTCTCAGATAGTTACAGAGAGAGTGATGAAGTCTCCCCTCAGCCTCCTCTTCTCCAGACTGAACTGCCCCATTTCCCTGAGCCACTTCCCATAAGTCTTGTGTCCTTTCACCAGCTCCATTGCTCTTCTTTGTACATGCATGAGCACTCATTGCCCCTTGTAGTGAGGGGCCCAAAACTGAACTCAATATTCTAGGTGCTGTCTCACCAGTGCCATGTACAAAGGGGCAATAACTTCCCTAATGCTGCTGGCTGCACTACTTTAGATGCGGCCCAGGATGCTATTGGTCTTCCTGGCCACCTGGGCACACTGCTGGCTCAGATTCAGCTGTCTGACAACAACCACCCCCAGGTCCACATTAAATATCTATTTTTTTTATGAATGACAGCAGGGACAAAGCAATACTATCTTTACACAAATATCCTGTAATGGAGTTTTGACCAGTTGAACTAGGACACAGTATTCCTTAATCAGAGCCACATAATGATGGTTAGCTTTCATCTTAGTGGGGGTCACCAAACTACAAAGGCTTCAGTGGGGATTTAGAAATGTGGCCAACTGATTTACAGAATACTATTGTCCATATTAGTATCAGATTTTGATTGGGAAGAGAAGGGAGGGTTGTTTGAGCTCTTTTTTTTTTATTTTTTTTATTGGTACTGAAGTCTTTGCAAAACCTTTGCAACCTTAAGAGACTGCAGGTTTCAAAACCATTGTTATCTGACATGACAGCACCTGAACCATGATAAGAGCAACCCAGATTTTACACAGAAAATGAAACTGTGTATTTCAGGTGCCTTTTATGACCATAGCCTCTAACAACATTTGAAATATGTTAGTACACGAAATCTTCACCTACATTTGGCAAAAACCTGAAACATTGCTGGAATGCTATTCTTATTATAAGGGATCTGATCCCAAGGGAACTCTTGGCATTGAACTCTTTCTTGTTGTTTGAGATTATAGAGAAACTATGATTCCCACGATACACGTCACAGTTGTGCTCAAGAATCATATGATTTTAGTTGTTGAATTAGAAATGCGATCTGCTATGACATCAACAAGTGTGACTTACACACACCACAAGGACTTAAAACCTTCATGAAACAGGGCAGATGAAACTTCATGTTGCTAATGCAGAACAGAACAGCTTCAAAATACAAATATTAAAATTTAAAAGTTTTAAGTTTTTTTTTTTTAACCTTTTTGTAAAAATTTAGACAATGTACAGGTTTATGATTAAAAATAGTAGAATTTTAATATTTTAACAAATCTCTAATAAGCGTCAATATCTTTAGGACCCTCTTGTCTTCTCTTTTAACCTGAAATACTTTTCACGTTCATGACTAAAGAGAAATTAGATCTATCTACCAAACATTAAGATCAGGATCAGGAGTCACTGTCAGATGCTGCGCTGTGTTTTCAAACAGCATATAACACCTAATGTAGTTATAAAATTATCACTTTTACTCCATTTACAGTTAATTCATGACCACGACAAGCAATATTACTACTGTTCTCTAAATAGATCAATTACATGCTGACTGTAGAGGAACAAATTTAATGAACAAATTACATAAATATTTTTAAAGTTTCTTAACATTTATTGTCTTAGTCAACAACAGTTTGTTTGTCTACTCTCAAAATTAAGACTTCATTTTGCTACTTAGATAAATCTTCTGCAAGCACAGAGATAATCTTAAAACAAGTTTTCTGTTGTTGTTGTTGCTTAAAAAAAAAAAATGGTGGTTAGCTATTTTTCTATATATTATAACCACTAAAGATCAAAGTGATTTTTTTCTGCAGAAACAAGATTATATTGTTTCTACAATATAATACAATAAATTTCTACCATATAAAAAAATACAATAAAACTTGTGTTTCTACACAAGTTATGCATACGAGTTATGTATACAAAGTTCTACATACAAACTGTTAATTAGAAAAATATGAATTTTCCCCATTTCTTTCATAACCTTATTACTTCCTCTATTTCCCTTATTCCCTCATTAACAGGTTTGTGAAATTGTCGTTGACAATGTTTATGTTTTTTTCAGTCAATTAGAACCGAAATTAAGAAATAATTGATTAACTTAGACATTAATTTTGTCCTATGCTAGCTAGATACAGCATCTGCACTATTTGATGTCATACAGGTGTGGATTATCCAGGCTATAATGTGGTGCTATAGAAAATGATCACATCCTCTTTGCCAGAGCTGGGGATAAAGTGCTATAAGTGCAAGTCCTTCTGAAGCCTTTTTTTTTTTTTTTTTAAACCTGAATCCTATTTATAAGGATAATTTTGTAGTATCTGTGATTTATGCCTCTGTTCTCTTCAATTGATTGAGCTGTGGAGTCCATAGGGGATATGTGGACATTTTTCATTATGTTTGTTTTTTTTGTCCAAACAGTGGGGTCCATCAAAGTCCTGGGGTCCCAGAAAGAATGACTTATGAAAAATAGGTTAGCAGAAGAAACTGAATACCAAACCTTATTTTGTACTAGTCAAATCAGCAATTTAGCTGCATTAAAAATATATAGGAATATATATGGAATTATATATTATATATTATATAGAATATAAGGAAAAAAAATACATTGAAAAGTATATATTTTTTTTTTCCAAACAAAAGCGATAAACTAAATCTTCTTGGCAATAAAGAGGCAAGGCAGTTATTCTCTTCAGTTTTGTTTATTTGTTTAAAAAGAAATAGTCAGTGGTAAAGGATTTTTTCCCCAGCATTACCTTAGATACTTACTTAGTATTAAGTTTCCCCATTTATATGAAAATTCTCTTCTTCATGAATACAAGCACCAGTCTTCATTTTTACATCCTAATTCTTTTTTTTTTTTTAATTTACATCCTAATTTAAATATTTTTTTAAATTAGTTTGTGATTTTTATTTTCCAAAGTGAGTCTTAACATACTTCTAGCTGATTTTCTACTAAGAGTTCTTGCTTATAACCAAAAAAAATCCTGCATTGTTTCAAAAATTCAGTGAGAATAAATACATATTGCTCTTATTGCAGTGAATGCTTCCTAAAGCTACTCAGCTACTTATTTCTTTAGATTAATTTCAGAAAGGTATAGTTTTTGTAATTCCCATAAAGGTCACAAAGAGAAACAAATACACTTTAGTTATGGATGTAAGATAGAAATGCTAAAGTGTTAGGAATAATAATATTTCTAGGAAATAATTACTCTAATATTTGTAATAAATATTACTGTAATATGTCAAGTGGACTCCGCAGAACAACCATTTAGTCAAATTAATCTTGCTACCTCGCTTTTTTTTTTTTTTTTTTTGCTTGCTTTTAATCTTGTCATGGTCCCATAGTTTCAGTAAACTAATCATCCAAAATTTTATAGATGGGTATAAAAGAATTTCAGAAATCATGATCAAGTTTCATTTGCTATTTTGTTACTTTTTTTTTTTTTTTTAATAAACATTGAAAAACTAACTTATTGATGAGTTATTGAGAGGTATAATGGCATTCCAAAAATTTCTCTGAATAATAAAAAAAAAA
Source organism: Aythya marila (assembly GCF_965140915.1). Taxonomy (NCBI): domain Eukaryota; kingdom Metazoa; phylum Chordata; class Aves; order Anseriformes; family Anatidae; genus Aythya; species Aythya marila. The sequence goes on from NC_139042.1 coordinate 106,341,273, forward strand.
TCTTGTGTATTTTTTATCTTAAATTGCACTATTTAACATCCTGATTAAACTAAACATGAAATACAAACCACGTGTCCTTAATATACATACTCTAGGGACAGTTCTCAGGCTCTGTTACATAAACCAGCTTTCTCCTGGGATGTACCCATTTAGGTTGTGAATAGATAAAGATTAACTGGGGATTATTTTTAGATTCATTCATTCCGTACAACCCCCCCAGATATTCAGCTTTTTGATTCTGGCATGCTTTGCAGCCAAAGTGTTTTTTTTGTTGTTGTTGTTTATATAAGTGGTCTTGCAAAAGGCTAAGAGAAATTATCATGTCTCTGCTAACACAATTCAAAGTCAAAAATGAAGTTTGTGAGCAGAATATGTACTAGAGACCTGAAATATATGAAAGTGGAATCCCATATTCCTTTTAAGAGCAGTTTAGCTTTCCTTTATCTGGTCCTCGCTTTCCCTATTCACTGGAATAGGAGAAGCAAAAACCACCAAACACACCTAAGCAAACATATAAAGCACCAATCACCCTAAGCAAGCATATCTGTAAAATGACTCAGGAAAAAAAAAAAAAAAGTGCAATAAAAATATAGAAAATCATTATATTAAAACCTCAAAATAGTAGTAAGTTAAATATATTCATCATCCCTAGGAAACCAGAGCTGCGGTGGAAGCAGAGTCTTTTGGAAATTCTTGTTCTTTGAAAACGGTGATATTTACATTTTAAACGTTTGCCTTATCCTGAACTGGACATCCAACACCAGAGAAGCTACTATAGCTTAAACTAGAGCATGAGATGAAGTCGTGAGAAATCACTTTTCCTACTGCTGAAGACCTCCAAGTTACCCTTTACATAGATCAAGTAAAGCGTACAATCAGCTTTTTCAGAGTATGGGAGTAGCTGAATAATTTCATTTTAAGGATATAACTGATAGTATAATTTATTATACATTTCTGAAAAGCTCAGATTTCAGTGCTCTTGTAGCAAGTATTTGCTTGGTCTAAGAGCAGATGGAATGTTTTACAGCAAGGCTTTCATTCTGAGTCCAAAAGACATAGCTTTTGCTTGTGGTCAAAGGTGAATTTATTCCCAATGCGAGCTCTGTCCTGGGGCTCTCCCCAAGCAGATTCTGTCAACTGTGCTATGCTTCTGCCAAATTATGTGATGATTTTGTCATGCAGGTTAATATTCTCATGAGATTCAGTTTTAATCAAATGCATAAAAGCGAAGCACTGTTGAACAGCACAGCAACTAAAATAATTGCTTTTGAGAGGTATGCATGAAATACATTTGGGTTTTAAAACTTGTGCATACACAAACATAAAAGCCTTGCCACAACTCAGTTTATTCCTGCAAAACAGTTACTACAAACTGCAATTCACACTCACAAGCTACTTTAAATCTTAAATGTTTCTGGTTGCCCAGAGTTAAGGATAAGAGATATTCTTCTTGTTGGAATTCATACTTCGGACAATGGGTCTGAGTTCAGTCAGGATGAATTTCAGAGCTGTTAGCTCATACAAACTCCAACATTCTTCCATGAGAAGAATTGTAGAATTGAATAATAACCTACATGAGCTTCAGGATAAGCCTTTAACAGTCAATGATGGGCAAGAGATGGCTCAAGTCACAGATACAAGCTTCTGCTTAGGGATGCAATGCCTGAAGGCTTTACAACCTATTAATATTATACAACAATGAAGATGTTATAAATGGCTATCTCACTGAATACATGTATATACATACCTTGTGCTGTACTATAGGAAGTGCTTGCTACAGTCATGTAAGAATAGTGTCTTATGCTTTACAGAGATTCATTAAATAAAAATTATTAGTAACACACAAGAATTCAGAGACTCTGTCTAGATTAGCAGATGGGTTATGGATGGATAGAAGCAACCCTGTAGAGGGAAACAGTTGATGTTGACAACTCATGTCCATAACATACACCTTCTAAGCCTTTTTATTTCAGATTAGCTCTACTCTGGTCCTTCAGCCCATTTGCAGCTGGAGCACATTAGTTTCACTGCTGGAGTGTGCTAAATCTTCCAAATCTAAATCTTAGTTTCAGCTGAACAGAATCAAGTTGAGGCACTGCAAAAACTCCATGTGATATGAACTAATGCACAATAAGAAAGGAAAATATGCACTTCAAAAGCATCCTCTTGATTCAAACTAACAAGCTAACAAAGATGCATCTTGAAAATACTTACACGTATCTTAGCCTACTCACATATGCACATTAATACACATGTATTACTAACAAAAAAGCAGTTCTAGCACAAAATGCTGAATGTCATTTATCTATTTTCTTCATGAGTTCATTTTCTTTGTTTACAAGCCAATATAGCTCTATCAGGATTAATTTGCCCACTTTTTTTTTTTTTTTTAAACTTCAGGCTAATTGATTTTTTAAATCTTTTAATGAGCTTTAGCATACTTTTTTTTTTTTTTCCTTCATTAAAATTTGATCTCAGAATACTAATCCAATAATTTGAAACTAGTTGAAATTGTCTATTAGCATGGAATTCTGAATCCACTGTTGCGCATTCTAGTAAAAAAAAAAAAAAAAAAAAAAAAAAAAAGTTGCACATTAAGCAAGTTCATGTTCTGTAATACCACCCATATCTTGTAAGAGAAGCACTGTGTACATTTGGTTTATAACCTTGCCAAACACACCAGCTGATTTGCCTTGGCAATACTCTTGCCATGTAAATATCATGTGTTCTATTTCTCAACAGCACCAGCAAAATTTGCTTTAAATCATGATTCTTTGATGCCACAAGGACAATTTCAAAGATGAACATTTGAAAATACTGTTTTTAAAATAAGGAATTATGCACAAAACATTTTAATGTGACTGAAAAGACTGAGCAATATATATATATATATATTTCAAATATAAGTATTAAAAAATAAAACCAAACACAGAGCTGGTCTATTTACCCATTCACACTTACTAGAGTAGAGTGTGGCAGGACGCAGGGAGATGAAATTAGTTTAGATGAGTTTAGAAGATCCTCTGCTCCAATAGATATTTCAAGGTGTTGTTTTTTTTTCATTTTTATGTTTTAAACACAAGTTTATTGTTTATTCCCCAAAGTACAGATTCCTTTATGCATCTATAGCACTTACTAATAGGTATTATATTCATAAGCATGCATTGTTGCTCAGGGTTTTACACAGCACAACTGGTGAGCATATCCTTACATTTGGTCACCATCTTCTCTATTTTATATTGATGTATAGTGAATAGTGCATGTTCAGTACATATAGTACCATGCATTGATGAATGATGTAGTTGCACAGTGCTGTCATACACACTCCATGAAATGACTTATACCCTCAGTCTACAGCATGGAACCATTTTTTTTATTTTTATTTTTTTAAAAGCAACATAGTTTATCCCTAAGGAGTTCAGTTGGCCAATGCAGAGTGAGACCATGTCTTGTTAGGATGTCTTCATTGTATAAGTATCCCAGAAAAATTATGGTTTATAATTCTCTTCTACTCTAGTATGTTAAATAAAATAAATTAATAAAATAAAATAAAAATGCTATTTTTTGTCTGTTTATGCAGATTGTGTCCATCACAATAGTATTTACATACATATCCCATTTAGATTGCAGTAGCTGAATATTTTAGATATTTGTGCTCAGAATCATCTGATGCTGATAAGGTAATTATATGTGGGATATGGTGATAAGGTAAGCACCAGCACTGAAGAAAACTCTTGTCCATAGTACAAGTCCACAAGTCTTTTCAGCTGACAGCATTGTTGGAAATGAAGGCAGTTAATGCAGAAATTTTAATTTTAATGCAGAAAATGTTTTCCATGGAGTTTTGAATGAAGAATTGGAATGAAAATGCATTTGTAATGTATACCAAAGAAGCATAGCAATGACAAAAGCTAACATTTAAAATGCAAATCAGAGAGTGTTGTGTGACACAGTGTGAGATATATCTCAAAGTCTTAAGGTTGACTAATTGAATTGCCATTGATAAGATGTCACTTAAAGAGACATCTCTGCAGTGAAACATGGGTTCGCTGTAAATGACCTGTCATTAGAGCCATGGGTAATGTCCGTGTCCAGACTGAAAAATATTGTAGCTTCCAGCTATATGCTCAGTAGGAGTTAAAACATCAAGAACAGTAAGAAGTCAGTGTATGCAAACCACCAGAGAATTCTGCCTCAGGTGCTACGTTAATTTACTTGTTGGCATACATTAATTGAAACCAATCAATAAAGCTAGTGGTACAACAGGGGGGAATGCAAAAGAAGTAATCGACTGCCACACTTACTCATTTTAAAATTGGAAAATGAGAATAATTTAGTCTAGGATTTTTCATTTCTGTCAATACAGACAATAGGATTATTTATTTTCTGTTTTTTCAGAACTAATTTTAAGAACTATCATGTCTTCCAACACCTCCCATGTAAACCCCAGTATTCTGATTAGCAGCTGTTAACTTGCATATAATGGGAGTGACTTCTTACAACTGATAAATTATAAAATATGTTTTTTTCCTGCCACAATGTTTGTCATTTTGCCATATTGAAATCAATGTTTTATTTTAATAAAGATTTGCAGTCATTTTTTTTCCCCATTTACAGTATGCTAGCATTAAAAATATTCCCAAAGGTAAAAATTTCAGTCACTAAGAAGCATATATAGAGTTGGTACTGCTCTTTTGGATTTTTAGCATTAAATTTACTCATTATATTCATTCCATATAACTAGTGCTGACTGCTGAGTGCTGACTAGTGCACCACTTTAGTTTTTATCTTTTTTTTTTTTTCCTTACAGCTACCAGAAAGCTTCTGCATCTTCATTACCTACAATCTTATTTACTATAATTATTTCTGTGAGTTCCAACAATCAGTTCTCAAGACCACAGCTCCTAAAAACAATAGACCCATTTCTTCAGACATGGACAAATACAATCATCACCTTCCTTTAATGAAAATTGGTAATCCTTACCCATATTCTATTCCCAGAGATATTAATGGAAATCAAAGCACTTATTTATGACTGCTTTGTACAAGCAATGGTCATTTAAATCACAGTAAACATGATGCTATACACTATCATTATGTTTTTGGTGACATTGAGTTTTCTCAAAATTCATCCCAAAATGAATGAAGTCTAAAAGTTTACCTTCTCTCAAACACTTCCTATTGCATTTGCAGAAGCATACATTTCTTCTGCATAACTGTTCACACTGGTATGTTTTAATTTTCCTTCTCTGTTAAACTTCTCATAGGAGCGCTAAATTCAAACTCCAGAAAAAGAGCTGGATCTGCAGGTGCTGTCCTTTGGCATAGGTTCATTAAAACCACCTAGTTCTATAGGTTTCTGTCAGGTGTGATTATAAGAAGCTGACTTTGTAGCAGTGTTTTCCCCATTTTTTGGCAGCATGGGTGGGACATAAAAGATGCTATACAAAAAAAAAAAAAAAAAAAAAAAAAGACAAACTTGCAGATACTAATTACTGGACAGGATGCTTATTATGAGACTGCCCATATGTGGCAGATTTTCCCACACTGATATATTCTGCTTGCAAGTGAACTGAACCATCTACTTATGATTTTTATGTACATGTATTTTTCTCCAGATACTTGCTTTATTTAGTTCTAAAACATGAGTTAAATGTGATTTTTTTAATGCAGTCTTAATTTTTATTCTTAGAAAAAGATACTTAAAACCATCTACTATCTTTCAGTTAGTCTGAAGCATGCAGATGTTACTTTTAGTAAAGCTTGGTAGTACAGGTGACTACTAAGTACATACAGCAGGGATGTGTTAATGGTGGTGCTGTTGCTTCACAAGCTTGAAAGCAAAATAGCAATTTACATCTAACCAGAAAGCCAATTTTCTGTGTAATCTAGTAAATTTGATAGAGGCCTTTGAATTATCTCTTCATTTCTAATGTGGTGGAGAGTATTTGTGAAATACTGAGCAATGCTATCAAACTTGCTTAGGTCCATTTCAATGGCCATGCTGTATAGCAGTATGGAACTATGTGTGTTTTGTTTTTTTTTTTGTTCCCTCCCAACAGAAATTCTCCATCCAAAGGTTATTTCAATTCCTGGAAAGGATAAAGTGGGAGGTGCCAAATATTATGTAATATGGAAGACTGAATAAAAGGACTAAATCCCAGATATCTGCAACAGCGATTAGGCCAAAGGAAGAGGCTGAAGTTTGTTTTCTTTCTGTCATTGTTAGCTGTGAAAAAGAATTAAGAAATTTCATTACTTTGAAGCAGTTGGAGCATTTCAGTTTGAAGCCAGGAAGGAACAATATTGAAATTTTCAGTCACAAGGTAGAATTGAAATGTATGGATCTTAATTTTAAAAGTATAAGTCTATACTTCTGCTCCAAATTTTAATTATCCATTATTATTTTCCTTAGAACACTGGTAAAAGAAAAGATTTGATAGCTGGCAAAAGAAATATGATATTCTGCATCAGACTGCTCAAAGTTTCCACCATTTATTTGCAGTTACATAGCAGGATTCATAGCCAGATATTAAATATGTCTATTAAAATGAAAAATCACCTTTAAGCATTTTGCACTACTCATTTAAGACATTAACAGTGAATGATAACAGCTAAAGACATTCTAGTTCTCCTTCCTTGTAGTGACAAAGGCTAAATACTTCATATTTTATTCAGTCCCACATATTTGATCAACTTCTGAAGTAGAATTGTTTCGTATATCTTCTTTGACTGGAATAGAGGAATTTAATAGCTGCATTTCCAAAATGCAGAGCAAAGATTTTTATGGATTGGTTTCATAGTAAATCTAGGGAACGTTCTGGCGTTTTCAGGAACTACTACTCATAGGCACTACTCTCCTTCTTTTCTTTCTCCTTTAAAAATTGTGCAGTTAAGCTTCTGACGCGAAATGTAAGAGGGCAAACCTGGGATGACTACAGTGAATCACTTGTTCTGCAAAGCCTCCCTTCCTACAGATTCAAAACCTAAATTCCTTCTCCAAAAATTCCTTCTCTCAAAATTCCTTCTCTCAAAATCATAATTATATCTTAATTATATCATAACCATATCATAATCATAACCAATCATAATTCATTCTCCCTCCTTCCAGTCACAGTGGAAAATTGTGCACATCATTTGGTGAACTCCACATCTCCAGATCTTCTGCCAGCACATACCAAAGTCACTTAGAGGGACAAACTAGGCAAGAAGCTAGGACTCTTCTGGAGCAGCTCACTACTCATTAGCCAACCAACAAGCGTATCCTGTTCAGTCATTCAACAAAACAAAAAGAACAGATAGCTATTTTATTTACATGCTCATTAATTTGAGTCTCTCTTCTCATCTGCTACTTGTAGGAATGTAAGGTATCTTTGAGACCTCAAACTCTTAGCAAATTTAACTGTATAGTTGGACAGCAGATTCTAAGATCAGCTATAAACAGAGAAGGACTATCATTATAATCAGGCAGGCTTTTTTTTCCCCCCTCTCTTTGAGAAGAAGACAATGTCAAATTATTCTAATTAGAAGCTATTAGACCCCTTGTACATTGGGCAACCCCACTGTGAAACCTAACAGGAATAACTGTGAGACTGACAGTCATAAGGATGCAATGCTGTGACTGACAGTCACAGGGATTGTTGCCCTTCTCTCAGACATGTTTTATCTCAACTACTATGGTTTTATTGAATTTGTTTTCATTAAGATATTTTTGCAAAGAAGCAAGCAAACTGCATCCTACTCTGAACAGTTAAGTGTCTTAAGAAACAACAATGAAAGAACAGATTTCTTATCAAAAAGAGACAGAATGGACAGACAGAGGACTAGGAGATAATATTATTAAAGACTTACTGCAGCAGCACTTGTTCAAGCCACCCTTGCTAAAAAAAACTCCACTAGCAGCATTATAAAGTAGTGTATTGAATTCTCACTTGGGAAGAAAAAAATAGAACAACAAAGAAGTGTGCTTTTTCTGTAGGACATAAAATAAGTGAATATCCTCAGCCCAATGTGTGAAGTTCACATTTAAGGATTCACTTTTAAACTGTTCTATACTGGGTTCACACTTTATTAAAGGTTGATAAGCTTTATTGAATAAACTTCTCAGAATGTCCTGTTTACCAGTTTATGACTACAAAGACATTATTTAGGGATTATTAACCTCAATCTTTCATTTGAATGAAAACATACAATTTTTAACTTTTAAAGTAAGTTATCTTCCACATAAAATTAAAAACAAAAAGCAGATTTCAAACACAATGTAAAATAACTGCCTATCAATCTTCTCTACCAGACCTTCCGCATTCATACTATCTTAGCCTGCAGATCCAATTATCCTCCAACATTTGCTGCTCAACCATGCTGAGATTAGTCACCAGCCCTCCAGTTAGACTGTAATAAAAGGTCTGTAGGTGCATTTACACTCAGAGAAACCAGGTATAAATGCTAGCATTGCAACAATCTATTTTCGAGTTACATGCACAGCCATAAATATTGCAGTGATGAATTAGACTATTTCCAACTACTTTATCCATTCATTTGTATGATACTAGGACTTACTAATTTTCAAGAAATCTACATGCAGCACACATTCAAGATGCCATAATCCTAACCTAAAGGCCTCACAGATAAAAGTACCAATATGACATGGAAGATATTTCTTCCTATGCCCATACAGCTGTAGGTTGGCTCCAACACGGATTTGTGATTACCCTCTGTAAATACAATCTCAGCTCTCAGGTTTTTTTAAAGCCTGACATTTTAGGAAACTAATCATACATGCTGAAACTACACTGACCTCTAAGATCATGTGTTGCACAAAATTTGGCAGACTTTCTGCTTCTCAGCAAAAAAAATTAACAGCAGATTAAAGTATAAAATGATTTCTGATATTCCAGTCTTCGTGTTCTTTGCTTACTGCAGTAGTTGTATATCATGACAAAAAAAGCCTACAACCCTCTACCACAGGACACTGCAATAAGCTGCCAAAAACGTCAGAACCACAGTTTTCAGCCCAAAGCTGCAACTACTTGAACTGCAGGAGTCATTTCATTAGCTGACAGCTGCAATAAGCTGTTCTTTCTCTATGTGGAGAAGCTACTGGTGGGAGGTACAATTCACAGGCATACTCCATAAATCATATACCACTTAAAGAAAAACATACTTATGAAAACACTCACAAAACACTGTACAGTATCTTTCTTGTTTATTATCCTTATTTTCTTACTGCATTAATTCCTTAGCATTTTGCAGTTCAAAAGCTCACAATAGACTTTAAAGACAGGAGCAAAGTTCTGGAAAATTCCAAGAATTCCAAGTTTTTATCACATTTGTATTATTGCTGTTGATCTAGATCCTTTCTGCTCTGTGTGGTATCTTTCTAGTGAATATATTCCTATTTACCTACAATAAATAAATATGGACTGGACTGTTACTAGTAATGGAGGTGGAAGGAAAAGACTTCAGTGTCACAAACAAGTGCTTTCCAGCCATTACTGAACCAGGCAAATAATAAGCTTTCATATTACCTTTCCAAATTGTTTATGTATTCTTCATACAATTTTCATGGAAACCACTGAAAGTTGCCGATGGATAATAATGGAAGTATATACCTAGCTTTTTTTTTTTAACATACATATCACATGTTAAACATGAATCCATGACAGATGTGTAATCTCCCTTCTCATAGTAAGCCTCCATTATTCTTCATCAATGGCCTATTGCTAAGGAAACAAATACTACACTTCAATTTGTCAACTGCATGAAGTTCAACAAGGCCAAGTGCCGGGTCCTGCGCCTGGGGCGCAATAACCCCAAGCAGAGCTACAGGCTGGGAGAGGAATGGTTGGAGAGCTGCCAGGCAGAGAAGGACCTGGGAGTGATGGTGGATAGTCGGCTGAATATGAGCCAGCAGTGTGCTCAGGTGGCCAAGAAGGCCAACGGCATCCTGGCTTGTATCAGGAACGGTGTGACCAGCAGGGCTAGGGAGGTGATCGTCCCCCTGTACTCAGCTCTGGTGAGGCCGCACCTCGAGTACTGTGTTCAGTTTTGGGCCCCTCGCTACAAGAAGGACATGGAGGTGCTTGAGTGGGTGCAGAGAAGGGCGACGAAGCTGGTGAGGGGCCTGGAGAACAAGTCCTACGAGGAGCGGCTGAGGGAGCTGGGCTTGTTCAGCCTGGAGAAGAGGAGGCTCAGGGGTGACCTTATCGCTCTTTTTAGGTACCTCAAGGGAGGCTGTAGCGAGGTGGGGGTTGGTCTGTTCTCCCACGTGCCTGGTGACAGGACGAGGGGGAATGGGCTTAAGTTGAGCCAGGGGAGTTTTAGGTTAGATGTTAGGAAGAACTTCTTCACTGAAAGGGTTGTGAGGCATTGGAACAGGCTGCCCAGGGAAGTGGTGGAGTCACCATCCCTGGAGGTCTTTAAAAGACGTTTAGATGTAGAGCTTAGGGAAACGGTTTAGTGGGGACTGTTAGCGTTAGGTCAGAGGTTGGACTCGATGACCTTGAGGTCTCTTCCAACCTAGAAAATTCTGTGTGATTCTGTGAATTACATGTATAATTTTTCAATTAATGTGATTTTTGATACTTCATATCCTGAGTTGGTTTTAGATATTTTTGTATAACACAGCATTTTCTCCTGAAGAGTCATCACTAGCTCCATTTCAATAGCATGAAGTTTTGTTTGTTTGCTTTTGCTTTATTATTATTAGTACTACTAAAGACAAACAAATACAATCTGCAACAGAGCATACTGAACAGTATTTGTATGCTCTTCTGAACAACACTCTCAACTACAATCATTTTATCTTTGGTGATTAGTACAAAACAATTAAAAAAAGATATAGAATTTGCTGTCACACACCCAGAATATTCCCTGAGTTCTGAGGACTCTCAAAAGCAAAGCACAGCATAACCTTAGTCCTGCAGTTCAACAACAGGTCTATCCTGTGGGTGATGAAGACGGAGAGACATTTAAAATAGATTACCTACCTCTATAGGCAGGTAAATCATTATCTATTCAGTTTTCTGAGTCATTTTTAGAATTACAGATAAGAAAAAACATACATTTCCAAGTTTGTGTTTCCATTATTTTTCTATAGAATTACTCACAGGAATAGTATCAATTCCACTAGAGGGAGGAGCAGGCTCAGTAACTGAATTTCCAGCAAATGTTCTAGTAGTGCCACCTACAACTGCCTAATTCCTGGGTAAAGTATGACCTTTTGACACAAAGAGATGAAAGAGCAAAACTGGAGCATGAAGGTCCATTTATGCAGAAATGCTTTATAACAGCAACAACAAAATTTTCTGACCTGTAACAGAGCCAAAAAAAAAAAAAGAGAAGAAAAGAAATCTCACCCAAGGGCCATTTTATTTCTGCATACATTATTAGGAAAGAAGAATTTTATGACTTTTTTTTTTTTTTTAAACTAGAACTGAGTTGTATTTTTAATTATAAATTCTGTCTTTCATGTAATATCTAGTTTTATCCCAATGTCAAAGGACAGCATGATTGAGAAATCTATCTGGAACAAAGCATCAATTTGCAGCTTATTTCTTCTCTCATAAAGACCTTCACACAGATCATTTTTCATTTGTTCTCTCATATTGTTAAGGTATGAGAGCAAGATACTATCTTATTCTGAAAAAAAAAAAAAAAATATATATATATATATATATAAGAGCTTATAGTTTATGAATACCTTATAAATTACAAGGATATTAACATTTCTAATTCCAGTATTTTTCCAAAAAATATATTTGAGACAGAACAGACCTTGAGATTGCAGAGGATCCATTTTTCCCAAGAAAACTCTTGGCCTACGAAGCTCCTGTGTCAGAGTTGCTATACATGCACTTACGTGTAACTGTATGGCAACTCATTGTAATGAAGAGATCATTCATTAACAAAACTATTTTTGCAACTTTGGTTGGGACAAGTCCCACAGTTAATGTAGAGGAAACAGACTCTCTGGAACAGCTGTATCTCATGCAGACAAGCAAGGATGAAGGAAGCTTGGCTTCAGTCCAAGATATTCATCTCACCTGCCAGAGAATAGCTGTACCAGAAAATGAGTATGTTTATGAAAGATCTGGAACCCCACATGCATTCCTCTCCTCCTCACCTCTAAAACAGCAGACAGACTGATGTGAAGACCAATGTACAATTCCTCCTTCAGGGGTCTCTGCCACTTGCCACACAAGTGACTTTTATACTCTGCTAAGCACAGTAGCACATTTCTACCTTCTATCTGGGTTGGACTAACAGCTATCATACGTGTGAATCTTCTCTGTGATGACTGAGACACAGTATTTAAAATAAACACACAAATACTTTATTCTGTGCAATCAACCTACACAAGACCACAACAGAGAAGTACCATGTTCAGAAAGGAAGATGAGTTAAATGTTGGTTCCTAATTCTTTAGGCAATCAGTTCTGTAATGCTTTGGCATATACCCTTAGAAAGTTCTCTCTTACAGAGACTCTACTTTCATTCTAGCATGTGTAAAATATCTCTGCCTGATGGAGTAGAGCTTGGATATTAAGGCACAAGTCTTGAACTCAAAATGGGATGCAAAGAGCAGAGTCAATATTCTCATGGTAGCCCCAGGAGGAAATGTACTGCATGATTTTTACACTGGCCAGCATTTTCTGAACACTTTCACACATCTCACTACTGTAGCTCAGCCAAGAATCAATGAAAATCTGTATAACTGAAGTCAGCTGAAATCTTCCTGCCTTGCCAGAGATGTGTGAAGGTTTGAACCACTCTCCTACATTACACTATAGTCAGAATAAGACCAGAAGGGATTTTAGTCATCCACAATCATCTTTGCATAACAGGGCAGTAATTTCTGTACCAAACTATATGAAATACTTAGTGGTTAGTTTTACTGTAGGTTAATCCGCACATCAGGATAAGAAGTTGCATGTAGCTTGTGATTAGAAATGTGCTGTACAGTCACACAGAGGTCAGTGAAAAGAAATATGGATTATTTCATTATTGCAACAGTACACCAATTCCCCTTTTAAAACTTTTGATCTGTGATAAGCAAACAAGCATAAATGTTGTAGGATCCAAACTTGGTTCTTGTTGCTGGAGAAAATATTCTGAGTAATACCATCTCACCTGTGGGTGGGCTCCTTCTGGATCAATGAAAGGTTAAATCCACTGCCTCTTTTGATCTCTGTAGATTAGCACAGAACTTGCATTCTCATTAAGGCAGAGCTGGGTGATGCAGGGCAAGCAGGGTACTTGAGCAAGAGCAGATTACAAACTACCTAATCTTCTGAAAAGTAATACACTAAAATTGATGTATTTTGTTTTGCAACATTCAGCGTACCTTAACATAGTAAGATCAAGATCAGCTTCTTATGGTTTAATCTTTTAAAGTTCTGCTTATTGCTACTAGTTTCATAAAATGAATCAATTTCATTGCCATGGCATCCATGGCAATGGGTACAAAACAATTATTGTCTTTGTACTTAAACTTATTTATTGAATGAAACACATACCCAACAAATACCATTATGACCTGTCCTAAAGTAATGCTGGGAAGACTGCTAAAATATTTCACCAGGGAAAACATTAGGAGCTACTTAGATTCTACAGTTGAACAAGACTCTAGGAGACGCTTTTTAAATACAAATACATATATGTGACTTCAGGTAATAAATAAGAAATTTACTGTAATGGCAATATTAACCTACTGTAGCAGATTTAGGATAACCATTCCTGAAAATAATGTTGCAGTAAATTAGAAATTTTTAAATTAAAAGCTCTACAGAAATACCAAAATGAACTACACAGTTAACGTGAATGGATTATTGTGCAGCTGCACATTGGATCTCTCACACATGACGTTAAGGAATAGTAATAGATAGAAGAGCTACAGGCCCCAGAGCAAATCATTCAGACATCAACCTACTCCTGCTAAAGATTTTGAGAGGATTTTTACTCATTGGAGAGAGTTCACATTCAGGATAGATGCTCATAATGTGCATCATTGCAAGAAGAACATAACGTGAGAAGTTAATAAACATGAAATCACACATTGCCAATTTACATGCATACACCATCTAAAATATTTTAATTATATAAGTTAGTGATGGAATATTCTCCCCAACAAGTAAGACTAAAAGTACACGGTGTTTAAGTATGTCACAATATGAAGATGTCCATCCTTCTCTTAACTGTTTCATTTATTTTGTTTTGTTATTTATTACCAGAAATTTTAAGATTAAAAAAATACCACTATCTCAAAACATGTCCCACAGCTATACATGTACTCTGTTCCCTATATCTTACGTGCCCATTCAAAATGAAAAAAAAGTTTCTTTTATGTTAAAATGTTAAAGGCAGAACTCTGTGAATTTGACTAAAGTGTTTTTGTTTTTTTAAAAACTTTTTCAACTTCAAGATACAGAAATACCACTTGTTCCACATATTGACAGCACATACCTGTTAAACTCAGAAAATAAATAAATAAATAAATTCCTTAGTAGAGAACATCCCCAAGTAAAACTTGTTTTTTCTTGTCATCTATTCATTGTTGTTACTTAAATATATACTGATTGTCGCCTTACCATGACCGTTTCCTGTAATGTACATCAGTAAATGTCACAGCTGTGAGTTACTCCAAAACATTTTCAGCAAAGATAACTTTATCTTGCAGTTTCAAGTCTCCGTGTAAGACGAAACATATATGGGCCCTGTGATTCCTACTGCCATACTTCCATTCTCTCATTTATCTATTATACTCAGGGGAAACACTCCTATCTCTTCACACTACGTAATATTCAAAAGTGTGCCTTGTTTTCTTCCATATAAAGCACACGCAATCTAAAATAAATTATTGGAAACAGTTATTTTCAGGGCTTCATTTCAATGCTGCAGGTGGTCAGGCTTGTTTTCAACACCATGTTATAAGAAAGAGTGACTTTTCTTTAGACATTGTGTATGCAATGTTTCCAATAGCAACTTTTTCATTCATTTTTAAAATATTAAGTACTATTATCCAGAAGTACTTAGCTACACGAGACACTTATTTGGGGAGTGAATTTGTCTTTATTTTATTCAAATATTTCAGTTAGAAGTCTCTGCAGCTCTGTCTGCAGACAATTTGTTTAGTTTTCCTGTTATATTTTTAAAGCAGATTTTTTTTTTCTAGTCATCAACTATGAAAACTCAATTGTGGGTTCAAAAAGTCAAGTCATATCCTTAAGCGCATTTATCACTAATAAAATTCTTGACACAATTGGGGTGGATTTGAGGCATAAATTTGCAGAAGAATTTATCCAAGTCACAGCTACTACTGATGATAAATGAGAGTGAAATAAAAGCATTTAACTTTCAGATAATAAGTTGTGTATACAAGACTTGCAGTTAAATAGAAGTCTGTTTAGAAAATTATGAGAGTTTTATAAGGAAATCAAAATGAATTTACTACTGCATTGTGCGTCTGTTTATAGTAAAATCCTGCTTTAAAGTCTTAGTATTCTTGGAGTAATAGCAAGTTACAAACTGCTATTTGTTTACATTTCCATAGTCTTCATGGACAGCAGTGAACATCACAAGCAGTGATGTTCTATAGTTGGATGATCTTTTCCAGGATGTATGTTGTCTTGGAGGATCCCGAAATTCCATACTCAGTTTTTCTGGAGCTTTCTAACACTTTTTAGTGTGGAAATCTAAATGAAGATACTTTAGTCTTGGATTTATAGGAATTACTGGCAGGAAAATAAAAGGTGTGATTATGGCAGCGTAGTGCAGGTATGGTCATTAACAATGTTTTTTCCATTACCTTTCTAAAGTTTCCTCTTAAAGAAAAGAGCTAGGACAACACCATCAACAACAACAACAAAAAACACCAAATATTTAATTGACTATCATGCCCAAGGTCAGGTAGCCCCATTAAAATACTAGAAGTATCTGAAGTGTGATATATTAGATGACACACCAAAATATGACTTTTTGAATATATATTTATCACTGTAGCAAACTTAGTACTGTGAAGAATCACTGTTGCTGGCAACTGAACCTTAGTTTAACAGATCGGTTAAATTCTTCTTTGTGCTATTTTTAGGAGTGGAACAGACTTATCTTATGGTCAGTAACAAAGATACACACTTCAAGTTCACTCTTCAGGCCTTCCCTTTTCCCAACAGTTTCTTCCCCCAAGCCAAGGCTCTGTGATGCAAATTTGTACCATACAAGGAAAATTATCCAGAATCATTTATCCTACATTCAAGAAAGCAAAATAGAAAGATCAATATTCCAATTCCAATTCGAGGAGTTGCTTTGTTCAGCCTCCATGAAAGATGGGGACAGAGCAGAATTTCCTCGAGTAGGAAACTGAGATCAACACCACTGCAATACAGAAACAAGATGAAAAGACTTTAAAAACTCATTGCTGCTCCTTGGAAGGAAGAAAATCCTGTGTGGTGAATAGGCTGAAGATCCAGGCAGCATGAACTGTAAAACAAATCATGGCAGCTAGTATACTTCAAAACACTGAGGATAAAGAATTGCTCAGGAACTGCTTCATGCAATAAGGGACCTAACTTCCAGATACAATTTTGCCAGATGTTCAGGTCTCATGGCTCTTATCTTCTCAGTAAAGAGCCCTCATCAGCACTAACTTAAACTATCCTATGTAAAGGTTCAAGGAAACTTCAAAGAAAATGAGCAAATGGCATCTTCTATCCCTGGTATGCCAGGCTACAAGGAGAACTGGGAAATGCTTGGAGCCGAAAGAGCACTTAAGGAAAGCCTATGTCCCAGGAACTCAAACACTCAGCTGAAGACCTTCTGGACTCTGAATGCTACTCTTTAGGCTGAATTTGAACATTAGAATCACATAGTATTAGTCTGAAACCAGCCGTAATACAGAGAAATTGGATCAGGATTAGCAACATCTCCTTGAGGTTGGAGGCAACCAGGAAGCTACCAAGTCCTGTTGATGTTTCCTGACAACTCTGCCACACTGTTGGTGCAATGATCAATTTAGAGGGACCCTGAGGAGCAACAGATGAGTTGAATAGGGAAAGAAGCACAAATCTACTCAATGGGCTCACTACTGACAGAGGAGAAAGCTAAAAGATACCCAGGGAAATAAAATATGAAAATATGTAAAGTTCTCATGAATTGGCAGGCCTGGAGTACAGACCAAAAAATTGTTGAAATACGTGATACAGGACTGGAAACAAACAACGTTTCCCTTATGGAAAATTACGCTGAGCTAACCAGGATAGAGAGCAGGAAGGCTCACATGTGGACCTTAAGATGGACAAGGACAGATTAATGACTGGAGAAGTCTGGAAAATAGAATTAATTGAGGGAAAGGATTGATGTGTTTGGCAGGCTATAAATTGGTGGTGCTGAGAGAGAACTGATGGGGCTGATGATTAGAAGATGGATAGAGAATGAAAGATTTATGGACTGAGCAGTTTAGACAGGTAGAATATTACAGGTGAAACACAAGATATTTGTTAAATCTCTTTTAGATTACATAAAATATTATCCCTTATATTATTTCATTATGTCCCTCACTATGCTGGATTAGAATTATATGAGTACTCTGTATTGATATATGTTTAACTTATGTGTTCAAGGTATTTATGCTTGCCTTACAGTTCTTTAAAGGCCTTTTCAGTTTCATTCCTTTTATTTATTTTCTTGAATATTAGAATTGCTTGGGAGAACACACTGTTTCTCTTCATATTTCTACTGTGTAATTTATCACCTTGATGACCCTTGAAATTGGCTAAATTTTTCTTGAGGAAGCCATTTTCCCTACGATGCAAGTAAATCTGTGCAAATCCACTCCAATTGGTTGAATTAGACATTAGGGAACACAGGAAAATGTGCAAAAACCATTAGACCACAAACTCCTCCTTGAACCTAGAACCAAGCACTGAACCTGTAATTTCCTAAGTCTTGACTAATACTTGTAAAAATAATGTAAAGTGTTCACAAATGTTGTTACAAAGAAACTTTAGTCTTGATCTACAGTGATTCTAGTTTATCTCTTGAGGAAAATAAGTTTGAAATTCCTGATCTTGTACCTTAACAAGCATGTACATAGGAAATTAACAAGGACATATGCTATGTTTTAAAAAGAAAAAAGTGGGATAACTTGTATTTCTTTCTACATTTGAAGACACAGAAGAGGCTATCTAGAATAGACACACAGGTGGAGAAAATAAAACGTCCACATCATTTAGCATCTCCTGTCTTTACAATAACAGGTTTGTAGGATTAATGCATTACATGTAACTTCTGTTACCTGCTACCTGGGAGTATAGATCAGATACTAAGCAACATGAGATTATTAGATGTCTTTTAGGACAGAGAACACAATTACAAGAGCAAGTTTGTAATTTGGACAAACAAAATCAATTACCCTGTCATTTTCACTTTTGTCTTGACAGCTGAATCCACCCCAGAAAGATCACAGCCCCTGGAACTCCTCTTACATATAAGATCAAGATAACATAAATCCCTTACTTTTCCCACTCACTCCTTTTTCCCACCCTGACCCTCCTTTTTCACACTTACCTGTTGAACAATGCAAGTCTGCTAAATGTATACAGCCATACACCACAATAATCAAGTCACAGAACTCAGACTTCTCAGTTTCATTTAATACTTTACCAGATAAGGAAACTATACAGCATTTGTTCATCTGCACAATATCAAAGTTTTTAGCATATTTTTTTTCCTGTGGCAACACAAGAGAAGTCCATGAAACCAAAATAAAGCACAGAAATAAAATAAATACCAACAAAAAACCTACATAACCCAAATAGCTTTCTGTTAAGAATTTTGTTCCTTTTAAAAGGAGACTATGTCTAATGAACTGCTTGTTTATGCTATAGTGAAGACACCTGCAGGTACCTCAATACAGAGCTGGTTGATTCTTCCTCATTTGCCTGATATTCAACTGGTGAGGATTCAGTATTACTGATAGAAGCAAGAGGTAAGGATTGAGATTTCCTCTCACTGACTAAAAAGTCAATCAACAGCAACCAAGCTGTTCCACACTGTCAAAATAGTATCCTTTGTTTTGTTAAATGAGAATTCTTATGGAAATCAGTGCAGTTTCAGATCAAGTATCAGTCATGGTACCAGAACTGCTTGTAAGAGTCCACTATTGCAGGGGCTTGGACACAACTACCAAACAATTTGTGGAAGTCCAGCAGCATTTGCAGGAGGGTTGTTTCTGAAGATGAATGAAGCAGTGAAAGTGAGTCTGAGAAGCACTACAATAATTTATTAGCTATCTGCCTTCTTTCCTTGTCTCTAATCACCACATACAAGGTCTTCCAACTTTTATAGCCAGTTTACACCAGTGTGATGCCACTAGAATTTACATCAGCTTAAAATGTAAGTAGAAAACACGTAGGTGGACAAATATAAAATAAATATAGGAAAAAAAAAGCACACCAAAAAAAAAAAAGAGTCAGACATGACGTTTTGAGATTACCCTTGTTTTATAATATAACAAGACATTCCCGTTTTGCCTACAAACTGCATACAACATAGGCTTCACCTTGTATTAAAGCATGTGAAGAGTTTAATAAGAAACCTTCTTAAAAGCCTGCTCAAATGCCTGTTATTTGAGCCTCTACATGCACCTATGGGACAATGGTCAAAGATTAGAAAAGTATTCCTTCTGCTCACATGCCTGTGAAACAGGCATGTCGTAGAACATCCATCCCCCCCAGTGCCCGACACAAAGTTCTTCAGCATGCTCACAATAGCCAGCCATTAACGATTAACGATTGGAACTCAGATGCAAAACACCAGCAAGTGAAATTAAAATTAAGAACAACTTCACCTCATTTAAATTAATTTTGGCATCATCGCTCATTAATTAACCTTAACGCACCCCAGTGAACACGGAGAGAGAAAATTAAAAAAAAAAAAATCATCTACAAACACATGGAATAAGTCAGAGCGCTGATCACGTTCGAGATGAACCGTCTGGCACCCCAATGCTCCCCTCTGGCACCCCAATTCCCCCCTCCGGCTGCGCTCTGCGTGCCCCCGCCTTCCGCCCGCGTTGTGCCTGGGCCAAGGGCGGCACCTGCGACCCCCCGAGCTCCCTGCCCGGGGGCGCTGCCCCGCGGGGCGGGGGGCTGCGGCACTGCAGCAACAGCAGCTGCAGCGGAGACCTCCCTCCTCTTCCTCTTCCTCCTCCTCCTCCCCCGTCGCCGGGGGCCCTCCATTGTGCGCGGAGGCGGCCGCACACCCGCGGGCTGCGCGCCCAGCGGAGCCCCCTCCCCCGCCGGGCGCGGTGTCGCAGCCCCCTCCCGCTTTCCGATTTTCGCGATGCACCTACACATAGGTGGGTAAATAAAAGACGTGCATCACATGCTACACTCACATCCACATCCCCACGCCCGATCGCCCCCCCCGGGAAGGGGAAAGGCTCCCGGGCAGCGCGGCGACAACAAAGCCAGCGCTTCTCCTCGCCCCGCACAAGTTGGGAGCCCCCCAGGTCCGTCCCCTCTCACCCCTCGAGTTCTCCGCGGCCAAACTTCTTTGTCGTACCAGAGCACAGGCAACTTTGCGGGCAAGCAACCCGCCACCGGTACCTGTGGGGAAACTTGTCGGAGCGCTCCCTCCGCGTTCTGGGGGCTTCCGCATCGCCATCTCCCGCCCCGGCCCCTCCCGCAGCCCCCGGGGAGAAGCCCCCATACCATTCCCTCCCATCCCGTCCCGTCCCGTCCACATCCCATCCAGTCCCATCACCGCGGGACTCACCGCCGGGCTCCACAGGCTCTCAGGGCAGCGGCAGCCCCATCGCTCAGGCTGCCCTTTTCCAACTTTCCTTACGCAGAGTGGGGCTGCAGGGAGGTGTATTTATACGGAGAGAGAGAAAGGGGGAGCACTGAAGACGACAAGCTGTTCGGGAGAGTTTTAAATCAAAAAGGGGGATGGAACCGGATTTCTCCCCAGTATCAGGACCCCAGAAAATCAAATCCTTCTCCAGAAGAGCATTCTTTCAGAGCCGTTATCTGTATTACTATTAATGCGCGGAGCAGGAGGCATCGCATACAAATAGATCCCGGTAGCAGCCTCTATTGGTGGCTGCGGAGGGCCCCTGGGTCCTACTGCTCTGGCGCCGGGAAACTACAAAGCTCATCGGCTGCGAGCGGCCACGGGCTGGGGGGAGGCGACGGGGGTTGAGCCCCGCTTCGTGGGTTCGTTTCCTCCGGTGTTTAACCTAGAGAGAGCCACTAGCTGAACGGCTGGCGTGAGATCTATCCTTTCCTAGCTGCCTTTGCGGTGCTATTGTGAGGGCTGCTGTGAGACTCTAAATAATTAAATAAATAATTGGGGGGGGGGTATTTGTCGACTTTTTTTTTTTTTTTTTCTTCCTGCACTGTCGAAATGATCTGTCACGTTCCCTAATAATTATGTACTTACTTCCATGGTCATTTATTCATTTAATTTCACTTACCTGTGCTTCTTTCTTTCTTTCTTTCTTTCTTTCTTTCTTTCTTTCTTTCTTTCTTTCTCAGGTTATGGCTTTCCAAGGTACATCTATCTGCTCTCATGTGGGAAAATAAATAAATAAATAAAAATTAAGCAATTTATTCCTGATTAAAGGGGAAAAAGAGGAAAAAAAATAATTATAATGGTAAGCTTTCTCTATTAAAAATGTAGAGACAGCTAATTTACAATATTTAAATTATGTTGCTTTTTGGATATAAAAAAAATCACTGGACTAAATAAAAGATTTCCGATTTGAAAATTCAGGCAGTATAAAGAACAGCAAACAGACACAGCATTTATGTATGGACTGTTAAACAGAGAGTAAGCGTGAGACGATAATGGCAAAGGTCAGCAAAACTGAGAACTGAAAACAATGTAAGCACTTGCATATGCAGGATTGTCACATGGAGCTAAATTTCTATGACTGTCTTGCAGATAATATCCATTATATAAACAGCATATATCAAAATAATGCACATTTGTAGGTTTTACATTACACATTTTAATGAGATTTTTTAAATAACGTACAGAGATTATCTGGAAATAAATCCTGCAATACATTGCAATGCAGAAGACAGTTAAAGATCTAAACATTATCCTCTTGCCCTACACAAAAGAATGGAAGTCAAGGAGACATTACCCATAGGGTTCCATGTATAGGGTATTGTTAATATGGCAATGTCCTTACAGTCTAGTTGGAAGCTACCAACATAAATACAGATGTCATTACAAAGGCATTTTTACAAATATTATTGAAAAGTCAAACATGCAGCATAAGGTTATTTGCCATGAGCCCATGATTTTGTCAGTCATGTAAGCAGAAAGAGACAAATTTAAAACAAAGCATGGAGGGAAATACAGTGTTTAAACTCTGGCACTCTGAGAATCAACAGTAGTAGTTGAAACATTCTTTGAATGGAGTCTCTGTATGTCTAGGGAGAGATCAGCAGAGATGGGAGAAAGCAATCAGCATTTTTGTGCATCAGTAACCTCTAATGAGAGGCATTGCAGTATTAGCTCAAAGACAGGCCTCGAGCAATGCATTTCAGACCTACCTTACAGCTTGCATCGTTAAGATCTCACGTCTCGTTGGAAGAAGGTTCTAACTCTTTGTTCTCGAAGTTCTGTTGCTACTTTGGTTTGGGTATTTTACCCCTTATGTGACATGTATGGCCCAAAGCAGTAGTATTTCTGTTTTCAGAGGAGATATACCAATTAACAAGCTTCTAGCAATGCACCCTTCAATTAACATTATAGATACACATAGAATCATACTTTTTTAATAAATAAATAAATAAATAAATAAATATCAATTGTGTTACTTTGAAAACAGATGATATTTTAGCTACTTACAATTTCAGGCCAATTTTATTTTATTTTTTACTTTCAGTCTACTTATGGCAAATTTTGTTTACTTGAGAGCTCAGCATACACTTCTTATCTCTTGTATCCTATTACACTTCCATGGATCTTACACCTTCTATAATAACCTCAAGGAGATGGCTGCTTAACATCAATTTGAAGAAGGACAGGATCAAGCTTATCATATTCAAATAATAATAATAATAAAATTATTGTTAATTTCCATCATCTGCAAATTTAACAAAAATATTAGATCAGTATAAATTCAAATTAAGGAGGCAATAACCAACAGCGTCACAATTAAAAAAATACTGTGTGAATGAGAGAAATTGCCATAGCCATTGTAGTGCCTACAGAGATTAATGAAATATAGCTGTGAAACTGTTTTAATAGATAAATTGTGTGGGTGGTTAAACATCTGAGCTAGGATGATTACTTTGTAGTGAAACAAAACAAAGAGGAATAAATCACAAAGCAGCCCTATTACCACAATTAAAATGCAATTGCTTGATCAATTATCACTCTAGCTAATAGCTTGATGGAGGACGACAAAATAAATAAAACATTACACTAACCAAAGTTATTTGAAGTATAACAATATCTTTATGCCTATGTGTTCCTTGTGTGTGTGTGTACACCTAATGTGTATCCTGCGTAATATAAGAAAGGCTGTATATAGAGCGTTTAGTTATTTATTTGTAGTATACAAGAAAACTATCAATGACACATGATCATGATAATGCATGCAGGGGTTAAATAGCTAACACAGGCTCAGATTACCAATATAATACATTTCTATGTTTTCTAGATGTCTATGAGTCTCCTTGTTTAACATGTTTACCAGCCAACGCTGTTTTAGAATAGCTTCTTCTTGGAATAGTTTCCAAAGTCAGTGAATGCGATGACATGTCTGCGACCAACTTGTCCTTGGAGGACGGTGGTCACTTACCATGGTACTTGTGAACGTGCAGCATTCTAGGGAGGTAGTAAAGTTGACAGTGACTGTCATGTATCAGCACTACATTTTTCTATCTCCAGTACTCAGCAAAGCATGCATTCCTATGTAGAAAGGTAAGTGATAGCATGTGTTTGTATGGAACAAAATATAGTGTATAAAGGCAAATAACTTGCTTATCTATGGTACGAGCACCCTGTGATAACCTGATCTGAAGTCAGTGGGAGTGAGCTGACTTGTCCCCTTGATCCAAAGTCCTGCTCAAATACAACACTTTTTTTTATCTACAGAAACATTTACGCAGTATAGTTTGAATATGAAGTGGACAACTTAATCCATAAAATCCATATTTAATGACTATTCAGTGTGAAAAAAACAACAACAACAACAACAACAACAACAACAAAAACGTGTTTATGTTACCTAACAGTAACACAGAGTCTGTTAAAAATTCAGTGAGTTTTGAGAAAAAGACATGGGCTCTTGGTGAGCTTCAGTGAACTTCTCCAGTATAAATACAGAAATAAATGACAAATAGCACCTACATCCCATTGCACAGATGTACGTTGAGGATTTCTTATTAACATAATGCTTTGTTTTATGCAGAAAGATCACATTTGACAAACTTGTTTTGCCTTTCCCAGGGCAAAAGTAATTAGAAAAAACACAAGTTTTCACATATTTAAAATGAGCAATTTGTAAGTTTTTAAATATATGTGTTGCTGCAGTGTACTAATGAAGCATAGATTTATTATTCTGTTGTGGAGGAAACAGAATTTGCAAAAGTAGTTTGAAGCATAACCAAGTGTCCTGTTAATTCCCCAGATTCACTTTTCTACTTGGAGATCATTTTTATCCTTTTATCCTACCAACGTTAGGCTGGTAGTCTATTTGAAGAAAAGTCTGAGGGACTACTGCCATTTCATTGTCTCTGGATCAAACTAGTTTTAAAGAATGTGGATTCCTCCTTTTCTGCCTTTCCCATTTATAAAAGCAGAAGGTGCCTCCTGAATATCAGGAAAAACACAACAAAACAAAACAAAACAAAACACCAAACCAACCAACCAAACAAAAAAAGCACACTTATGAGGACGGAAGTTGAATGTCAGGCAGTTCTGCAAGGAAAACAGTAGAATGGTCTCTGAAGAACAACATCTGAGTATGAAACTGGATTTTGAAGTTAGAATAGAATAATGTCCTGGGCTTTTCTCAATTATCCTGTGTTACCCAACTGCCAGTACATCTAATAATGATATAGTAACATCTAGTTGTCAGAAAATGTAGGAAGGAAGTATTGGGAATGGAGAAAGGAAAAGTAAGAAAGATTAAAATGAGACTTCAAAAAAGACTGAATAGGAACAGTACAAAATAACATATATGCAGAAATCACACTGTATTGATCAGAATGCTCCTTAAGTAAGAGTAGACAATATTTAAGAATAACAGCTTTTCTTACAATAGAACTGTAAGACTAAAGTACAATTAAATACTGATTTCATACAATTCAAGCTGGCAATGATCTTTGTTTCCAAGTTTGAAGGAATACAATTGAAGAGGAAAGCAATTCTGCATCCATTTCGTTGTACACTAGTGTGCCTAGCCCTCCAAGTAATCATTTTATTCAAAGCCTAAGATACTTCCAGTCTGATTGTCAGCTGTTCTAAGCAGATAGGAATGGCTACACTTCATAATTCTACTGGTTCTCAGCTGTTACCTTTTTTTTTTTCTCTTTTTTTTTTTTTTTTTTTCTTTTTTCTTTTTTCCCTATAAATCTCTGATGATGCTATTGGGCTTGCAGTTAGTAAAGAGTTAAGAGACGTGATACTCTCAGTAAGCTGATAACATTGCTTTGTCCATCCATACTGTACAGTCACATTCATGTTTAAGAATGTCTCGGAAGCAACTAAAGGAGAAAAAAAAAACATTTGGGCTGAAACTCCGCTGTGAGGACATTGAGCAAAAAGAAATGAGTGGAGGAAACTTCAGCTCTTTACAAATCTTTTGTAACCAAAACATTGGCATCTGAAGGGGATTTGCACTCCCATGTAGTATGTGTGCTTAGTCTCATTGTACAGGCAATATGAAGTCACTTGGTATATGTACACCAGTCTGATTCTACAAATCACTCTGTGTGCACCATGGGTCTGATAGATCCATCAGTGGAGCCTGTGAGTTTATGCTTTGAGATGACCCTGGAGCAAAGTCCACAATTTCAAGATAGGTGTTTCTCATTGTGCTTCTGGATTAACAAATCACAGCAAAGCCAAAGGCTGCATTCTCATTCTGTCATATGTGAAGTCATACAAATTTGAAGCACAGGAAAATGGAAAATGGGATTTCTACATTTTGGAAGAGTGATGGTGAGGCTTCTCTGTTTCTAATATTTGAATGTGAAGGAAAAATTCACTGTTTCAAGGTTTTCTGCCGCCATTCTCTACGTGGTGTATTTTTAAATATACTGTGGAATTGGAGACCTGATTATTGCATAGCCATCCTAGATAGTGTCTACTCCTCCTCCTCCTCCTCCCCCCCCCCCAATTAATAATTCTACTAATAAATAAATAAATATGAATCAAGACTGCTCCATGTGTTATAGTAGTGCAGGCACAAAGAATAAAGGTTTAAATAAATGTGAACAAATTGGGAAAAATAGACCATATATCCACACAGAGAAGGTTGTACAGAAAAGATAATGTCAAGGAAAAGCTAAATGTGTTAGTGCTATACAAAGAGTTCAGGAGAGAATAAGAACTTCAGAAGAAGAATTTATCAGAGAAAAGTGAAGTGACACATAGAAAATTTCCTATTAGCAAATGAAGAGGAAAATGTTGTTTGAATAAAATAATTTCACACAGTGAAGTCCTTAATTCTCTGTAATCTTGTTCCTTCTCTTAAAGAAATCTTAAATGTCATTGTGAAAACTTTTCTGTTGGAGCCTCTACCAGCAAGTAAAAAAGTATGCTTGAAAAATTGAATCTGTGGAGGATATCAGTCCTAGATCTATAGTCCTAGTATCTTGGGGGGAATAGGGTATTTCACTAACAAAAAAGATAGATCTTTTGAGGGAAATCCTAGCTTCCTACTGAACAGCTGATGTCTAAAAAGCACAACCTTTTTAGCTGAATGTTTATATCCAAAAATACTGCCTTTGTATATCCCTCATATAACTGCAATGCTTTTGCATTATTTTAGTGTTGGTTTTGGTCTTGATCTCAGCTCTGTTTCATTGTGGCCAGTATATTTCTTATGTACTAAAATTATTTTTTGAATAGAAAGTAATTTTTGATTGCTATCAGGGTTGGCACACTTTAGAAAGGAGAAAGTTTTTTTAAAGAACTGCATACTTCCCTATGCTTTAGGGAAGGTAATTGGTAATTATCATAACCTGTAGTGAAGGCAAGCATGGAAAGGAGATTTTTGAGAGGAGCTAATTTTAAGGTAAAGAGGCCTCACTTGCATGCATTCTTCTACTGAGAAAAATAACTGTCCAGTGGTGTTTAGATGCAGCCAAATGAAAAGGTTGGACCACAGAATCAACATACCAAGTTTTGTTACTAGAAGATTTTTTTTTCCATTATGGTTCTTAGCTTATTATTATTATTTTTTAATTATTATTATTTTTAATCACTTGCAGACAGATGAGAAAGACTTTCCATTTCCTTGCATAGAATTGCATTGCTCTCTGTTGGTTTCAAGTGAGATGTACTGAAATTAAAGAGACTTCAGTTTCATGTTATCTGTCAGCAATTTGATATCTCATATTCACCTTATTGAGATACTTTTTGTATTGTTACTTTTGTATTGTTAATTTTGTATTTATTTATTTATTAGTTTGTTTGTTTGTTTTGTGAAGGAATTGGTGGAGGGCTCCCAGTTTGTTTTTGTAATTCTTCCTGCATTTTCATACCTCACTTATATCCATGAAATATCTTGGAGTCCTCTACATTTTCTAGAAAACATTAAATCCACTTTACAATAAACTTAAGAGAAAACTTCAAAGCCAAAAATCATATTGCTTTACTTTTCAAGAAGTTATGACATGGAGTTCTTCTCAAGATACTGTAATGAGCAAAAAAGGCTCTCTCAAAATGTCTTACTGAAATACCTTTAAAGCAAATTGTCATAGCTTGGACATTACCCAAGGCATTCCTAAACTATAGCCTTAAACTTTATCCAAAAAATGTAACAGTGAACCACTGAAATTCTTCTGCCGACTGCTGCCAAAAAGCAAACACATCTTTGTTCTGCTGTGGTTACAAAGTCCTCCAAGGAGTATCACAAACTCACGATGTTCCTTCAAATTTCAGCTTTGTACTTTATTTTGTATATTAGCCAAATGATTTTAAAATCTCATCAGAAATGAGAGCTCAGATCAGATTTATATTCTAGGAGTCTCAATATCACATATACATACATATATATATATATTTTTTTTTCCATTAAGGTTATTGGAACCTGAAATCAGTAAACAGACTCTATATCTATTTGTATTAGAAGTGTTGCCCTCCTTTCCTTCCTCCTTTCCTGCCCTTCCATTTCCTTCCTCTTTTGATGCTGATAATTACAGATGAATGAATGTTGAGATTGTACTTGGTGCATATGAGTGTAGCTGAAATATGAAATTAATAGGTGTTGTATTGGGTATATTGTATAATTATGAATACTTCTGGAAAGACAGCCCAGACCTCACTTGGTTTACATGGTGAAGTACACGCTTCTCTGTATGGTGGATCTAGACTGTTCTCAATAAATCCTCTAATTTTAGGCAGATGCCTAAGAGGAGAAAAAAGATTTCTTTTGCATCTTCTAATACCAACAGAAAAAAAAAAATCTGTATTTGTTGTTTATGCAATCTTTATTTTCTTGTAGGTATTTGCAAGAAGAAAACCACAGAGGAAAAAAGGTATCCTTTTGACAACTGGAAAGAAAGCAGTAGAGGTGATAGAAATGAAAAGTTTATTATGTCTTGAAAAAGATTTCATGTCTTTTCATGTATGTTCTATAATATGAAAAGGTCTTCATACAAAGCAATTAATGTCAGCATAATCATGCCAACTATCTATACCTAACTGGTACAGTTAGTTGTAAAAAAAAAATAATAATAATATAAACAGTGGCATGCAGACTTGTGCTACACACAGACTGAGAAAGAGCACTAAAAGGACTGCTGGAGATGTATTTGGAGTTAGAAGACTTGTGCCTTGACAGGGAACACAAATTCTTGGCAGAGCTGCAGTCATTAACCAAATCAAAAAGTGGAAAAAGATCATCTAGTTGCAGTGGGAAGTGAAGCAAAGAGGAATAAGAAAACAGGAACAGCCTGGAGTAGGATGAAAGGTAGTGCAGCTCTCCTGATGGATCAGTAGCAGTTTGGTGAGGACGGATTCACCAAAGTAGGAGAGTTTCATTTTTCATGAGCTCACAATAATGTGAGAGGAAGGGAGCAGCCCAACACTTTTCCCTTTTGTATTTCTTAATGAGGTAATTGATTTTTTAAATTGTTAGAACTGACTTTCAGGAAAGAAGTATATAATTATTCCACATTATTCTGTAAATTCTCCTACTGCTGTTTTTCCTTCTTTCTCTGATTACATACAGTTTGGTAAACCTCCCTATTTTCCAGTTATGATAAGATTATTATCTCATTATAGTACAGTATTTTAATGTTATCAGCTTTGTAAAATTTGAAGCTGTTAATACCAGTGTGGTGGTTTTATGTTTGTTTTTCTAAAAGAATTATGTTTGATAATAATTCTTCATAACTTTTTTTTTTTTTAATGTGTATGTGTCTTTTAGGATGGGCAAAACATGATCCTAAGTGTTCATATATACATATATTAAAAAAAGAAAAAAAAAAAGGAGGGGGGGGGGGAAGAGAGAGGAGGAGGGAGAGGGGGGTCAAAGGAGATGAATCTTTCCAAAAATATCACTAGACAATAATTTATTCTGACATCTTCTTCCTTCATCTTGTGGTAGACTCTGGAAAATTAATATAATTTTCTGCTTTGGATTTCATTTTGCTCCATTTGAGCCTGATTATTGTTTGTTTGTTTGTTTGTTTGTTTGTTTTCTAGTGGGGATAGAAGACAACACAAGAATGAGATATGATTGGATCTAAGTGAAAAGGCAGAGATTAATTTTCTACTGCCACTCCTAGTCTTGTGAAAATTTAAAAACAGTCACCTAGTGTAGTAAGGAGACCCAAAGTTAAAAGGGCAAACAGCCTAAAATGTTTCTGGAAATCTGTGAGATAAGCCTGTCTAAAACTGAGAAGCAGGCATATTTTGTAGCTGTGAAAATATCTTCCGTCCTCCATTTCTGTGAAGTGCATATCACTCACATAAACCTTACAGTAGTAAGGAGGCAGTCTGCTCCATCTGTTCATGAGATGGATAAATACATGTAGATGCAGTTTCTTTATTGCAGTGAAGAGAAACAATAAAATTATTTGTCTATGCCTTGAGACTACAGAAAACTGATGTATGCTTTGCCCACTGACATCTAATACTGATGACATGTATTCTATATTAGGAAAGATACTTGAAAACTTGGGAAGCTCTTTGGAAGTCAAGAACTGAAATTCGAGGAGATGTTAAAGTTGCCTTTGAAAGTGACTAAAAGCAGCACACGATGTTTATTTATTTATTTATTTATTTATTACAGAAATGGAGGTGTCCCAGACAGTGAGTAATAGGCATGGTGGGAAAGGTAAACATCAGGCTTTAAAAGTGAGAGACGTGGCAGGGAGACCATTGGACTGAATGATCTCAGAAGTCAAACTGAAGTTGAGAAACAGATGAATGATGACTAGAAAGCGAGAGTCAAACATGATCTCTCTAGGCCTCAGCAGGAAACCTAACAATGAGGAACACTGTAAATTGAAAGGGCATGGAGACATTAAGAAATTATAATGTCTAGATCAAAGAAGAAACTAGAGCATGATGTATTGAAACTAGAGCCCATGGTATTGTCTGAAATAAAAATAAGATTCCTTTTAAAATCACAGACACAACAAATTATGGAAATATTGATCCTAATGATGTCTTCTGCAGTGAATAATTATATACACACTTTTTTGTTTGTTTGTTTCTTTTGTTATTTTTTTCTCCCCAGGACAGGGGAGAGGGTGAAGGGGAAGAAAGTAACAATTTTCTGTGTCTTGAGGCAGAACTTCAAGTTTGTAAATGGGGAATAAGCATTTATGCTGATATGTGGGTAATTTCCAGGAACTGTTTAATAGTATGAAAAGACTGTGACTGAAGAATTGAATTAGTACAGTCTACTACTACTATAATAATAAAATCCAACCCTCCTCCCCAGAAACTGAAAACCAACAAACCTCAAAAAGCATTTGTTTTGACTTTTTTTTTTTTAAAGTAATTTAAATATAGTTCTTAAACACTCTCACTGATTTTTTTTTTTTTTTTAAGGTTCTTGTTCATATGAATATGTCAAAAGAATATCTTACTATTTTCTTATTGAGTACTCTGGGAAAAGCTGCTTTTAAGCTCATTTCCCTATCTTTTTGGCACACAGCCAGGTATTTTAAAATAAAATATGAATAACTAATATTGTTCTTCAGATAGCAGCACTTACACTTGAAGTTAAATCTGTAAGTACTGGCAGCTAAACTAATATACTTAAAAAACAAACACACACACACAAAATCCTTAAATGATTCACATAACCATTAGTACAAAAGAGTAGCATAAAAAATTGAAATGTTAACATTTTGTTTTTATTAATTATATAAATAATAATTTTTAATAATAATAATAATTATTATTATTATTATATAATTATTAATAATTATATAATATTATTATTATATAATAATATATAATATATAATATATTTATTAAATATATTATATATATAATAAATATATTTATTAAATATATTTATATAATATATAAAATAATTATATAATAATAATAATAATAATAATAATAATAATAATAATAATAATAATTATTATTATTATTATTATTATTGTTATTATAAAATATAAAATTTAATTCAGGTATTTCCCAGTTGCTTTGTTCATCAGTCCTTTCATCACCTCCAGCAACATAAAATGGATTAGGTAAGGTCAATTTGAAGCTCATGAAATAAGCCAATATGGTTTTCATAAAATATTTATTATTATTATTATTATTATTATTAATTTATTATTAATTTATTATTAATTTTTTATTATTATTATTATTAT
Source organism: Aythya marila (assembly GCF_965140915.1). Lineage (NCBI taxonomy): Eukaryota > Metazoa > Chordata > Aves > Anseriformes > Anatidae > Aythya > Aythya marila. Next base: position 106,373,309 of record NC_139042.1, read on the forward strand.
TATTATTATTATTATTATTATTATTATTATTATTATTATTATTATTATTATTATTATCTTCAAGTAATTTCTAATTTGAATTGCAACAATGCTTTTAGCAGTGAGGTAAATATGTTTTTATAAAAACAATATTGACTTATTTCATGAGCTTCAAATTGACCTTACCTAATCCATTTTATGTTGCTGGAGGTGATGAAAGGACTGATGAACAAAGCAACTGGGAAATACCTGAATTAAATTTTAAACAAAGCCCAAAATAAAACTTTGAGTCTTGATATGTTCTGAAAATATCTCAAAGGATTAGAAGTCTCTGTTTGAATAGAAATTTTGGCAGAAAAGGACAAACACTTATGGAAAGTTTTCAGAGTTTAAGTGAATTTAAAAAAAAAAAATGTGTGCCAATTTTGATGTATGATCTGAAACTACTGTTACCTATGCTGATATTGCTAATGCCTAGTTGAGCTCCACTATAGCCTATTTGTCTGTCTTTCAGTCAATTTTCTGATCGTTGTAAGGTGAATTTTATCGATAATTGTAATCTGGAATCTTCCCTTTTAGTCTGTAAAAAGAGACATTTAGTGGAGGTCAGAAAAAAAAAAAAAATCAGCTTCATTTTTTACTGAAGAGGCTAATATTGCTCATTGCTTTTCCGCAATGATGTGTTCTAGAATGAGAAAGCAATGGCTTTAAGCTGCACAAGCTATAACAGAACTGCTGTGAAGAGTTGAGTGATAGCTAAGGTATATCATCCTCTATACCCACCATTTCTTGAGAGCCCCCCGCAGAGTTCCAGAACTATTTCTTTTGGGGATCATTGGTATTGTCACTTATGTAGCATCGCACAGTATCTGGATAAAACAATATTTTGAAGACACAGACATTATGAAAAGCTAGATTCGCAAATAAAAAACAGAAATATATTTGTTACAATGATTTTGTTTAATCTGGCCTAAAACAATTTAATCTCTGTCACTCACAAGCTTCAGTTGTTGAGTTTACAGACACTAGAAATAAACTTGCCAAGGATGTGACTTGTGAAGGCTTTAATATGTAGTTGTGTATACTTTAAGTATATACATTGGAAGCTTCTTTTGACTGCAGCTCTTTGTAAAAACATACACCTGCTGATTCAATTAAAACTGAATTTCAATCTAAAATGTAACGTCTCAATCACTTCAGTGATTTAAACTTTCTTCTTATAGTTGTTTATTGAAAGATGTTATCTGAAATATAACTGATGTTTCTGGAGTTATCTGAGATTTGGAGGCTTTGAGGCTCCTCCAGCCATGTTAAACATTTTGGCTAAATCTATTAAAAGGCTTAATTGCATAGTTTACTTGAGAACATTGAGTAGTTTCAATTAGTAGATGTTAATGGACTACTTGCATACCTTAATAACTTGTGTGGGTCATGAGTGCATAGCACATACATTCCTCTAACCCCAAGGAATCTCTGCAACATCAGAAGAACTGAAACAAAACAAAATAAAATTTTGGTCTTTGTTTTCTTCTGTTCATTAATATGACCAAATGTCTATTGGATTTTCATGTGGATTGCCTCAGTCTGCATTTGCATTATAAATTTTTATTCTTATTGGTGCTAAATGGATATATAATCCTCACATGGCTATAACAATGAGCTTCCAGACTCACTTACTTTGTTTCATAATTCAGTTTTGTAGTGGAATGGAAAGCAAATATTTTTCTATAATGGTTATGCTAATTGACTTTTAATGTTGCTTTTATTTTCTAGTTACTCACCAGCAGTCTCCAAAGTTTAATAAAGCTAAAAACATTTAATTTTATTGCCTTGAACTATTGATTATCTGTTTAACACTAAGAACAATGTGATCTGTTGTTTGTGCATTGCTGATTGCCTGAATTACCTCAAAGAAATAAGAGATGTGCATGAGGAGAATCCCATGCTATAAAAAATGTCACGTGTATGCATTACTCATGGTTATTGTACAAAAGCCACAAGCTTTTACTCTCTGATTTTCAAAGGAAAGAAATTTTATTTTTTTCACAACTGAACTCAATATTCCCTCAGGCATACTTAGGTTTCTCTCTCTCTCTCTCTCTCTTTTTTTTTTTTTTTTTTTTTTTTTTTTTTTTTTGTGTCAACATAAGCTTATTTAAAGGAAGGAATAGCATGTTGTCCACTTTGAGACAAGAAATATTAAAATGATACCTCAAAACCCCACCAGATTATTGTGGGGGGGAGGGGGAGGGAAAGGAGCTATTTCAATCTTAGTTGAACTATGAAGGAGAACCTCTTTTACAATGAAATAACAAATATAAGAATAAGACAAGGCTACATACATTATTTCATTAGGAAATATTTTTTCACTGATTGTAATGTGGCTATGAAAACTTGGAGGGTGTGAAGACTGAATGAAGCTATTCACAGAAAATAACAGGTGACTTTTTCAGCAAATTTAATCAAAGAAGGAACATAATTTGCAACAGCTTGTTAGAGAACAGTATATCATTACAATTATCGATATATATATATATTTTTTACAGAGGTATACTTTCACTGTTTGCTAATCACATGGTTAAAATTAACTAGTAATTTAGTCAAATGCACAATTTATTGTTTTGAAAGTTGACATGTTATTGACTGTTATATCCATTCTCTGATTGTAAAGTATTACAAATTCCAGGTGTTGTAGCAGCAGATGTTTTACCGTCAATGAGCTCATAGAAACTTTCCTGCTAGTGAATCAGTAATCTTGGGCTTGGTGAGCTGTAACAAATCATGCATCTTTCATACTAACTTTACTTTTCAGTATATCACTACCCATGTTCCAAACTTTTGGATATGTTTAATGCTTAACAAGGATTCCTCATTTTTTTTGTCAAGTGTCTACATATCTATAACTTTAGTGCTTTCACTGGGAATATCAATTGTTTTCACTGGAAAGAGGAAAAAGAATGAGACAACAAATAGTGCAAGAATATCATTTCTGAGGAAGTAAATAGAGGTAGAATGTGTGCAGAAGGTGGTGGTGGTCATTAATAGGTTCTCTATCTTTTAAAGAAAATCTGTGTTTTGATTCCAAACAAAATATCTGAAATATCAATACTTGCTAGTGAATTGCTTCATAAATGTGTGTTGTTACTGAAGAAAGCAAAAACTCTACAGTTGCTAAAATGGACTCTAATAGATAAGAATTTGAACACGTTAGCCATTGAATTGCAATGATCCCTTTCACCCCCACCAGGTTAAATTTTACCTTTAAAATGATACTGCCAGGAAAACTGAACACTCAAGATTATACGATAGGTCAACAATATGCTCAGGATTTGGGCTAGTATTGCCCTGGCTATTACTTTTTATTTACATAGTAGTAATAATAAAAATGATAAAAATCTCAAAAGCAGAAGTAGAGATTTTGTAGGTCCAAAATAAGTAGTATGCCTTCCTTCATTTTTTGGTAACCTTCTGACCAACTCCAAAGAAAGTTTTAGTTTCTAAAGAACATAGTTTTAAAACTGAGTTTTAGTTGTAAATAATTTTGCATATGTTTTGCAATTGATTAATTTAAATTAATTTTACTTATGTTATGTCTCTTATAGTAGTGGAGATATTACATACAGCTGCAATTCCTTGTGTTTAAATTCAGGGGATCAAGCTAACTTTCTTCCTCAGTAGAGCTTTTTTTTTTAAAAAAAAATTAGCTCTACCTCTCCAGCTGTTACCAGACATAAACTAAGAAGAAAGGTTATTTCTCTCTCTGCTTTTAGAATTGTGTTATTTTTAGCCATGCACCCTCCTCAATCTGGATTACCAGTGTCACTGCCAAGCACAGAGTATTTAGGAGAAGTGGACAATGAAACCAAGGAATGAAGCATCATGGACTTGCAATTGAATAAAATGCAAGCATTATATAATATACCTCTGCTAAGATTTTTTTTTTTTTTTTTTTTTTTTCTTTAGACAAACTGCTTTGGGGCAGACAAATTAGGCACAGAGAATGGAGCTTTTGGCCTATGTGGCTTTAAAGCATTAGGCAATCTATTGCGGACATGCTGCCAGCTTGCGTTCTGGATAACGTTTGAATCACATTGCCTTTGTAGCCTCCCTCAAGAAATCATTCAAACAAGGATCATGAATATGGATGGCATATCAGGCAGTGGTTATAAAAGTACATTGAAATATTAGATTTTTATTTTTTTTTTAAACATTGTCAGGAGTCTTTGCATAAGCTATGCATAAATGCAACCTGTGTGTAAATGTTTGCAGTGTTGTTTAGCTTTGTCTGCTTTTAAAAATAAAATTCTAATCTGAAAGTGATCAGTAAATGACTACAGCATTTTATAGTTTGATAGAAACTTTTCTTTAAAGGTGGTTTTTAAATGTGAATGGCATCACAGGGTTTTTTTTTTTGTTTGTTTTTCTTTTCTGGAGAACAATATTTAATCATCTCTTATCAAAGATTTTTTATTGTTGCATAAAAGTTTGTAACTAGTTGAATTAAGAACACTAATTTTTTCTATCTAGACATCTCTCTGCAAGTTTCTAAAGCATCCTTTTCTTTGTGAAAGCCACTCAAATTTTTCAGGCTACTTTAATGTAACCCATCATTTGAAACAGAACAATGCACAGCATTGTTCTGTGTGATAAACTGTCCATAACACAACCTCAAAAACATCAGATTTGATCTAAACAATTTTTATTTTTTACCCTGAGATATTTGGGTAAGGACAATTATCTCCTAGTGGCTCTGCTTCCCTGTTTGTAAAATAGGAGAAATTATGCTTTTAAGAAAGCACTCCACCTACCTGTCATGTTAACTTAATTTTCAACACGAATCTGCATTATTCCCATAGTCCACCCATCCCTGCAGTAACTGTTCTCTAGCTTTGCATGTCACTTTGCATCTTCCACTCAAATACATCAATATACATGTACAGCCAATCTGCCAAGCATTGTTTTTGTGGTATGGCAGCATGCACCCGCACAAGGGTGTTGTGGTTGGTGTTCAGTTTCTCTGTCTTTTTGAATCAGACACTGCAAAGAAGTGAGAAGTGAAGGTAAGGGTGGGAGGAAGAAAGAAGTGAGGTCCAGACCTCTTCTCCTTGGTGCTTCAAGGAAGAGGGCTACAGAAATTCATGGCTATGAGGTATCTGTGATGATTGACTTTTCATGTTGATTTGACTTTTTATGCTGTGCACATTCAAGGCAAGTTTAACACTACAAGTTCTGGGGAAATTGAGGATGGTGCCAGCATTACATGGACCATCAGACCTGGGAACCCAGGACATGGCATGTTGAGCCCATGCTTTTGAAGAAGCTATTATGTCCTCCCTTTGCTCTGAGGTCATCAATGTTGCTGAGCATTTCTGAAATTCCTAGGTCTGCCTATATACTGTTCCAGTTGTGGCCTACTTTGAGGAGCTCAGAAATAAAAGTAATCCCATATGTTGGACTGGGAACAGTCCAAAAGAGCTAGTATAAACTAAAGAATTTCTCAGTCTAATACAGCTACTTTACTTTCTGTGTGTTGTTGTAATTAATAACAACTAGATCTTAAAACCAATATTTTATTTTATTTATTTATTTATTAAAAAGATATAGAAAGATTTTCACTTTCTTCCTCTGGGAAACCAAGTTGAAGGGTGATTAAATGATTTTTCTGAATTCATCAAGGACAGAGCCAGGGAGAAGCCTTATATTAATGAGACCCTGACCCTATTCAGTAGCTCACAGCACTATATGAATTATGACAAAATTCTGTCTTAGAGTTTCAGTCCTCATTACAATATTAATTCATACTTTACTATGAACTCTCCCTTTTACAGGTGCAATATTAGGATCTTATGGTATTCTCTAACTTGTGTGTCCTACAAGTACTTTTCTCCTCTTAATAGTTCTACCACTGGTTAAAACAATTGTCTTGGGGAATGCTTAACTCACTGAGCATTATCTATCCATGGATAACATCTTTCTTGTAGACAATTTCTTTATGGATTTAAATGATAAATCATTTCTAAAAACATCAACATCAAATTTTCAGATTTATCTTGCTCTGCTTAAGTTGATACACAGTTTAAATTCATGGCTTTTCTATTTCTTGGTTTCTCTCATATACTTTGGCTCTTATCTTTGAGTGATTCTTAAATCTAAAAGAATAAATGTGATTGCTTTCCAGGTTAAAACTGGGAAGCAGTTATCTTATGAAACAAGTAGACAATGAAGTTTGACATTTTTATTCGTGGAAGGATGACATTTAAATTGCTATTGATCAGAAAAAAACTTCAGTTCAAGAAAAAAAAAAGGATAAATTCAAACTTATTTGCTGAGGCTGTGCAAACAATTTAGATATATAACAATCTAAACAGAAAAATCTATGCCTGCTGAAAGCCTTCAGGCTTTGTTAACTCTGCAAATCTCTCACCTTCTGTAATAACTATTATTAAAGGATAATTTTAAATCCCACTTTACCAGAAGTTAAACTAATAGAAGAATGAGCTAAGGTCTTAAATTTTGGAAGTAAGTATTTATAAATTTAAGGATATGCAGTTAATTTTTATTTTTTATTTTTTAAGGGTTAAAGCTAGATATTTGTGATATGCAAGATCACCCTGGAAGGTGAATGCTTCTACGTTGTTCAGTGGGATCCCTGGGTTCACTTCTGTTTTGGAGACTCTTGCCCTGCTGGACAGCAGACAATGCTCTGGAAGCAAGTGCTTTGAAATCTTTGAAATCTTTGAAAGAGCATGAACATCTTTGAAAGGTGTTCATGCCCTTTGCTAAGCCATGACATATTAGTGACAATTTCACAAAATAAAATAGTAGTGTTTAAAATATTTTTCTCCTGGAGGCTTATTGTGATGTTGACCTTGCCGTATGCAAGAAGTCCAGAGTAACAAATAACCAAAAAAAGTCCTCTATTAAAAGTGACTGTAAAGGTTTAATGTTTGATTAGCATTCTTTTCTATTAGAAAAACTACTACTACTACTACTACTACTACTACTACTACTACTACTACTAAAAATCCCCTGTCTTCTGATGTCTAGAATGTTTTCCTTGTGGCAGCTACACTTTTCTTATTTTAATGTACTTGGTTTATTTAGGTAGGATTATATTTCAATATTTTTAAAATTTCATCAATAATGATTTGTTGTTGTTGTTGTTGTTGTTTTGTTTTTCTAGTGTGTATAAAAAGTAACCTTAAAATACTGTTTTGATTGTAGCATATGTTTGTGTTGTCTTTCTGAAGTACTTGCAGATAGGTATGAAAAAGCTCCCAGAAGATCTTTTACTTTTTGTTCTAAAAGAGTGGGTTCACCTTCACTTTTAAAGCTTGTTACTTCTCCATTTTTTTACCTTTCAATTTCTCTCACCATGGCTCATCTTATTGTTCATTCTTTCATCCTACCTCTACTTCACCTTTTACATTGTGCATATGTGTTATGGCTCCTTTGTTCCTTCCTCTGGAGCATCTGGAGTACATTAGTACTAGGGTGAGACTGTTGGGGTGGGTGAATTTGTTCTCTGCCTAAATTACAAACAAAGAACTAGCATTCATCAGTGATTCTACCTGAAATAGATAAAATTTGTCCCTTTAAATATGTCATTGTTGTATGTCAGTGCAACAATGTAGTTTATTAAATATACACACCTTTTTTTAAAGAAGGGAAGGGAAGGGAAGGGAAGGGAAGGGAAGGGAAGGGAAGGGAAGGGAAGGGAAGGGAAGGGAAGGGAAGGGAAGGGAAGGGAAGGGAAGGGAAGGGAAGGGAAGGGAAGGGAAGGGAAGGGAAGGGAATACATTAGAGATGCAAGATAAAGCATGACCTTTTCTCAAGGTGGAAATTTTTGGCTGTAAAACCTAGGATTTTCCTGAAATAGAGAAGAAATGAGGAAAGAGGCAAAGGAGAAATGAAAAGGATATGTTTAGATTTATTTATGAGTTATGAGGTTTTGGAGGATTATGTTAATTCTTTAAGACTACTTATGATTAGTAGCTATGAGCCTGCTTTATGCCTAAGTAAAGGGCTGCCATAGGTTGCTGGGGTTTAAAGAAACATTTTGCTCCTGTCCTTCTTTTAAACACCTCTGTTTCCTTGTATACAGATAGCTACCCAAAAGAAGCCTGAAATATTATATAATCCAATTTGATGGCCACCAAAGTTACAATTTCAAACCAAAATGACTTTGTTTAAATGGAGTTTTTCAATGATGTGCTCAGAGAAATCTGAGCTGTTATTCATCAGAGGGTATGAAGTATGCTATTGCGAAGATACATTGATACAAATGAATGGTTATGAGAGTTTTATGACCCACTCATTTCTTTAATATCTTAAGTAGGATGAGGCAATTGGCTGACTGATGAGATATTAATGGGAGTAGTGGTCTGAGTGAGGGGAGTGTAACTGTCTTCATTTAGTCTAAATCTGTCCTGCTTAGAAATTTACTGCATGGAGATTTTTTATTTTTATTTTTTTAATACTACAGAAATGGCACTAACAACATTAGCAGTGTACATGGTAGTTTGGAAGAGAAAATGACAGCAACAGAGAAAGTAATCTGAAGAAAAAATGAACAGTGTTGGTAGATGTTTTGAAGGGGCCTGCATATTTTCAGAAAACAATGAGAATTTTCTTGTTTAACAAAACAAGTCTTTAAATATTTGTAATCCTAAACACGAATCGTATAAATGAAATCTTTATATCCCCTTCTGGAGATTATTTAAATTTTCTATATGAAACATAATGTAGATATAAGGTGAATTTTTTTTTGTACGTGTGTATTTTGTTTGTGTTCTTTAATTGTATTTTTTAATCCACAGCTATTTCTTCCTATCACTTACTTTTTTCCTCCCTTCTAGCAATAAGATCTCTTAGCTTAAATATTTTATTTTATTTTTTATGATATATATTTTCAACTTTAAGAAATTCTATTACTCTCTCTTTTTCCTTCTCATCATAGGATGAAACCATGTAGTTCATTTTCTCTGTAAGCAGACAAGCACAGTAGCTGTAACTCCCAGAGTTTATATTTACTTTCATTCCCTTTTTAGTCTAAAATAGTTTTCACAGATATTTCACTTACTGATTTGTGTGTTTTCAAGTTTAAAATCTTCAGGTCAATTTGGTGTCCCAAATTTAAGTAGTACCTTGCTACAGTAACTGTACTGTTGTAGCTGTTATGGTCTACAAGTGTAAGCAAAACATCTTAGGGTATCTACTATTGTTAGGAAGAAAACATGCAGCTTGGAGGGCTATACTCTCTTCCTGTCTGAAAGAGAAACAGCATTCTTTAAAACTAAATACCAGTTAAAAACAATTATTCTAACTTAATTAGCTGTGTTACTTAGACCATGGGATAACAGATAATTGGTATCTGTGTCTGTGTGGAGGTGTTAACCATATCTTTATCTTTGTAACTTTCAAGAAAGGAAAAGGGTGTATTTACCATCTGTGGGATGTTGTTGGTTAACTGAGAGAAATCACAATGTTCTATAAAAGAGATGCTAGAGATGCTTCTGCTGAGCACATAATTGTGAATATCCTCTTGTGTTATGAATTCCAGTTCACATGAGAATTACTTTATCTTTTAAAGGCTTTTGGGAGCCTCCTTGGAAGAGGAAGAGAGGGGGATCAAGGCTGACTTGTGTCTTCTGTGACAAATGCACTTCCTCTGTTGCCAGTGCATCAATTGTCTCTGCAAGGTCACTGTAAGGCTGTTGAATTTCACCCAGACAATTTGGGGAGCACTATCTGGATGTGTACAATACGTTTTGGAAAGTGCATGGATTGGATGTGGAGTGTTTACTCTGCTGTGGGAGGCATTTGCTTGGGTGGGTACAGGTCAGTTCTACAGATTTGTGCTTTTTTTCCCTAGGAGTGGGTTGGTTACATTCAGTTCATATAGGGTATTGGGGAGTTTCACAATAAATAGCAGTTGCTTGAAAAGCTGAGGTTTCCGGGATTTCATTTACTTATTTATTTATTTATTGTTAAACCAAAATTTCTTCTAACACAGGTTTTAAGGTGTTAAGGATTTCTTTTATTTTAAAAGGGGTGAGGGTGGTCCATGGGAGGTATTTTCCTAGAAGACTACTCTATCCAGGTAAAAATCTTTAGGTATTTCAGTGATATTATGACACTTCACCTCAGAGAAAATATGGTGGTATTTAGAGGTAGTATCATATTATTTATTTTTCTTTATGTAAAAAATGAATTGATAATAATTTGATAATGATTAATTAGTACAACTACTACTACTACTTCCATCATAGTATCAATAACAACTCTTAGTTCATCAGACATTGATTGATTGATTGATTGATTGATTTTTAATGTGGTTGGAAAGCTTAATGGGTTTTTGGAGGTAGAAATTAGTCTGGGCAAAATCTTAATATTTTTCTACTTACGTTTGCCATTTAGAGAAGACAACTTCTCTAAGTTGTCTTTCAAGAGGCTCAGGGCTCCTCAGCCTAAATTGATTTTTTTTTTTTTCTGTCGTTAGAATGACTGTTTGCATATAGACTACTACTGCCATGTAAGAGAAAAAGATATATAGCTTCTTTTTAAAGTTTGTTGAAATGGGTAATCTCAGAGTTCCTTGTCATCCTCATTGATGTAGCCTTTCTCTTACAGAATTACTACCTTCTTCCTTTTGTCTGCTAGTTTAATTACTATTTGATGGTTATGGACAGTATGGATTTTATCTCTGAAAAATAACCACCTTTTCCTCCTCTAAAACACTTTCTGTTCCATAGTCAGAAAATCTATTTCTCACAGATTGTCTAATATATGCAGTTAAACTTAATTGTTTACAGCTTGTATACAGCTTTGTAATTTTTCTGTTTCAGATCAGAAGGATTATTAATTATTAATTGTATTAATTATTAAATGTTAATTAATTTACATTTAATTATATATATTATATATATTATATATATACATTATATATAATATATACAGTATAATATATATATACTGCATATATATTTTATAACATGTAATATTATTATATAAATATATTATAAAATTATATCATATAACTATATTTATATCTATCTATATTATATATAGATATTATATTTATAAATTATATTATTAATTATTAATTATAAATTATTGGTTATTGATTATAAAGTATTGGTATCTTTTTTTTTTTTTTTTTTTTCTCCTCCACTCCATCTCCCCCTGCAGAAAGGTGTTATCATCTTCCATAAATCCTGTCCTTGCTTGGATGGGAATTCATTTTTAATGTGGATCATTATCCTAAATTAGATATTAGAGTGATTGAAAGAGATTCCAGGTACAGACTGGTCATCATCAATCTTCTACTTTTTTTTTTTTTTTTTTTTTTTGGCACAGGTTTAAGGCCAACCCCATTCAAAAGAAATGGCAAAAATTCAAGGTTACAATGAAGGTCTTCCTCTCCAAATGAGAAAAATATCCTAATCATGAGGTTAGGGGCTTATGGGGTCTCTTCTCTACAGTAAGGTACATTACATTGCCAGTTGGTCATGGTCACTACAAAGCAGTAGTCCTGGAGATAGATAGGATGACATAAGGACGACAAAGCTCTGTGTTCTAAGATTTACTTACTTATTTATTTATTTGTAAACTAAATTAACAACTTGCTTTCCTGGAGGTAGTTACACATATTACTGATGATAGCATTTTGCAACAGAAATAACATGTCTCTGTTACCAGCAGTGGAAAAAAATGATAGGATCAAAAAAATATATAAATTAATTAAAATAATAATAATAATAATAAAGGGAACAGATTTACCAGAGCTTCTAAGCAAGTGGGAATAGAAGAGTTTGACAACAGCATGCCTTCAAGTGGTCAGAAATCCATTAAAGTGCAGAACCAGTAGTTATGCACTGGAGCTCACCAAGACACAGAACGATCTTATTTTTCAGGAAGTTTAGGCTGTTTACAATGACCTCTTTTCTCTGTTTTATTTGCCTTGAAACCCATCGTTTCCACTCAGAACAAGTGCACCAATTACAAACAAACAAACAAACAAAAACACAGTGTAATCAATGTTAAAAGCTGATAATTTGTTGGTCTTCCACCTTTGTCAAATGACTAAATCCAGGGAATTAAAAGTATTTTCTACAGAACCTCCTTGGGTGAGACTTTGATGATCAAGTTGAAAACTGTAAGATGTAAGATTTTTCTCTGAAATTCTGGATTTATGCTGTTTTTGGTTGTACCTGCTAATTGCCTGTTTTAAATGAAGTTTTAATTTATATAATGTATCTCTAAAATATGACTGGCCTGGTCCCAGTCCTGTTAGTGGAATTGCTGTAATCTTCCAAGCTGGTTTTGTTTTGGCAGTCTGTTCATAACTCTGTCTCTCAAACCTTTTGAAAGCCAAGTCTCAACATTTGCCAAGCTGGCTATCTTTAATTTCAGGAAGGAAATACTGATAGAGATGGCTTTCTCTGCCAGTGTTGATGATTTTCTTTAGAGGAACATGTTCCAGACAATGACTCATGCATATGTTTGGGAAGTAGTCTACATATCACATTAGCGGACGGGCATTCCTTCTTCATCAGGAGTAGGATGAAACCAAACAGTGCAAAACTGGTTTTGATTCAATGGAGCTCATTTACATTGGTGAAAGATTTGGTCAGTTATATTCTGGTTATGTCCTCTTTTAAGAGGAAAATAACAAGGAGTAAATTCATAACCTCGTGTCTCATTAAATACACCATCAAATACATTTTAAAAAGTTCATTAAATAATAATCCTATATAACTAAGCAAGCTTGGCTGTCACTGAAGTTAGAATGAATGCATAATTGACTAGATTGAAAAAAAATTACAAAAAGGGCAGATTCAGTATAACCTCAAGAATGTATTGGACTTAATTCAAACTCACTGTTGGGAGTTCTGTGGGAATGTCTTCATTTTTATGTTGGAAATAAATACAATTTGAGGAAACTACAAGTACACTAAGATAACTAAGTCAATATAAAACTCAGTGTATTAACAGAAAGGTTGTGAAATAACCACATTAGCACCAAATTATGTACAGATACTACCGTACATGATGTTGTTCCACCTGTTGATGTTGATGATGATGATGTTGTTCCACCTGTCTCTAAATATTTCCATATTGTTAAATTGTTTAATAACTGATAAAAGGAACAGTTGACTAGAATGTGTCTTCTTTAACCATAGCTGATAAGAAAGTAACATCTTATTGGAGAGGCGCAAACATTAAGCATTTAACATGCTAAGTTTAAATGTTTTTGTGAATAAGAGTAGAATTACTCAGAGGCTTAAAATTAAGCATGTTCTCAGACTTTATTGAACTTCTATCTAGAATGAGACAAAAGGATAATTAATACAATTTTTTTTTTCTATACTTTGTAGAAAAATAGAGTTACATATCCTTCTGCCTAATTTTTAGAAGGAGTTCCATCATTCTATTTCTGCTTTCTGCATAATATCTGAAAATATTTTAGTATATTGTTACTTTAACAAAAGTTATAACTAGAAAAACATTTTGGAAAAAGCAAAGTGATTAAATTTTAGAATTACATCTAACTATTTTAGGATTAATATTCTCCCTTGTAGGTGTAAATAATACTTTTTCCCTCTTATGAAATTTGCCAGCATAACATTCTGTTTTAGGTACAGTACCATTCTCTCTGTATTCTAGTCACCATGCAACCACAGTTGGAGTTGTGCCTGGATTGAGAGATCTCTTCTAATTATTCTCTGCTCTGTATTGTTCTAAATTTTGCCTTTTTGTCTACTTGGATATATATGCAAGAATAAAATAGAAGAGACTAGTATACGACTATATTATTTATACATTATACATTATACATTTCCTAAGCTATCCTATTCATAGAATAGGATGAAATCCCATAGAATAGAATGAAATCCTATTTCATCGTGTGAAACATGACCTAATAAAATGGCTATGGTTTGGAAGATGTTTTTACTTGCAGCATAGATGCATCTACATTCTCTATCTGTCACAAAAGACTCTGTAGTCTGTTTACTGATGGAATAAGAAGCTGACATATTTTAGCTGAAGTGGCTAAGTTTTTTCATCTGAATAGATACAGGGGTAGATACTAGCCACAGTTTGTCCCTCTAAGATGGAGCTCAAATCCTCTCTACTTGTACCACCCTAGTCTGAGTGATAGGGTTATGTATTCCTTCCCAACCTACTTTGCTGAATAATATATCTTTTTTTTTTAACTTTTTTTTTTTTTCCCCCCAGTCCTTCTTTCTTAATTAAATTAACACATTCTACAACTACAGAGGAAACTATTTTGATCACTAAAGCCAGATATTATTGGATAATGAGGATAATGAGCAAATGTTATTTTTAATACAGATAACTTAGCTCTTGAGATTTTAATCAAATTAAGTAGTGAATCAAATTAAACAATGATTGAATTTTGGGAAAGCACTGTACTAGCTAATTTTTTAACTGGCTATTAATAGTGGATTATTAATTACTAGCAGCACTTTCTGTAGCCCATCAAATATTCTTCAGACATGTTAGGATTTTCTGAATAACCTTATATGTCATTCCTTCTTACTCATATGCCTACAGTGGTTTAGACCAGACCACTTTTCAATTTTGCTTTTTAAATGAACTGTGCACCCCTGACTAAGTTTACTTTGTAACTTTTGTGCTTCAGTCTCTGCTGGAATATGGGTAATATCAGTCATGATTTTTTAGATAAAAACCATGTAAGCCATATGTATACAAGTCATATTTGCCTGTACGTAAGATTGCAATTCAGAAAATCCTATCTTTGTTTTTGTTTTCATTACATTTTTCCTGTAATGGCACTTAAAGCTAGAGGATAATTTCTCTACTTGTATATCCTTTTTTTTTTTTTTTTTTTTTTTTTTTTTTCCCCAAGATGGTGTGTTTACATGTGTATATTATTTGAATACCTGCATTGATATAACTAGCAGTTCTCTAAACAAGGCAAAATGGATATCTAGGTACAAGATTTCACAGTTCAACGATAAAGGGGGAAATCTAAGGACAAAGATCATGTGATAAAAATTAATAGGGAAGCTGTGGTTTTATTTATTTATTTTCTAGGTGGTAACTGAAAGAATACAAAACAGGAATTCAGAGTCATTATCAGTCATAATCAGAGTCATTCAATTTTACAGATGGGAAAACTGAGGTATAAGGAAATCTCGTCACTGGCATACTGCCACCGGCCGCTGGTATAGCAGCACTGAAAGAGCTGTTATACTTGAGAGCCAGGCAAGGTATCTTCTTGGCTGCAAATGACATTTGCGGCTTGGATGTTTTTTATTTATTTATTTATTTTATTTCTTTTGTTCAGTCACACAGACAAATTCTTAATTATCTTATTCAGTTTAGCATCTTGCTGATACGAAAGAACAATAAAAATATGTAACTTTGTGCACTTATAATCCTTCTTAAGAAAGAGACTCTTTGTGGTAAAAGTAATAAGGCTTGCAGGCAACTGGAGAATGCCAACCTTGGGAATTAGGGATAGTATACAATTCTGATGGATGTAGCAAAAAGACATGTGAAGGGTTGAAAAGAGCTTTCTAAAGCATAGCAGCAGGATAGGATGAAATCAAATGTGAGTACGGAAGTTTATCAGGAGAAAAATCTCCAGAACTGTTAATTATAAACTGTTAATATAGCTGTTAATATTATTAATAAAGTAAAATACTGGTAATCAGGTTCCTAAAAATATAAAGAGATAAATCATCAGAATGTGAAAGTCAGCAATGTCCTTCTAAATTAAAGGAAGGGGATTTCGTGTCATAGTTCTCATTATAGAATGAGACACATTGCTTTTACTCCCACTTGCAAGGGCCAGAGGATAAAAAAGATTAGCAGTGAGCAGCAAAAGCTTTAGTAAAAAATGACCAATGTCACCTTTCAAGCCACAAAAGCTACAGCAACTGAATTTTTATGTTGCTTCCCAGCTCAACATGATGAGTTACGGTTAACATTTGTGGCATTGTGCTGCTAAGAACTAAAGGCTTACTCAGCAGATGGAAGGTGAGTACAAGTTGCTTGTTCATATTGGGCTAGTGTGAGCTGCAAATGCTTCATACTATACTATCATCAATAATACTAGATGTAATACTAGATGGGGAATGCAACCAAATGATAACAGGGCTAGCTATGACCTTGGGGTAAGTGACAAACACCTTACATTATAGCGGTTCACAAGTGGCAATAAGTAATAAAGTTCGCAGAGGTGGCCATCAAATATAAGCAATTAACTGAAGCAATATAGAGAAAATACATAAGCCTGGAAATCATCCCAAAAAAAAGTAGAAAAAGCAGACAAACTGGAAGAAAAAGACATTTTTGTTTTGTTTTCAAGACAGGAGAGTTATGAAGGATGCTGATAGCATCCTGGATTGTCTGGGAAGTGGAGATAAGTTGGATGAATGCACCATAAAAAAAGTAATATCTTGAATGGCTTGGATAATATCACATTAACAGTACTGATGTTTTCTTTCCTGTTCACAAACAAGATATTAAAAAATATAAAAATAAAATAAAGTTAATAAAATAAAATAAAATAAAATAAAATAAAATAAAATAAAATAAAATAAAATAAAATAAAATAAAATAAAATAAAAAAGCTAATATTTATATTGGGAGGAGTGGAAGGGTACATCCAGGCTAAGACTCATAAATATATCTAGGGCCAACATCCTGGACTTACAGTAAAATAATAAACTTAACTTCCATATTTAATAGTTTTATTCTAATCCTTAACACTGTGGATGGAAGAGGATGAAGCTGGAAAACATTCTCCATCACTTAATTGCAGTAACGATGTCTTCCTGAGTCAGCAGACAGTGAGGGAAATAAAAAATGAGAAAGACTGTCTCAGTGCAGAGGCGTGTCAGAACTGCAGGTCACGCAGAAAGCACTTGTCCCACAGAGACATTTTTAGCAATGGAGTGTGTTTGGTAGACTTTGCAAGCATGTATACCCATATTAGAAGTATAAATTCAAAAGGAAATACAGAACTGCCAGCTACTTTCCAAAGCTTTGAAATCTGTGCTATAATGGAAACAACCTCCAAACTTCTTCTCTGTCACTGTGAGAGGAACATGCTATCTTGCAAGTATCAAAAGCCCTTTTGTATCATTTTACAGTAGATCAAAGTTTATTAGCTGTCTTCACTGAATTCTGTTCCACCCTTTTTCTGAAAACTGGGTGTTACAAAGTGAACAAAGAATGTTGCAGCCTGTTGCAATAGGAAGAGCCATAAATCACACATCTGTTGAATCCAAAAACCTTTGTTTTCTGTAACCTCTGGAACAGGCTTTTATTGAAACATGGAAGGATAATATGTTGATATTATTTCCATCCCTCTTTTGTACTTCCTAGGGATGGTTGCAAAATACAACACATTACCATTGGGCTGGGACAAATGATCTTATAAGTGTGTCATTTGATTGCAACTTTACCCCACTTTTTTTTTTTTTTTTTTTTTTTTTTTTTTTTTCCATACTGTATTTTTCTTTTATTTGATTGAAGAATCTCAATTCTGTAGGAGACCTTAAGCAGTCTTATATGCACAGGGAAAATTCACTGAACCCTTACTCTTATGAGACAAGGAAGCAAAGAATGAAGCAATATTTTCCTGTTTCCTATGCTTTCCCTGCAGGGGTGGTCTTGAGCAGGTGCTGTGAAGAAACAATGATTGCTTCTATCTTGGCTTATATCAAAGGTGCTTCTGAAACTACATGACAAGCAGGGAGATTTGAGCAAGAGACAGGAATAGAACTTTTTCAGATGGTACTGTTTGAAAGTGTGACCCAGGGAACAAGTTTGTGATCACACCAAAGCTGTTTTCCTTAATGGCAACTGTGGGCTCACTTACAATGGGAAATAAGATTTTCATTTTAAACTGCACATGTAGGTTTGCAAGCATTCAGTGTTTTCAAATTGGCCAGAATTTTGTAAATACCCAGTGTGAAATCTGCCAGCTTCATTTATAACTTTCTGTTTTTTCTGAAGCCCAAACCAGAAGTTGAACCCTCTTGAAAGATAAGTCCAAGCACTTTCAGAATTAAAGGAAGGAATTTAGCTTATGTGTACTAGCAACACAATGACTTCACACCTTACAAACAAGTGGAGTGTGGTGGTCTTCATGGTTTTCAGCATGGACATTTCTGGTGTATATCTTGAAGAAAGTAGTGAACAACAGTACAAATGTTTCTGGAAATCTTAGGTCTACTTGTGAAGGTATTTAAGTCCTTTGTTTGCTCATAAATAGATCTGAAGATATTTAAGAAGTAGAAATAATTATACGGTTGCCCTGAAAACCTTCAGTTTTGGTTATATATATTTTAGCTGCTTATCCATTTTGCTTGTAATTACAAAAATGAATATGCACTGGTTAATAGCTTTGAATACTGATTTCTCAAAGAGGTTTTATCAACCAGTCAGACACTTCTGATGATATCTGAATCCTGCAGTGAAGGACAAATATTCAAAATTGCTAAAGGATTTAAATAAGACATGTCCAGTGGACTCCAGAAAATGGTATGTTTATAGGTATTTCTATGCTTTTGAAAATTTGTTCCTGAATGCATACCTGAATGTTACCGCTTGCAGATATATAAAGCTCCTAAAAAAAGCAGATTATATGCAATGTCCTACATGCAATTTTAAGGTAAAGCCCATTGGGAAAACAAACAAACAAACAAAACCTTATCTTACCTGCATTCAGAAACAACAATGATTTTTTGATTATTTATAAATATCCTTCTTCTGTACTTACACATATTCTTACCTCTTTGTTGTTTCCAAGAATGTACCATATCTGAAAGTGGTACATTATCTGTTTCCTTGAACACACTTTTGACTAAAAACCATTTTGGAAACAGTATTGTCCTGGATCGCATCATATACAGAATTATTCCTCTTTGCTTAGATTTAGAATTAATGTTGAATATTTCTGGTAAATGTTGAATGTTTCTGGTAAAATGTTATAGGAAACTTTGGAAACTCTCTGGAAACACTCTAAGTGAGACCTGATAACTTTGTTGTAAACACATAGTATTCATGATGTTTTCTTCATTTAATCCAAGCTTTCTAAAATGTAAGTTACTCTAAAAAGGATAGAGTTTTGTGGATGCATATATATGGTTCTTCCTAAGATAAGCATCTTTTTAGAGAAGGGAAGAACCTGTTTAACTCTGAAACCATCCAGAGCAGTTGTTAGAACATATTTCAACTGCAGCCTATATTCAGTTGGCAATGTCTCCTAGCTGGCTGCACATACTTGCTAGAACTAAATGAGGTTTTGTTCTCCCCATTTTCCAATTGTGCTCTATCTATATTTATATTTCCTTTGTTTCTAATATTTCAGAATAGTTTAACTTTTAACCTCAAATTATCTTTTCCATTGGCCCTTTCCTCCCCCAGCATCTACCAGTGATCCATTCCATGGTAAGGCATCTCATACCAGAGAATTTCTTCTGCATCTGCATTTGATTTACACTTTCAAAGACTGTCTTAATTGACTGGTCCTTTGTAAATCAGCTGTAAGGTCACTTCACTTTTCTTTAAGACATTGCTGAGACCAAACAAGTATTCCACAATGAGAATGGAACTGCTGAGATCAAATTTTGACACTTCATGTTGCACTTCCTATATATTGTGTTCTGGTGCACTTTTCATGAAGAAGCTTCCATTGAAATATGTGTTAGCTATTCCTCTAAATAATATACTGTTTACCTTACAATTATTAGGAATATGTTATTTATCCAATTTTACCAATTCTTTAGGATACATTATATATGTAACTTAAACAAATTTTATTTTATCTTTCAGGATACTGGACACATTCCTATTAGCATTAGTTAGGACAAAAAGCATGAAAGAGTTCAATGGACAATTAAAAACAGATTTTGTTTATTTATTTATTTTCATGGAACACAGTAGGAGCCTGGTGGTTGGTAGAAACTACAAATTAAATTTTTACGGTTTTTATAGGGAAGTAAGAATTGATATGTGCTGACATTGGAATATTTTTCTTTAAAACAAAGTATTTACTTGTAGTACAGTAGTGCAGTAGTGTTATTTTTATTTTATGTAATGGAGACAGGTAATTGTTCTTCTGAGATGTATTATTATTTTGTATTTGCATTTAAAGTAGGTTATGCAAGTTATTTTGGTAATTTATGGGTTTTAGTGTTGTGTTTTGTTGTTTTTTGTTTTTTTTTTCAGCAAGCTAACAAGAAAATTTGCATAACTTTGTTGCATAAGTCAGACATTAATTCACATTATGCAATTTTGATCAATTTAATTTGTTAAAATTTGTCTTAGGCCGATGTCAAGCTGTCATAGTAGTCACTTCTTAAATGCATAGGTACAACAGCAAAAAAAAGAACATTTCCACAAAACTGTTGCCATCCATTTGCTTTATTTAGAGTTCTGGATTCTAACGGGTAGTCTCTGCATAAGATTTTTACTTGGCATTGCTCTACTTTTCTTATGTGCTCTTAGAAGTGTTTGGCTGAAAAAAAAAATCATAAAGAAAAAAATACAAAACTGTTTTTATTAAAAAATCCCTTTTTTTTTTTCTATAGTACCTTTATAAAAAATTATGCCACTCTACTGCATCATAGGCAATGCAAGTAGGTATCCACTTTATAGTTCACTTACATTGAATTGTCAGGAATTTCTGATTGCTTTTCTGATAATGATGAATTCAATTTTGAAATCCTTGTATTTCTACTGACCTTCAAGGAATTCTCAAAGAAAAACATGGTGAAGTTAATGTTTAACTTTCCCTTTGGCTTCTTGCACTATTGTACTTCATAAATAAATAAATACATACATATATACATACATAAATAAATATGTAAACATGGAAGGACTCTTTAATAATATCAACACTAAAAATCAGTGGCTGCAGGAGCAAAGTTCCTCCACCTCTAAGCAAAGAGCAGGTTTGAGACCACCTGATGAAAACGAACAGGTACAAGTCATGACAGTCAAGCAAACTCACAGGTGACTGGAAAAAAGGAAACATCATTCCCATTTTTTTAAAAGGATAGAAAGGAAGACTGAGAGAACTTCAGATCAGTGAGTCTCACCTCTGTGCCTGGGAAGATCATGCTTCCTCCTGGAAGCAGTGTCAAGGCACATGCAAGGCAAGGAGGTGATCTGAGACAGACTGCATGGCTTCACCAAGAGAAAATCATGTCTGACCAATCTGGTGGCCTTTATGATCTAGTGACTGCATCAGTTGACAAGGGAAGGCTGATGTCATCTATCTATACTTCTGTAAAGCCTTTCACAAGGTCCCACACAACATCCTTATCTCTAATTTGGAGAGAGATTGATTTGAGGTCTGGACTATCGGGTGGATAAAGAATTGTCTGGATGGCTGCAGCCAGATTGTTGCTATCAGCAGCTCTATGTCCAGGTGGAGGCCACTGACAAGTGGTGTCCCTCAGGAGTCCATCTTAGTACTGGGGCTGTTTAACATCTTTATCAATGACATAGATCAAGTGCACCCTCAACAAGTTTGCAGATGACACCAAGCTGAGTGGTGCAGTTGATATAACAAAAGGAAGGGATGCCATTCAAAGGGACATGGACAAGCTTGAGAAGTGGGCCCATGTGAACTTAACAAAGTTCAACAATTCCAAGTGTGAAGTGCTACACCTGGGTCCAGGCAATCCCAGACATGAGTACAAACTGGGAGAAGAACTCACTGAGAGCAGCCCAGTGGAGAGAGACTTGGAGGTTCTGGAAGAAAAGTTCAACATGAGCCAGCAGCATATGCTTGCAGCCCACAAGGCCAACTGCATCCTGGGCTGTATCAACAGAGTAGTGATCAGGCAGAGGAAGGCAATTGTGCCCCTCTACTCTGCCCTTGTGAGGCTACACTTGGAGTGCTGCATTCAGGTCTGGGGCCCCCAGCACAAGAAGGATGTGAACCTGTTAGAGTGGTTCCAGAGAAGAGACTTGTATCAGATTAATGCACTGAAATTTAATACAGAAAACCTAAAGGAACATGGCAGCAAAGAACTACTTTCATGCAAACTAGCAGCAGAACAACTTTACTCTAAATTTTTTTTTTTAATTCCTTATTAATTTCTTTAGAAATAATCACAAAATAATTGCAATAATAGGTCTGGAAATCACCACAGATGACCACTGTTAATTATTTTTGAGACAGTGAGCAGTTTTCTTCTAAGTGCATAAAGTGTTAAAATCCCTTTCCATGTGTTTTAATTCATTACATATTTCAAATATTAACCAAATTATTAAAGCTGTCAGGCTTTACTGATATGATCATTTTACTGACTATGATTTACTTGTAATAAAATTCACTATCTAAATGTAAGTCTGGATAATAGCTTTATAATACATCTTAGAAATCTAAAAGAAAAAAAAAAAAGTGGTTTTGCTTGCATGTGATTAAGTCTAAGATATTACAGCTCCAAGTTTTAGAGCTTGTCAAAATACAAATACATTTCAGTAGTTCTCTGGATAAGTTTTGAGACATTGCAGGCACAAACAAAGGAACTAAAAGGCTATTAGCCCCCTTTTTCCATGAAGAAAAAATAAGAGTCAAAACAAAAAAAAATCTGAAATTTATATTTTTGCAACAGCACAATGTGATTTCTTTTGAGGAGAAACAGTTTGATAATGATCTTGAAGAACAAGTTTGTTCTCTACAATAATGGCAAGTGAGCAGAAAGACAAAACTAATCATAGATGATCAGTGAACACTGATAATTACATACAACAACAAGAAAGAGGAAATAATTTAAAATATGATGGTGAAGCAGGAAAGAAAGAAAAGCCTGGGAGAATTTCTTCATTAAAGGAAACCTGAGTTACAAATAAGAAATCAGACAAAAATAATGTGGATATTTCCATATTTTGTGAATTAATTTTACCTGTCTCTAAACAGCAGACAGCTTTTGCCAGGGAGAATATTAGGAATGCATGTGGGCTGCAAATCAGATATGGTTCAAGGTTAGGCTTCTTAAGAAAGAAGTAGGGCAAATCCTTTCTCAGAAACTTGTCCAATTTGAGCTTTATGTGTACTCACTCAGATGAAGACCCCTATATTTTGACTCACGAACATGTACTGACAAGCTCAGCACTTGCTGCATTGTCTGGCAGCTGAGCCAGGGATGGTCAAAACTTCTTGCTCTTCTACAGTGTGTGCTCTATTAGCATTGACCTCTTTTCTATCCCTTGCAAGGACATTGGAAAGCACAGTCTCCATCACAGCTGTAGATGTGCTAGATTGGATGCTTCATCTGGTTCTCCTTTCCATCTTTTTTTCATGCACACATCCTTCCTTGATACGTATCTGTAAAGGTCTGGTACTTTGAGGCATAGTATACACCATCTCTCATTCTTTATATATATATATATATATAAATATATATATATTTTTATATATATATATATATAGTTGTTGAGATGTGACAAATACATGACACAGATGCATAGACTAATATTATACTAGAATTTTAATTGAACTGAAGAAAATTCTTGCAGGGTCAAGATTTTTAATAAATGAACAGAATAAATGTCCCATGAAAGGTACCATATGTTTTTTTAAATCTGAAAATTAGTTGCAAAGTCACAGTTAATTTAATTCTATGGTCTCTCTGTCTTGGGATAATAAAGTAGACTGAGAATTGTAATAGTCAGAGAATTAAACCTTTGCTGCTGAGAGGCATTTTGAAAATGAAATGTTTGGCTAACTGCTTTTAAATGGCTCTACACATATTCATAAGAATATTATTTTAAATTTAATAAGGTATTTCAGTCATAGTATAGGCATGATTGCTTTTGTGACAACATCTGAGTTGTACTGTCTTGTTTTGTTGGATATCTTTGTGTATGTACAATTTGCTCATGGTAAAGCTAAGATACTATTATAAACACATGTGAAGCAAATATCTCCTGGCTACTGACAGGACTTTCTGTTTATATGTATACTGAGCAACATTTTTGACCACTAATATGAGTATGGCTATTACAGGACACTTTTGTAAGAAAGCATCTGCCTTCAAACACACCTGTATCTGTCATTTAAATGATCAAAAACAAAGAAAACCCAGCAACTACCACATTCTCTTCATGACCAATAATATATTCTGATGAGAATACGTCTGCATCTCTGTGTAAGTTGTTATCACAATTTTTGAATTTTTCATATACTTATTCTTCTCTCTAACACAATGCTCTTTACCAGATATGATCACCACCACCATCACTCTTCTATCTTTTTTTTTGTACCAATATTATTCCTGCACAAATTTCCTTCTTTCCAGGTAAATGGTAAATAAAGTCAAGCCTTTGAGTCATTGTCTTGTGTACCCCTGAATGTCAAGGATAAAATTCAGTCTTGTAGTTAATATGATAGATGGAACTTGTGTATGAAGAAAGAGCTTAAACAAGATTATTCAGAAAAAAATGCTCTCTAAAACACAGTGAATATTCTGCATTCAGCTGTAAAGTCAGCATCAGAAACAGTACAATAATTAGAAATAAGGCTAGTTTTGATTGCATTTTTTTTTTCCAGGCATATATTAAAAATGTTTTTCAGAATTAGTTTTTCTTCATTCTGGTCAAGCAACTTTCTTATAGACATACACTTTATATGACGTTTCATATTCTTCTGAAAATCATTAGTGTATTTATAGTGTCTGGAGCCATGTAACTTTTGGAAATTTTTATTGATACTTGGTATAGAAAAAAAGAAAATAGAAAATGAACTCATTTAATAATTTTTTAAGTAAAAAAAAAATATATTTATGCATGAAGTAGGTTGGACAGAAACCCATGGAAAACACTTTAACATGTAATAGCTTTAAAGGAGTATTTTGATAAGAGTGATTGAGCATTATGTTCAGAGTTATGTGGAAAAGTATAACATTAGAGTTCTGTCCCAGTGCTCTGAAACATAAGTGTATCAATTATGCCACGTAAGCCAAAGCACCAAATTTCCTATGACCTGTAAAAGCTGGAGAGTATGAAAATCTGAATGTATTGATTAACATCAATAATGTTTAGTGGCATCTGTGATTTATCTCATGTACTGAGCTGGCTTTGACTCCAGTCTGGTATTGGAGAACCGAACTTCACAACTGAAACACTTGGTGTCATTCAGAGTGCTGTACATGTATGCATTTTGTGTTGCAAACACCTTAAACTTTTTCTTTTATATATATATTTTTTTTTAATTTTTAACTTCTGAAATATTATGCTTATACTAGCTGAGGTCACAAAGAAGTGCAGGCACTTGTTTCTGTTTCTTGGTGGACCCTGACTTGCAAT
This sequence comes from Aythya marila, assembly GCF_965140915.1. Classification (NCBI taxonomy): domain Eukaryota; kingdom Metazoa; phylum Chordata; class Aves; order Anseriformes; family Anatidae; genus Aythya; species Aythya marila. Next base: position 106,398,614 of record NC_139042.1, read on the forward strand.
AAGAAGGGAAGGTTCTGATTCTGATTAGAAACAGTTAAAATGTGATTTCATTCCAAGTTCTCAAATCGACTGTGATATTGCTACCTATCTATTTCTACCGTTCTCATTAAATGAGAGCCATTACCTCTCTGCCTATTCCAGTCATCTTCTGTTTCTACCACTTTCCTGTTGCTTTCACAGCACAATCAAGTCTTCCTCTGCTATTAATTTTTCTGTGATCCTATGTTCACAAGCAGAAAATCAAAAACGCACTTTTTTGTGGTCTTCAGCTTGTACTCTTCCTTCTAAGGTTCATCATCACAGTCTTATATTCAAAAGTTTTACACCTAGTCTCCTTGTCTTACAAAAAACATTTTTCTTCTGTCATCATTCTTTATTCAAGTATTGTTTGACTGTCCTTCCTAATCTTATGCTTACTAGGTGCTACCTTTTTCCCCATTTCCTTTATTCACGATATCCACGGATTATTCTTTTTAAAAATTACCTCCAATTTCTTCACAACAGCTCTCATCTGTGTTTTATTTTTTCTTCTGATAGTTCCCATCCAAATCCCTCCTTTTTTTTTGTTGTTTTTTTTTTTTTTTTTTAATGTTTATTTACTCCGGAGTATGAACAACCATTTTTCCCTGTTCTCAACCAAAGACTGTAGAACATTTTGCTAAATGGTTATCAAATTCAACTTCTGGTAATGAGACTGTTAGTCTATCTTACATTAGGATATTAATTTCTAAAATGTCTTGGAAATGTAGACGATGTAAGAAAATCCCCAGCAAATATCATGTTTATTTTTTCTTCCCTTTGTCATGTTTTGTAACTGTACACATTCACAAGTAACTGTCTTGTAAGTTTGGCAACTTGTGTAAGTATATTGCTCATTTCTACTAATTCTGTTTCATATCTTGGTATGTGAATAACCTAACTGTATCTCTTTTTCTTTCCATGAACAGTGGAGGATCGATGGTAGCAGCTTCAAATTTGCTAGTATTAGAAGGACAGGCTCAGCAGTGCTAGTAGGCTGAGGCAGCTTTCCCATGAATTTCCAATTAATCCCAGCAGGTTGTCTGTTTGTGGTAGGATAATGTATAAAGTGCACTCTAAGACTGTGGCACGTTCTCTCCTACAAATGGAAAAGAAAATACATGTGTGTGTATTTCAGATAAACAGCTAAATGGAGTTTTCTTGTAGTCCTCTATACACATACGTGTTTTGAATATTCTAGAGTGTACAGACACAATGAAGTGGGTGCTCTTTCTCAGTTGAAGATCCCACTATTTAATCTGAAAATCAAACAGAAAATCTATTTCCATAATAGCAAAGGAATGAGATCCAAAGAGTAAAAGTTGAATGATTAATCCTGAAGTTCTCATTGCAGGCTAGTTTGGCACATCTGTTACTGAAAGGACCATTATACTTGTGCTGAATGTCATTTATATGCATATATGAATGAATGATACTAAGGTATTGGAACTGCTAGTAGAAGTCCTACCCTTGACAATGGGGAAATAAAATCATGGTTTCCTGTTACTGCTAAAGAAAGCCTAGAAGTTGTACTCACAGCAGTGTGTATGCCTGCACACAATCTCCTACAGTTTCTGTAAATGATTAATTATCACAATTTGATGTTTTTTTTTCTTCAAGCAAAAGGTTTCATTAATCAACACTCCTAAACTATCAAAGTCATTATTGAATGATAGTTTATTATAATAGATTGTATTTCTCATAGAGAGATACTGTTATACAGCCATTTTGAATTGCAAATGAATAGCTGCACATCTTTCGGATACGTTAATGCATGCAAAATCAGAGCTAAATAGCCACTAGCTACGTAGAAATAGTGTGACGCTTCTGGATGCACTTGTTTTCTTCTAGAATCATATTTGTAGATATAGAATCTGTTAAAATAGCATTTTTTTTTCCTTTTTATAAAAATGATATTTTATACCTGTTTACTAACCTAAAGGTAACCTGTTCTTATGAATCTTTTTGTATATGATTCAACTCCTTTCTGAGTACTTACCTGTGTTTTAGATAAAAATACATATATTATATATATATATATATATTATATATATTATATATATTTCCTGGAATAAAATAACTAACCTCTTAATGTTTAATATATTGATTTTCTAACATTATTATTATTATTATTATTATTATTATTATTATTATTATTATTATTATTATTATTATTATTATTATTATTATTATTATTCCAATAATAATAATAATTCCTAGATTTGTTACTTTTACATGTAGTTACATTGAAAAATATTTTAAACCTTTCTGTACTACTACCAAATATGTGCTTAGCAACAAATGGTTAGAAAAAAAGATTTCTATAAATTTTTACATAATCATTAGTTAAAGATGAGCTCAGGTCTGGCTTTGCAGTAAAAGTGTAGAGTAGGTGATTAAGCTTTAAAAGTGAAAACAAAATCTTCCATTCTGTAGGTGAACTCTAGGCTCCAGTACTGTGGTAAGATAGATATCACTAGTAACAACAGAAAAAGTTCTCTGATTTGTTCTCTGGCAGTTCAGTACAAATGATCCTTACGTGAATGTTATTAGAATTGAAAACTAACTAGAGTCAGCCTCAAATCCATGCCTCCTTACAACCTGTTTTGGCTATTGAGGTATAGTTTTTTATAAAGGACCTAATAAATCAAATCAGCCAATTTTATATTACTATCCTAGAAAATGAATATTTTTTCATTAATTATTAAGATCTAAAAATTTTGGATGTTTTTGAATAGTGAAATTATAATCTGTCTAGAAATTCTATTTTTTCATAAAGTATTTTGTTTTCAGTTAGGACAAGAATTAAAGATTCACTTTTCTCACAACATCTGAAGATCTCTTACAACCTTATTACAGAATCACAGAATGGTTGAGGTTGGAAGGGATCTCCAGAGATCATCTAGTCCAACCCCCCTGCTCAAGCAGGGTCACCTAGAGCATGCTACACAGGATTGCATCCAGGTGGGTGTTGAATATCTCCAAAGAAGAAGACTACACAGCCTCTCTGGGCAGCCTGTCACCTGAACTGTAAAGTTCTTCTTCATATGGCAACAAACCCTTGGGTTCAATTTATACACATTACCTATCGCTATACACATTACCTATACACATTGTCCTATCGCTGGCCACCACTGAGAAGAGTTTGGCGCCATCGTCTTTACATTGTCCCCTCAGGTATTTGTGGAGGTTGATTTGTACAGGTTATTTATATAATTTAGAAAGAAAATAAATAAATAAATAAATATAAGCACAATTTATTTTTTGTCTACCAATTTATCAAAATGAATTAAATTAATTTTTCTCCAGTGTAATTTTAAGCTGTGTCTCCATGTATTTCTGTGGCATTTCACAAGATAGACAAAACACCTCTTGTGAATGTCATTGTCTCTATGCCATGCTCAGTCCAAGTATATTTCATCATAAATATAATGGTAAATTTCTTCCTCTCACATAAACTAAGGAAAAGTCTTCCAGTCTCCATGGTACATGTACTTCAGCCAAAGAGAAGCCAAAAGTTAATTTTTAAAAAGTGCAATGGTAGATTAATGAAAAACTAGATAAATGTTTATGGCTGAAATTTTTCTCCAACCTACAGAATATTTTGTTAGTCTTTTCTAGTAGAAAAGCTGTGTGATATGTTTACTTCAGTACCTGATTTCCTGGCCAAATAAGCTGATGGAAAGATTTGGGTTGAGAATTGTGATTTGTGCCTGGGGTGAAAGGCACAACTCCAGGGCTAGGAGGGAGATGAGTGTCTGATTTCCAGAGATCTCATCTGTTCTGCAATGATAAACTAGTAATCCGAATCCTCACAGACCCCCACCAATGTAGTGAGTTTAGATGTATGGGCACAAGTGGGGCCGTGGCATCAGCCATGCTGCTTCTCCCAAAGTTGGGGAGGGAGGACTGAGATAGCAGAAAGCTCTAGTCTGCAGCCTGCTGAGCCAGAGAACGTGGCACCTATGTAACTACAGTACCACTGAAGCAAGGGGGACCACAAGGGGAAGAATCCCTAATGGTTGGAGGCAAGGGCAAAGGAAGGCTCCCACCTGCATGGTGTGGGGTTGTAATGTTTGTTTGTTTTTTCTTGCTGTTATGAAACTTCATTAATGCATGGGTGAAACATAGATCTTTTTCTGTCTGCATCCAAATATAAATGTAAGCTTGATTCAGAACAATATACTTTACATCCTGTATAGAATATATTATTTTTATTTATGCATTTTCTTGGCTACATAACCATACAAATGGAATGGCTTGAAATAAATTATTTGAAGGATAACACATAGTCAGTATTTCTATTTATAAATTATAACAATGTACAAACAGCAAAAAGAGGGCAGGCAAAAGTTGTAGATTAGCTGCTTACAATGAAAATTGAACCTGGAAATAAAATACAGATGGACTTTATCCTCAGGGAAATATTTGGGTCCTATGAATGGTGTAATGTTTGAGAACATCTTTCTGGTAACAGAAATTATCCTTTTCAAGGAAGTGCCAGATTTCAGTGCCAACATGTGCCAACAGTTCTGAATTGTGAAAATTTTTACAGCTATATGTTTTAATCTTGCACTACTAATAGAGCAACTGTTCTCCCTATGGAGAAGTAAGAGCAAAAAGCTTTCTTCTATTAACTAGTTTGATGCTTTGTTAGAAGGAATCAACTTAATTGTATCTTAAATTTTGGCTTCAATGAATGCCATGAAGGTTTTTTTCTGTTGTTTGTTTTTAAATACAGCACTCAGTATTCCAAGAAATGGAGTTACAAAAACTTTATGATCATAAAGTCAAATTTCAACTGAAGAAATCAAGATTAAGACTAGATTTTATATGCAGATGAAACTTTGGTCCCAAAAAAGTTGACTATAAAATTCAGATTTTCTTCAGAGTTTTGGTTAATAAAAGAACATGCTCCATTGAGATATTTTTTGTCTATATCTTTATTATTTTAATGACATATAAGTATTGCACATCTTTGTAAAAAGTTTTATAATATAGATTTGTAAGTAAGCATTTCCTATTTTTCTAGAGGACATGTTGTTTTATCTTTTTTTTTTTATATATATACCTATCATTTTGAAAGATTTACTAGTTTCTTCTACTCTCAATAGAGAGGAGGAATGATGACAACATAGCTATGTACTTATCAAAAGTGCTTACCTATCTGATGAACGTCATTGAAATCAGTCCATGATAAGCTTCCCAGTACAAGGAAAATAGGTAGCATAAACAAGACAAAACTTGACCAATCTGTTTTGTTGTTGTTGTTGTCATTTTGTTTGTTTTTCATCAGTAATGTAAACTTCAGGAAAGGAAAAAAAAAATCTAGTCACCGGAATTTACTTACAGAGAACTAAAATTACTCTTCCGTTGATGTTTTCTTTTTCCTGTTATTCTTTGTTGCAAGAAAATATTGTTCCCTACTATACAAAATCTGTAATATTAATTCACAGCGAAAATGGCTCCCAAATGATTATTTAAGCTAAACAAGATTTCATTGACACTAGGGAGTGTCAAGCAAGCAGATCTTGGGATTTGCATAATAATTGGTTTGAAACAAGTGATATTCCATACAGTACTATGTATACAGAAGGTAATGAATATGGTAGCCACAGTCTGAGAGATCTGTATCAGGAATATAATGAAAGCTGAATATTTTTCAGTCTTTGGAGGTTTTCAAACATCCATACAAGCTAATGAGCTAATTTAGATAAGCATTAAACATGAATTTAATCACATTACTGGTAATTATTAGCAGACACACAATATGAAAGCCTTTTAGTTCTCTTCAAAAGTTGTAATTAACCATAAAAAAAAGTAAATTGTTTGACCTCATGAACTGCATATAAATGACTCAACTAAAGACTTCTAGATTTAACAGGAAGCTTAGTTTAGAGTCATTTTTCCTTATATATTATTTAGTTGAACAGAAAAGTGTGTTTCTTTCCACATTATCTCAAGATCAAAATTAGACTACATTTCTCAAAACGTTATTCAGTGAAATGAATCTGAAAACTAAACCCAATTCTGAAGAGCACAGACGCATATATTGATGTGATACATGAAAATGTTCCCTCGCCATCTCCTACATTTGTCGTGAGTTACCACATAAGCATATACTTCCAGTAACCTCTCTAGCTCCTCTGAAATGCAAAAAAGTAAGCATGTGAATGCGGTTCTTGCTGGATCAGAACAAAAATTTTGCTTAGATGAGACTTGGTATTTTGCTTGGCAAACATTACAGGCAAGCATACCTAGTTCAAAAAGCTGAGAACACAAGACCTTCCTACCTATACCAGGCAAACAGCTATGCTCCCCATACATTTCAATGACAAAAATAATGGTGGGACTATACAAAAAAGGCTATAAAAATTTTATAAATTAAGGTTATTAAGATAAAATTTCCCATCCTAGAAAAATGTGACTAAATGCATATTTTTAGTTTTCTTTAAAGGAAAAGTAGCAGCTAGATAAAATCTTAAATCCTATGTATAAAGAGATTGGTCTCTGAAGTTATGATTCTGGAGAGAAACACTTAATAATCCAATTTCACATAATGAAAGTGGGCTGTTTTTTGAAAGTTGCCAAATGACTATGACTGTTCAATTTCTCTCAGGCAGCGAGGGAGAGTGTTTCCTCATTTAACACAGTAGTGATCTCATCTAATTTTTCATTTATCAATGGACCATTGCTCAAGAGCACATTTTGCATGCTTTTACTCATGGTGTTCAGAAGTTACACATTTTCAGCAATATTGAAAAATTAAGATTTATATTAACATAGATATAATGTCTTTTTTCCCCTAAATGAACTATCACTGATAAAAAAATAATAATAATAAAAAAATTACATTTTAAGAGGCTTGTTGAAAACATATTTTTTCTCTGTGAGAATTTGTGGAGAGCTTTCTTACCAGCTGTGTTACCTATGCCTATAATTAAGCTGTGCTGAATTATTTTATGTATGCAATATTTTTTCTTGGATATTAGAGCTTGAAACTGTCTTGGCTTTGTAGAAGGTTAGCTGTCACCCTAAGTCAGCATGTGCTTTTCTACACAGTAAAGTGGTACAGTAGAATTAAGCTGAAGTTATAATTTTCCTATCTTAAAAATGACTAATGACATGGGGCCACATGTAAGATCTTCCCTCTGCACCCATAAATCTCATGTGGTCATCTCATATGACAACTTGTTTCCAGCTCCCAAACTCCACTATATTTGGGACTGGAAAAAGTAGAAGTCATCAGACAGAAGTGTAGCAGGCCAGCTATAGACATGTGGATGTTAACTGGAAGACAGAGTAACAGCTTCGGACATTTTCTTCTGCTGTGTAAAATTTTTCTGTGTCTTGCAGATGTCTCCTTCCTGTCTTACCAGACTTTTCTTCAGCTGTACTTTACAAAATTTTGCTCCCCTTCTTCTTCTCTTTCCTCTTGTATAGTCATCCTCTTTTCTTTTGCTGCTTTTCCAGCTGGCTAATCCTCGTTAAATAGTGCTTTCCTGAAATATTGTGGAGCCACGACAGCTCCTGCAATTGCATTCCCCAGTTTATTTATGTTACATGTCTTTCTCTTTTGCTGTGTTTATATATGCAGTTATAATAGTGGAGCATGCTATCTATAGACTAATTAGAATTTACCCTAATAAACATAACTATTAATGATGACTTTTTTTTTATTATTTTATTTTTAAATTTAATAAACACTTTTTATAATCCAGGACAATGACAACAGAATGATCATTAATAACAAACACTTAGTATTTATTAATTAATAAAAAACTGCTCACTAATTTATTCAAAGGATAAAGATTAAAGGAACACGCCGCTCATGTAATTTGCTGTAAATGAAGATCAAAAATATCTTCCCTTGCAATTAAAGTTTTCATAAAACTTCACAGAGTATAAAAACCTAATGAGTGGAAAGTTACATGTGTGTTTAATGAATGATGTTCATAGTTTAATTCAGTCAGAACACTTACAAGCTGCATGTGTAATTTCATGTGTATACATGAAATTGCACTAGGTAAGAAAGAAAAAGTATTGTTTTCTGGTTTGCATACTCTAACCTCATGGAACAAGCATCTCTTACTATGTGTTTTGTGCTCTGTGTACAGCAAGTAGAGATGTGACTTTATCGTCATCTTGATGCCTCCTGGTTCTATTGTGTTTAACTAATATAATACAATAATATGAAATATTATCATCTTGCAAGAATATAAAATTTGATTGAGGATGGGAGTTTAACCTTTTTTGTTGTTGCCTTAGGCACTTCTCAAATTAAGTTACATTCATGTCTATGAAACCAATTTTCCCAACCTACCTAGTAGAGTTACTTTACATAGCAACTAATGCCTTCTTTTGTTTATACCTTTCACAGTTTGTTTTTATAATACTGTAATTGCACTTATGAATACTCCCATTTTTCACTAAAATGTCAAATTGAAATATGAAAAATTTCTAGCTCCTAAACACTCAGTTTTAGCTAACAAACATGACTTTGTCTCATCCCTTTTAAAATCCTCATCCAGAGCTTAAAAAATTCTATTTCCTGTGTTGATGACCAAAATTTTCTGTAGTTTTCCTGTTCAGTATAAATACTGGAGAAGCATGGAGAAAAAAAATAAAAAATAAAATAAGAGGAGAACATGTGATAATAACTCAAGAAAAAAGAAGGCTATTAGAAAAAACTACATATAGTGAGATATCTGTAGTCTTTCTTGTTTTTAACGATGATCACCTTTCATAGTGTTAAAGGACTTTTTGTCACTGTTGGGGTGCTGAGGGGACTGTGGAAGTACCCAATGGCTTTCCAACTGTGTGATGGAAAATGTACCTGTTGTTGAGCAGCCACTTTAACTCCACTGCTGCTGTGTGGAAATTCATGTCAGGTCAGTTGTATCTTGAAACTTTATTTACTCCAGGTTACTTGGAGTCAGATGCACTGAATGACTTTCATACAGTTTATTAAAGGGAATATTATTTAGAAAACTTCAGAAATATTGTCCCAAACTAAACAAAATTAGTTTTTGAAACTAAAATGATCAAAACATAAATCCAATGGGTTTCAGTTGCAGAAATATCTATTTTTTTTCCTTAATGATTTCTTACCTACTAGCTTCCAAGTTTCCAAATTTCCAGAGCAAAAAGTTTGACCTCTGAAACAGAGGGTATTTAAATTATCTGAGAAGATACAACCTGAGAAGGTTGTAAAATTTAGCCACGGACTCATACAAATAGTGCAATATTTGATAAAACTTTAAAAATTGCATTCCAAATGCATTTCTTAAAGTTGTTTGTGGTATGTTTAGGTCATTCTTCTAGATCATGGCAGAGTGCTCTTTCAACAGCATTTCAGATTTGTTATGGAAATTACCCTATTGTATGGATGACATTCTGAAGACGTGTTTTTTATAAGCAGAAGGGGATGGGTACTCAACATTATTCAGACAGAGCTATATTAATTTATATGACATGATGAGACAGCTTTTTTTCTTTTCCTCCCCACTTTTTTTTTTTTTTTTTCAAGGGAAAGGCACTAAGGAAATTATAACAATTTTTCTTAGCTCAGTGAATCAGCATGTGTTATAAAAGACAGAAGAAATATTCCTTGTTGGTCATCTCCCCCCTCCTGATCTTTGTATAATCAAATAAAAAAAATCTAACGAGTGGTTGTGACCCACACGGCTACTTCAGTCAGTCATATTCCATATTTACAAAACATATATATATATATATATATATATATATATTACCAAATGAATAAGAAAACAGTCTGTCTCTATGTATATGGAAGCAGAGGGTTCCTGTGGGATCTTGTTCATTCTGTGAGTTTTTGTGACCTCTGGATAACCAGGAAGTTGTGCATGAATATGTAGGCAAACACCAGCAAGGCAGATGTTACACTTGCTGACCTTCACTCACTGAAACTGATAATCAGTTTGGCTGTCATTCATTGTCCTTTTGAGGCTTTTTCACAGCAAGTTAATGCCAAGGAGACATATTTGATCCTGCAGGTCCTGCCAGAAATTAGGTTTGGACTTGGATATTTTGGAATGAATCCGAGTCGAGTTTGACAACAAAAGGAAGGCTGCTGCAGTAACACGTGCAGATGAGACCCTTCTCAATTTGTTTGCATGCTCCAGGGTAGGGAGATATTGGGGCCCTTTCCTGGCTTTCATTCAGCTGTGGGTGTGAAAGCAAAATGTGAAATAATATTAAAAGATATAATTCATTTATGTGGACAAACTGGTGACAGATGTTGCACCTATGTGACCTAATGAATGGGCAATTGTAGTGTTTCAGTTACTAACAGGTAAATAATTAATGTCAGTGACAGAAGTCTTTTGCCTAGTCATTTGGAAATTAAAATTAGATGTGAATATACATATGAAATTGTAAGATAAATATTTTCTTATGCAGCTAATAATATCTCATACAGTTTAATCACCCACTAGCAAAAGTATACTTGGTATAAACCAGTTTTTTCTGTATTTTTTATCAGATTTTTTCAAGGCTTCTTTCTTTTTGTTTTGTTTGTTTTGCAGGTGCTGAAATGGCACATATAGGTAAACAACACTGAACCTGTGTGTACTGGATAGAAGGCATGTGGCAAAAAAAAAAAAAACAAACAAAAAAAAACCAACACAATAATGTTGAAGGACCTGAGCATATGAGAGTTTGTAAATCTTTAGAAACTGCAATAAGATAATAGAATATAGTTGTCTAATGAAGTCATTGCTATAAGAAAGGTACAAATATTGACACAAAAAAAAGATACAACCAATATTATTTGAAAGATATAACATTGACATGTTGCGTATAACAGATGAACATATTCTTTGTCCCTTCCTAAGTAAATGGAACTCTTTAATTATTGCCTGTCTTTGTCAACCAGTTATAGTATTTCAGCACTGGATAAGTCAATCACCTTATCAGCATACAAAGCAGGAGAAATAATGAAGCCCAGTTTTACTTGTAGCCTGGTTTCTATAACCCTTCAGCTTCCCTCACATGCTATCTGCTGCATTCTATTTATTTCTTTTTATTAGGTTTTAATTCAAATCTATAAAACTACACAAAGTGCTGGTAACAAGAAACAACGTGATCTTTTGAAAAAAAAAAAAAAAAAAAGGATAAAACCTTAAAGTTAATATGTAAGAATTCATCATGAATTCACAAACATATTTGGTCTCTGGATATGTAATCTGTTTAGCACACACAGTATGAAATACTGCTCATACTGATCTTAGTGTTTCTTATTAATTTTAGTGTGACTTTTATTTCACCCTACTATATGCATACATTCCAAGTAGAATTGCATGTTAATCTTTTTCTTTCTTTCTTTCTTTCTTTCTTTCTTTCTTTCTTTCTTTCTTTCTTTCTTTCTTTCTTTCTTTCTTTCTTTCTTTCTTTCTTTCTTTCTTTCTTTCTTTCTTTCTTTCTTTCTTTCTATCCATTAGAACTTATTAGGGTAATACATAGATATAAAACTGCCTCATAGTTCCTCTTTCCTTTTTTAAAGAAAAATTTTGATTTCAAATGATTTCAGCCATTTCTGTGTTTTTATGCCTATCCTTAAGTGTACTGATAACCACAGTGCATCACCTTCAATATCTGCTTTCTGTGAAGCCATTCTACAGCCTGCCTCTGCTTCCACTGCAAAGTCCTGCCCAGTGTTGTTTGTTTGCTTTTGGTACTTCTTCCTGAAGCAGCTTAACTTTAGATGGAGTTACAGTCAATTCCCTTCTATGAAAAGGAATTAAAAAACCCTGTTGGGATGGCAATAACATGGATCTTCTGAGGTTCAGCAGTGACGGAGCAGTGGCCTTGGGGATCATGTAAACAGAGACTGCAGTCTGGTCCTGCTTACTGGTTCAGCTCTACCATGGCTGCTCTAAACTTCTCTCTTCTTGGCATCACACAGACTTATTCCTCTCAGACACCCAGAAACTTGGCAGTATGCTGACTGTAACCTGAAAGTGAGTTCAAAACACAAGGGAAAAGAGAGAAAATTAACTGTTGGTGTAAAGCAAAGATAATGTTGGTACATACTGGAATTTAGACTACAGGGCTGTAATTTCAGCTTGCAGTTGAGGATTATACAGGACAGTTCATCAGAAAAGGTTACTTGGCCCTTCTTCAGCCTTTGGTTTTGTATGTGCTGATCTTCCAGTAACTCCCCCTACCAAGACTGTATTAAACAGCAGGTTTGGTAAAGAAACCCTGTGCACCCCTCCCCTCTCCCCTCTTAGCCACCATATTTCCCTGGAGGAAAGTAATTGGAAACAGTGATTTTACCTCAAGATTAACAGGGCGATCTCTTGATTATTTTGGCTTTCAATTGCCTTTGCATTACTTTAAAGTGTCTCTGCTAAAATAAAGGTTTGAGGAAACAACACACAATTGTGTTTTGCAAATACTGCTCTGTATTTGTAACTTACTAGATATCCTTTAATGCTGTGCTGATCAGTTGACCTATTTGTGTTATGAAGTCTTCAGGGCACTGTTTGCCTTGCCACATGAGGTTTGCACCTTAGAGCAGAGCCACAGTGAACACTGGTCAGGGCTGTTAATAGTGTAGCATGCAATTCTGATGTGGTAGTTTGCATTTGGGAGCACTCTCCACTCATATGAGTTTCACAGCCATTTGCTAACACAGGCTGTTTCTTATTCCAGTGCTTTTAGCCTCTTGTTTCCATGTCACTGCTGAGAGCAGAAATGATTTGTGTTGGTTAAAAAGGTCTTATGGATGAGAGGTAATAATTTTCATACAAAGGTGAAATAGTATGTCACTAGTATCCATGAGTATGATTTTGACTTACAGATATATATATATATACATATATATATACAGGGATATTTCTGGAAAGAAAACTTCCTGAAGATTATTAAGATTTGTAAAAATGAACTTTGATTTAATTACTACTATATTAATGAAAGATGCATTTAAATTATATTTTCTTTATATTTCATTTTGCACAATATCATATGGGCGTAACCACATCAATTTTTTTTTTTATCCTAGCAAAACCATTTAAGAAGTTCAATTTACTCTCTTGTCTTTTCCGTCTGTGTGTTCTGCCTACAAAAATCTGCTGTCTTCATGGCAAATAAAATTTTATCTGTGGTACAAAACCAACCCAGAGTGATATGCAGCCACTGAATCCTCTGAATCCTTCCCTGCCTAAGACCTTAATCTTGACTTTAGAATGAACACATTTTTAAATATGGAAGACAGTTCAGACTCTGAAAGATCCTAGGGCCTTCTTCAAGATAAAATCTCAGTTTTGAAAGGAAAATATAAAAACCAGGAAAACAATTCTGATTTTGTGCAGCTGAAAACTAGAAACTAGGTAGAGCAATATTGGAACGTGGTAAAATTGCTGTTTAGAAAATTGATGAAAAAGAGGCTTTTCCAGGGTCTTTGGCTCAGGAAAAACAAACAAACAAACAAAACACTCAATGTTTGTTTATTATCCCCATATTATGTCTTTCAGAGCTTTTTTTTCTTTTTCTTTCTTCTTTTCTTTTCTTTTCTTTTCTTTTCTTTTCTTTTCTTTTCTTTTCTTTTCTTTTCTTTTCTTTTCTTTTCTTTTCTTTTCTTTTCTTTTCTTTTCTTTTCTTTTCTTTTCTTTTCTTTTCTTTTTCCCTGGGACAAGTCAGTACTTTACACAAGTATGAAGGTTGTACTTTACACAACATTATTGTTAGGTTCACACATGCAGTTAAAAAATAATAAAAATAATAAAAACAGTTTAGAAGTGGTTATTGCTTACAGTATTAAGTATATCAGTGTAGATTAAGTAAGAGTCATAATAGTATCTGTCAGAAAATTCCAGTTTATTTGTTGAACCAAATATCGTTAGTAACTGTGAGTGGATCTCTTTCCACTGGTGTCAGTGATGATGTGCTTAGTCCTGTGGGCTTAAGAGAAGTTGGTAAGGCTGAATAAAATGAAAAGGACTTGAAAGGACTTATTTATTTTATTTTATTTTATTTTATTTTATTTTATTTTATTTTGTTTTGTTTTGTTTTGTTTTGTTTTGTTTTGTTTTATTTTATTTTTTACAGGTTGTCAGTGTTACAGATTTTCAAAGTATTAGTACTAAATATTTATTTTTCTTCAGATGCAGGGAGTTTGTGTATAAGCAGAGATAGAAGAGAAACCTCAGCTGTCCTCAAAACTGAATGTGCTGGACTGTCTCTGCAAGGTAGACTGAGTCTTGGAATTACACAGCTAATCCTACACTGATATATGTTGTACTGTTTCCAAATTCACGCAGCTGAACCTTCATTGGCCTGTGTGTTTTTAACATGTTCAAGTCTCCTCCAATCTGTGTACCTACTCTATTTGTGATGCTCCATTGCACAGACCCTAAATATATGTAGATATGCCAAAAGGGGTGTGGCTACAGTTCAGCAGAGGAACTCTCAAGTCTAGTGATGAAGAATATAACTATTAAATAGATTTTCCAAGAGGGCTGTGGATTCTCCCTCCTAGGAAAATACGTGGGCCCACAGAGATCACTCCGATAAACGTATGGCATTAATCTACTGGTGCCATACAGACAACTGGTAGATCAAAAGACATTGTCATGTTGGAACATTTGCAGGTGATGGGAAAGAGGAATCAATTCTCTCAGGTTTCTATAGATGGAGTCTCAGAAGTGTGATTCATTTTTCCTAAGCAGAAACTGACCCTGGCCTTGGAACTGCATTTCTTGTTTGGTTTTCTTGTGGCCTGGCTCTTCCTTTGGAGCAGAACAGTGAACAGCAAGACTTCAGTCTGAAGTGTTCTTGCTGGGTACATGCAGGCAATGTAAACAACTGCATTGCAGTCAAAAATGATCATATGGTAGGGAACTGCACCCCAGAGTGCCTCTTTCTCTCTTCATGGGTCTCAAAAACATCAGTGGGATGTAGATGTATTTTTGCTATCAATGGTACGCAGTTTATACTTAAGCTAATTGTGATGTATTGAAATAAGTTTTTGTGTTTTTTACTGCCAGCATGGGTCATGAGGAACCAAAGCATGCTAAGAGGGTATCTGGAAAGGATATTTCTCGGAAAGGATGAGAGGAAGGCTACAGAAGGAAATGTAAACAGGGCTGGGATAATCTCAGTTACTAAATCTTCACCTGGTAATACTATTGAAAAATACCAATATCCTAAGAAAGATAATTTGGCACACGGGTATAGGAAGCTTTTTTGTTTTAACACAAATTGTGTTCTGTACACAGCAGAAACATATGGGTAAGTGGAAGAGCTTTTTTCTCTTTCCTCCTCTGGTAGCTTTGGGATCTAACAAACAATAGTATCAAGGGATTGCAGTCACCACAACATACCAGTAGCAGAACAACCTAAAAAGAAGGCTAGCCTTTGTACCTGTAGCAGAACACACTGAAAAAAAGACAGCGCTGCTTAAAAAGAAGATTTGAACTCAAAGGGACCAATTATTTTTTCAGCTGTACTGGTCTTTCAGCCTAAAGGCACCTGCTGAACTACTCCTACTCTCATTTCAATCCAGAAAATTCACAGGTGGTTTGTGTTAGATTATGGGGACCTTCATAATCATCACTTTGTTGTTACTACTCTTCTCACTGTATTTCAGTGTTTTGATCAGGGGACTGGTTTTGCTTACAATCACAGATGGTTTCTGTTTGACAGGCTGACAGGCAGACAAAGTAAATAGGCATAGAAATAAAATATTCCTTTGTTTTGGTGAATCAGGCCAATGTCACCAGTTGTCATGTGGGGTAGACACTGCTTGATAATGCTTCTGGATGTGTTAGGATGGGGAGAGGATATTGTATATAATCATGCACTAGAATCTTGCATCATTCTTTCCTGGGCACAGGAAATCTTGTTGAAGATTTGATCAACAAATCTGAGTATACAGTTAAATTGCACTATTGCTTTTACATTTAAGGTGGTAAGTGGTGCCATTATATATAGCACTGTGAAATTTTAAGGGGTTAGTCGTGAAAAATCCCATCTGGCAAAGATGTGCTTGATCTTGCATATCAATAGGAGGACAAATCAATAGCAGGATGAAATGCTAGATAATTATTGTGTGTCTGTGCTTATATCTATTGGCTTGCCTCTGCAGTGCATGAAAGGAATTTTGCAAAAACAGAAAAACAAACAAAAACTAAGAACACAAACTGCTTTGCTCAGCAAAGATGCAAATACTAATATAGTGTATAAACTAGTAACCTAAGTGTTATAAACCTGTTTTAATGACAACTTTCATTATTATGAAAGTAGAAATCCAATAAATCAATAAGAATTTTGAAATTGCTGAAATACTTTAGATAAAAATGGACTGTGTTATGACTTTTGTTGAAGCTCTTGGAAAAAAGTGCCATCTGGTAAGTGAACTCCCCTGAGGTAATTTTGTGGGTCTGGAAATCTGGTTTTCTCTAAAGAAATTGTTACTAATGTACTGATGTGATATGACATAGTTTCCTTTTTGGCAGGTTAGTCAGTAATAGAGAAAGTTAATGCCATAAGCCCTCAGACTGATCTTTTTCCAGTTAAATGAGGAAAGGAATCAAATAAGTATCTGGTTGACCGGGCCCAGAAAGGATGATTATATGACAAATCTCTCATTCTCCTTACATATAAATTAAGGTGAGCCTAAAGCCATAAAGCAATATTTTAATTGAGAATAATGAAGGTATCAAGAAAATAGATTTTGTTTTACTGACAGATGGCATACTGAAAGACAGGCTTTATTTTTTTTTTTATGTTCAATACTTGAAATAAATGATTTGGTTAATATATGTTGCTCTTAGGCTGCAGTTCTAGATGAGAGCCTTTATGTGAGCCCTCACTACAAAGACCACACCTGCCATCAGTTTCTATCTGGGGGTAGGATTGGGCCTGATGCTTTTTTGTGCTAGGCATTCCTGTGATTTGTAGACCCACACCACAACCCTCAGCAGGGCTGATGAGCAGGCAGGTGGTGTGGCTGGCTGCTGGCACCCTATGGTACCCATAAGGAACAATTGGCCCTGCATGGTGACTTGGGGCACAATGCTGCTGGTGCCTGGGTTCTGTACCCACAGGGTTGTGTTCTGGAAAGAAAACTAGCCAGAAGAATTCAGCTTGCTCCAAGATGGAAGTCACAATTCTGCCACCACCTTGAGGGTGTTTGTCTTCAGGTTTTGGCTTGGTTTGATGGCCTGGATTTGTTGATGTTGGTGTCCAAAGACAGTTTGCAATAATGGTGATTCTTTTACAGTTATTTTACAGATATTACAGTTTTTAAATTGAAATCGCTTTCTTTTGTAGGTACAAGAAGTCAATAAACTATATTTAGTTTAACAAAATATTAAGGAAAAATGTGTAAAAAATGCAAATTTTTGTTTTAAAATATTTAGTAACATCAGTACAGTCTGAAAATTAACACTGTGCATTTTTATTGATAACTTACCTTCAGTAGGATAAACGCATATTTCTGGGTTAAGTAAAATTCTGTGTCTATAGCGGAAACAATCAAAAATCCAGAAAGAAAGAAGTATTTCCACAAAATAAATGGTTTGTTGTCTGTTTCATGGAGAAAAGAAAAAAAAATTGGGAAAGAAGAGCAAGTAGGAACTCTCATGAAGAAATAGCCACCAATTGTATTATAAGAGCACACAAAAGTACACATGAAGTGCTTATAATGAGATTTATGGATTGTTTCCAATGTATTCAAAGTAGATGCTGATGTTCTTTTTTATTTTATTTATTTATTTATTTATTTATTAATCTTAAGTATTAAAAAAAAAAAAGAAAGGAGAAAAAATATTAGAAGGCAGGTTTGTGTAGTAATGAGTACCTGAAAACAGGATTGATCTTGATTAAGTCAATCTCAACTGGAAAGATTTTTCTTTTTGTTTGTATCTGTATTAAATTCTGTTCTATTTTCCATCAGGGTCTGTTCTCCCAGAATTTGCAAAAGGCTGACTTTCTCACTTTTTTCATCCGTAAGTTATGAACCAAATAGTATATCAGAATACATTTGAAAACTTAAAAAGTTTTATTATTGAATTGTGTTATAAAATGAGACTTGAGGCTTTTCTGAGAGATTTGTGAAAGTTGAAACAGGTATGCTCTCATTTGCATAGGCTCACGCTTTGTTTTCAAATAAAATCACAATTTAATTCTGTTTGCTGCAGCCTAACTGTCATCTTTCTCTTATGTCAATGATAACTTCTCAGGCCATCTTCTGATGAATCTTAGAGACTCTCTATACTGCAAATCTTCATAGATCAGTGAGATAAACATACTGATACAAATATTTCTGGTATATGTCCCATGCTTTTTACTATTTTTGGCACCAGAACAGTTTCAATATCTGTATTTAATTTTCTTGCACTTACCTTCCATAAAATTTATATACATCTATATGTTTTTCAAAATGAAAATAAAGTCAAATAACTAAACCACTTTTATTATTTAAGTTTAAATTATGACTAAGCTGTTACTCTTGCCAGTAGTAACAAAAGTTAAGTGCAAATGCTGAAAATTAAAATATCATCCATCTACAATTCCTCTGTTCCTCTGTACACATAATAGTTGTTGTTGTTGGTGGTGGTGGTTGTTGTTGTTGTGTTTTGTTTTTTTTTTTTTAATTTATCTTAGTTAATTTTTTCACTTTTCTCCCTGTGTTTATCACTTTAGGAAAAATCATGGGTAAACATTGTCCCTCATTTTAGAGAACTGGAAATCAAAAAAATCATTCAGCTTGTATCTTTGCATTAAATCAAACTTGAAATAATTTATCCTTCCCATGAGCTCTACAGATACACAGATCTCATTCACGCAGCTTCTGTGCAACTGGCACAGCTTTCATTTGATTTGCTTATCCATGTGCTTCTGCATGCTCACATTGGATCCCAGGCCTAATAGAATGCATGGCATGTCCTCATGATGTTTCAGATACTCTGGGTAAATCAGATCATTAAAATACAGCTTAACCTCATGGATCACCCTATATATATATAAAAAAGGAATATATATATATATATATATATATATAATATTCCTTTTGAAAATTGAAAATGGACAGAGATTTTTTTTTTAACAACTTCTACATTATATACATTTTTATATAAGTCAAGACAGTATGTATGCTGTGTTTGACATGTTATTCCCTAAAACTCACAGTTTTGACTTTCTGCAATTTCATTTGGGATTTAATCTGGGGGAAGGGCCATCTTTTTGTGTTTTGTTTGCACACTGGTCTGCGCAGAGGCCAGACAGTTGGTTGGGACTCCTTGTTGCTATTGTTGCACAAATAGGTTTGGTTTGAAATTGAATCATCAATAGAAAAATATTTATTGTGAAGTTTCCCAGTTTTCATCTGTTAATACCTTGGTCACTAAATGTATAAATGAATTAAATAAAATTTGAAGCACATACTGTGATAAAGCACATGTAAGTATATTTATGTTGTCTGACAGGTGAAACCACCTTTTGATTCATCTGAGCCTAGATTTCAGTTGTTGAAGCCTATCTACGGGCAGGAGGCACCTCAGAGCCAAGCAAGTCCAGAGCCCCTGGCACCTCATATACTTCTTTGGATGTTCTTCATTAAGACACACAATGATGTTGCTTACATGGCTGATGAGTTCCCTTGCCATTTAGCAAGGATGTAGATGTCACCTTTCCAGAACAAAGGCAATGTACAATTTCCTAATATCTGCAGGAAAGAGGGACTGTTCCTTAGCCTCTGCTTTCACTGCCCACCTCAGGACAGATTGCTCCTGCCTCAGTGGTGTGGTGGGAAATCTTCCTAACAACTGAGGGCATAGCCCAAGCCTGGTCTCATGCCACAGCTTGTTGGGGCATGCTTTAGTGTCCTGATTCCTTTTTCTCTAGTCTCTTGTTCACCCTCTGTCTATTTTATTGGCTTATCTCTTTATTTTATTTTGTAGGAATTGAGGTGTATGTGGAGTGACTTGTTCTAAAATGGTTCTTGCCCTGGCAGGGCACCAGGATGCAGCAGATATGGGTCTCTGGTAAATATTCATTTCAGGCTTAGAATGAATGAATCTTCCCAAAGACTTCAGATATTATTTAGAAATCAACACCAGTACCATATATTTCTCAATTGAGCTACTGGTTTTCATTAGGCTGGAAAACTCTTCTGTTACCTGTTCATGATGCAGTTCATACTTGACCTTACTCTATTGCTGCATTTAGTTGCTCACTGGGCAAGACTTTAATCCCCTACTAGCAAACTGAAGTCATATCAACACTCAAATGCTGCTCTGATCTGTTGCTACTTTATCAATGTGAATAGAGTCTTGTTCCCTGACCCTTAGGCCAGCCCACAGAGATGTACTACATGGACATACACATTCTGCCTACATGCAGTTCATGTAGAACAGCAAGCACTAGGCAGCACCCTTGAGATTACTTGCAGAGCAAACAGAAATATTCATACAAAAGAATGAAGATTGGGGCTGCTTTTTCACATCAGTACTTCTGTTTTAAAATAACCACATTCTCTCTATATATGAAATGATTGGGCCAACCCAGTAGCAGAGAGGAAGTTTAGCACACAAAAAAAAAAGCAGTTTAAAAAAATATAGGTGACAGAGAAAAGGAGAGGATTACTTACAGCTTCACTGAGCCTTGAACAAATGCAAACATAAGCATGAAGAAATAAGATAAAACAGAAAGATACAAGCCCTGTACTTTGCAGATCACCATGAATTTCTTCAAGTCTCCACCTGACTTTAAAACAGCTGTAGACCTCAAAAGTATTCATGAATCTAGGGTGTGAAGTACTGCTTTCTCTAAAAGATGAAGAATAGAAAAACACAATAAAAGCCAGAATTTTAAATAGTAAATTCAACAGGAAGGAGAGAGAGAAAGAAATCTAAATGAAAATCTGTTCTGGACAAGTATTTGACTTCTAATAATTTTAATTACACATCAGAAAATACACTATCAATTTTCAAAAATATAGAAATTGTGTGGAAACCTGATTGGAATATGTTTGTCAGGGAAGAGAAGGTCAGATCTGAAATATTTTCTATTGATTTTATGCCAAAGGTAGTTTTTCTGGATCTCAGACTGCATACCTATACAAAACATGATAAAAAGACTCATCAGATTCCTTTCAGAAAGAATATCTCCAGGAATAACTCTACAGTGCTATCCAATTAGCCTTTTTGTAGCTGCAAAAACTATTCACAAAAATAGCTCACTGAGTTCATGTGCATTGAGCAGTTCAAATGAAAAATCATCAGTGGAACTGAATTAAAACCATAGAGCCAAGGGCTCTTCTGGTATAAATCACGTGCATTGCTATAATAAAACAACATGTAACAGAAGCAATTCTTCACACCACTGCATTTTGGCATTGGAGTTGGTCCCAGAATCCAAATCTTGATGCTTCAGCTTCCATATTTTCTTAACATGTAGGAAAACCTAAACTTCAATATGCCGTAATCATTTTGTGACATTTGTGAATAGAATGTATATAACTTAGGATCTAAAAAAATAACACAAGTGGGATTTATCTTATTTTCTTCTTTTTTTTTTTTTTTTTTTTTTTAAATGGTCCTGACCTTGCCACTAAATGCCATTTTCTTATCTGTATAATAAAGCAGAGGTATTGTGCCATGTCTTGATTTTACCAGTTGAAGTCTTTCTTTTTTCATAATCATAAAATATATGTCAAGCACCATGAGCAACTCCTTTATGCCTTGCTTGCAGTGCTGCAATTAGGATCATACTGTGTCATATTCGAAGCTCAGTGACTGTTAAACGTGCTATGCCCGCATCACACTAACTACTGTATCAGTCATTTTAGATGACCCCCTTGAAAATTGCTGCCAAAAGTTTATATGTCAGAAATCACTTTCAAAATGCTTATGAAGTGAAGAATTTTCACAGCTCTTTACCTACTCAAATACTAAAAACTGTCAGTCAATGAAATCAGGCACGACAGTTTATATTCTAAGACTCACTATTCAAAGATTTGCTTGAACAATTATTCCTATCAGCTGTCAGCAATTGGGTTCTGTGTTAGGCAGTTGCTCACCTTTATATTGTAATAACCATTGGAAGCTGCTGCAAAAGGTCTGCCAGAACACTGAGTATTATTTTTAAATGGGATGAGTCAGGGATGCGTACATCAGCATTACAGCACTTCAGTTTTGCCCACAGCGAGCTGCAGACTCAGTCCTGTTGCCCAGGTGTGTGGCTGTTTTCATTTAGAGCTCTATACTGTTTCATCAGTGTTTTCAGTCCCAAGTGAAAACACAAATATGAACCCGGTATTGAAGACAGGAGATTATTTAGAAATCAGTTAAAAATTGGTTGTATTTTTACAGATGGGAGTTTGCTTAAGAGTTAATTAAGTTTTAAGAACTTGAACGCTAAAATTATCCTATAGTTCTGTTACTAAGGATGAGTTTTGATTTATGACTGAAACTCTGTTTATCTTTTTAATTGTCTGGAAAAACATTCAAAATCTGTTCTGCTGTAAACAGGTCTTCAGTAACATGGCTGAGGTCCAAATCTAAGCCTAGAGAACCTATAAACCAGAGATTCTGGTAGGAAATAATATTTTTTGCTGATATTTCAGTTCATTTTCATTTGATAATACCTGTATAGCCACCAATATAGTGGTGAGAGTCAATATTTTAAATGAACTGATATTAATTAAAATTGACTCAGTTTTATTTATAAGTTTAATGCTGGATCAACACTGTTACAATGAATAGCATAAGTGCAACAGGATTTTTTCTATCCTACAGCCAGCTGGAACAACCCTTTCTGTTTCATCAAGTCATCAAAAATCTCAGTTTCATTGAACAATTTCTTCAATAATACTGGTTCTTTTCAGGTAAGGGATCTTAGTACTTGGGATTCAGAAAGCAAGCTTATCACTGTCTAAGGTTATCAACAGACCCAATCCAAGAGATGTGTTCAGAGAATAATAAATGTGTCTATGTCTGGGTTCTTCACAAAGCAAAGTCATAAAATAATCTTACTGTAGTCATCTGTATTTTCATAGAATCATTAGGTTGGAAAAGACCTTTAAGATCATCTGTTCCAACAATCCCCCTACCACCAATATCTCCCACTAAACCATGTCCCTAAGCACCATGACCAACCTCTCCTTGAACATCTCTAGGAACAGTGACTCCACCACCTCCCTGGGCAACCCATTTCAATGCCTGACTAATCTCTCTGAAAAGAATTTTCTCCTCATTTCCAACCTAAACCTCCCCTGGTGCAACTGAAAGACAGATTCAGTGCTGGCATTCACGTTCTCTCCCTTCCTCTCTTTTCAGGAGATCCCTCAAGTTCTAGGCCCAGGGCGTGACTTCATGTGCTCTCCTAGGAGGAGGAAAATTCAAATAGAAAGGTGGATATCTCTGTTCCTGTTGTGTTATGCTGCTATTTTCTTGATGGACAAACTATGGCTGAAATAGAACTAAGAGAGGTTTCTTCCTCATTTAATGCCATGTTTTCTTCTCCTGTGAACTTGGTTCTGTAACCTCAGGAGACTACCAGATCTTTCAGAGCAGTTCTGTCTCCTCCTGCAAGGAGATGCAGTTTCCAAACATCTTCCCTCATTAATGTGTGGTAGCAATCAAGTCTTTGCATGTAAGGTGTAAGATATATCATAACATTTCCTGTTAATATGACAGTGATGAGAATGTGTATATGTTTCCAGATATATTTAGGCATATGAATATTTATAGATACAACAATATACAATAAGAACAACAACAACAAAAAAGAACCCTATCTGACATTAAATTATTGAACAAGCCATGCATAGGAGAGGCAGTGACCAGATCTTCACTGACTTTCATGGGCTTTCGACCAGGCCTTCCCCTAAAAAACAGCTTTTGAGATTCTCTGCTGGGTACACTGAGTTCTGGGAATTAGATTGCCATTGGATGAGAGAAAAAATAAAAATAAAAAGTCTGTCTACTCTTGTTTTTCTGTAGTCTGGTAAGGAGCCTTTTTGTTATCTGGCCTAGCCATTTTAAACACCAAACATTTTGATGATATTTCTTTAACTTTGGCCTCATTTTCCTGGCCTGTCACAGTGTATTAGCTATCAGAAAGACTCTAAAACACAGGCATCCAGAAAGAGAATTTCTCTAAGAACAGAGCCAGTGTATATATAACTTCATGACATGAAAATCTATTGTACCCAATGTTCAATGTAGATATCCCTTCCTTGGCATACTATATCATGTAACCTTTTATTGCAGGAAAAAGATACTATGACTTAGTCCAAATCAAAGTAAAGGCTACTTTCAGATGTTTGTTACCCATATAAAAACATCTAAAATAAATCTAACATAAAAGGTGACTGCTAAATTAAGACTGAATGAGATTAGAGTAGAATTTCTTATTGATCAGTAGTGACAAATATGCTTGGGATTTGGTGAAATTTGATTTCAAATACCTTAGTTTGACTTTAAGATTTTGAGGATCTTGACTACTTTGAGTGGTTCCTTGTCAAGAAAATAATACATAAATAATTAGAAGTTTGAATCCAACTAAAATTGGACTCCCTGAGCCACTTGTTATCTACCATTACTGAAGTGATAAATTTGCTTGGGAACACAGGAATCATTTTACACTTTTAAGATGCTTTTCAGAGAATAATGTGCCAAGTACATAATGGAAAGATGTGATACTGTGTATCCCCCAAAGTACACAGAGCAATTATAACTCCAGTATGAAGACCATCAGCAGCCCTAATCTTCAGGCTAGAACAGACTTGCTTGAGAATGTATTATTAGGATAACAAAAGAAGGTCAGTGGTGTTGATGAATAATTTTGCCATGAGTAGCACAGGCTATTCTGACAAGTAATTTTTTTCTAGCTGGAAGTATACAAGGTAAAAAAGCAAGCCTTAAATAAACAGGGCTAATTTAAGAATAAGAACTACAATATTATTAACAAAGATGGTCCTTCAGGAAGAAAAGTACTATCAAAACAATATTTACTGCATTGTCATTCTAACTACAGGGTTATTTTATCTTTTGTTGTTTTTGTGATCATACCCCAGTAGGGATCAGCTCTGAGCTATCACTGATCCCTAAGTGGAATGTAATTCTACTTGTAATTCTTAAGGCAATTTGGTGTGTGAAATCCCTGGATCAGTTCAAACACCTGCAGCTGCTTCATGACCAACAACAAGAATGGTGACCAGACAGGTTTCTCAAAGTATTTAACTGTGGGACCACAATACACTAACAAAGGGAAGTTTGTAACATCTACATTTATGGTTATTTCACTTGTGTATTTCTCCCTTTTCTTGGAACGTAGGAATATGGACTTCTTTATAAACTGTAGCAGTGGTCTTTATCTGAGTACAATTTCTGAAGAGTTACTGCTTTTGTTCCCTTAAGAAAAGTCTACTTTTTTAACCAGCTTGAAATCCTTTGACTTCTCATTTTCTCTGTGACTTTCCTTTTTGACAACCTGGTCTGGTGAGTTCAACAAGGGGTCAGCCATTGTATCAAGTGTTGCTAGATGGGTAGTTATCTGAAAGCATTGCATTCTTTTCTGCTCATGGGAACTAACCCTCCATTAAATTAATGCAGTATATTTGGATTAACAAACAATATATTTAACACTTATACACTATTACAGAATGACACTTGAACCAATGTGTTCACTCATTTACAACCACTGGCAACTTCTGCTGTAGTAGTTTGGGTTTTTTAACCCCAATTTGCATTCTGCCCCAAGAGCATACTGTCTCTCAGCAATGTTAGCAGGAGGAAACATATCATCTCAGTTTGAATTCTCTGTCACTGATAGTTTCTTCTGACTCCCTTGTGATAATGATAAGCTCTGGCAAAGAACATGGGGAGAGTGTTAATTTCTACTTCATGGTTTGCTAGAATTTATCTGTTAATCCCAAAAGATTAGAGGTCTTGTACAGGATAAAAGAAATATTTCTGTGTTCTGGTTCAGATCTAACAGTCAGGCCGGTCTCTACTATTAGTGCTGTGTTATTCTTTCTCATTAAGAGCCTGCAAACTACTTAAAAATAAATAAACCATCTTCCCTCTAAAGTTTGCCAGTCTATATTTTATTTAAGATCCTATTCTTTTGGCCAGATTGTCTAACTGAGGCAACCTTCGGGATCTGTGTGAAAGTAGGTCCTTTTACAAAATAGTAAAGATAAGGCATATAAATCAGTTTCTTTTGCCTTGAAATTACTATCTGAAGAACTTCTGATACAAATGGCTTTTGGCAAAAATGCACACAAGAATAGTATTATCCAGTGAAGAAAAAGACTGTGATTAGGTAAACGTACATATGGCAGTGATCCTTTAATGGCATAAGCCTTGCAAGGTACAACTGCAATTGCTCAAGCACAGTCATGTCACATAGAGTTACAGTGAATATGTTTGCCAGTATATAGCTCTGGTAAACTTTAGCAACACAGTAACATAAACTATGACAGGCGCTCCCAAACTGCTAAATTTTTCCAGCTTGCTTAGGCCTGCACAACCTTATGTTGGCCACCCCCGTATCCCAGCTGGTGTGTTAGGGTGGCCTGGAGGAGAAGAAAAGGGTGGGTGAAATCAATTCTCCCACAGTCAATCAATTGGTGCAGTCTCTAACACTATTCATCTCTGGCTGGTCCCACCTTGGATAGGATAGGATAGGATAGGATAGGATAGGATAGGATAGGATAGGATAGGATAGGATAGGATAGGATAGGAATGGAATGGAATGGAATGGAATGGAATGGAATAGAATAGAATAGAATAGAATAGAATAGAATAGAATAGAATAGAATTATTATAATGTTCTATTTGAATAGAATAGAATAGAACAGAACAGAACAGAACAGAACAGAACAGAATAGAATAGAATAATCCAATAGTCCAATTGAAAGGGATGTGGAAAGATCATAAAGTCCAACTGCCTGACCACTGATTCTGAGAGCTACCTTTATGTTCCTTCACATCTCTGTGACTGGGAACATTTTATACTCACACATTCTGCACAGACCAGTAGATTGCTATCTCTGGGGAGTTTACTCCAGAACCATCACTTCTCTGTTATCCTGTTTACCCTATAGCTTGCTAAATATTAATTCAAGAGATTACTGAATATGTTTAAACTAAGTCAACAGTTTGGTTATCGCCTAAGGACTTAAACTGAGCAATTTACATAGTTACTCTTATGCCACAATAAATAAATAAATAAATAAACAAATTTGTGCAGAGCTGTCAATTTCTGTTTCATCTACCATTGGTTTATGGGGTCTTGATGCCCTAAGGAGAAAAAATATCACACATGGTATGTGTGTGTTTTTTTTTTTTTTTCCTGATTCTTCTGTATGTTGTTTTTTTTTTGTTTGTTTCCTTTTTCCTCCTTTCCCCCTTTTTCCTACTTTCCTGTTTTTTTTTTTTCTTCTTTCCTCTGTTTCCTGTTATTTTTCCCCAGTATTTTTTTCCTTCCTTCCTCCCTTCCCTCCTCCCTTCCTCCTTTCCTTCCCCCCTTCCTTCCTCTCTTCCTTCCTTCCTTCCTCCCTTCCTCCCTTCCTCCCTTCCTCCCTTCACTTTGTAGTCTGCCTCTGCATGAGGCAGAGCAATTCCTAAAGTGCTTTTTGGAGCTCCCTTAACATTCAACCACAACTGCACAGTATTTTGTTTTCTGTGTGCTTCCTGCAGAGCATAGCTTTTTGCTGGATCCACTCTCATTTTTAGTGACTGCAGGATTTCTAGAGAAGCAAAGAGCAAGCAATTAAGCAAATGTTCTCTTCCCTTTGCTCTTTCTCTTCTCATTCCAGATTACCCACTGGTTTTCATTTGTGGACAAAACTAAGGAAGACAGTTCTTGTGGCACAAGGAAATGAGGCTACATTGCTTGTTAAAGTAATTGTGTATTGAAATAATCAGTCATTGAGAGTTGGCTGGAATCAAATCCCTTAACACTGGTACAGGTTAAGTAATTTGCATGGTATGATTGCTCAAAGTATCTCATAAGGTACTTTTGACTTTGCCCCCTTGCCCCACAATGTTAAAGAACACATTTAAATTGGTCATGAAACAGAGAACGTTAGAGTTTTACTAAAAGCTTAGCCCATTCAAGTATTTCTTGTGATCTTTTCTTCATGCTATAGCTCAAATTTCATTAGAAACTGCTTTTCCTTCAACTTAAATAATCCTTTAAAATCTTGGTAAAAATGGAAAGCACACATGCTTGAACTGTTTTTTCTATTAAAGCACACATTGCAAAAATGAAACTGACTTTAAGATTATGATTTGCACAGTACTATATAACATAAATGCAACTGAAATTTATAGCCCACCACAAACTGTTTAATACTCAGCACTTAAACCACTGTGTTTCCACAGCAAGCTGTAATAATTGAAGATTTAATACTGAACCTGATATCTGGACAGTTATTAACATGGTTTTCTCAATATTTTACTGTCTGCTTGTAAACACTAGTTTATTGAAATGTAACAGTATGTTCATGGTCATATAAACTGTAAAAAAGAACAGGTTGTTTTCTTTATCAGAAGTACTGCAGATATATATGAAAAAAAAATCTAGACCTTGAACTTAAATATCCAATTCTATATGTAGAAATAGTAAATCCCTTTCTACTACATTTTTTTGACATTGTGTAGCTGTTCAGGTTTTTTAACAAATAGCAAGAGGAAGTTGCTACTCTGGAGATATATTTTGTTTGTTTGTTTTTGTGTGTGTTTTTGTTTTGTTTGTTTTTGTTTATTTATTTGGTGTTGGTATTTATTTATTTTTTTTTTCACTGTGCTATTTTCTCTAAAGAAGTGTGTTTCCCTTCCTTCCCCTTTCACAATATTTCTGTAAAATGGAGAAAGGACACTTCAATGAATAGTGTTATTTCTACCACTGGGGCTTGTGCCAACAGAAACAAAGAATTTAATTCTATTGCATTACTTAGATTAAAAATTGTCTTTTAAAGATTTCTCCTTTTGCCCTTTGTTGCCTTGATAATTATTTTAGGACAAAAACTTAGTAAATAAATAAAACAAACCAAAAAGGAATCTCTCTGGATAGAGAGAAAAACACTTGCCCAAGTACTGTAGCCAGAGAAATTTACTATTAACCTGTTTTTTTCTTATGCAGGTTATCCATTAGATTTAAAACTTAGGGTAGAATGTTAGAAATCGACTTTCATCACCTAATAGAGAAAATCCCAGCTGAACTGTCAAAAGATAAACTATGGCAGTCTTCTTTTTATTTTATTTTAATATTTTATTTGTTTATTTATTTATTTTGGTTAAAGAATTCTATCTTGGCCATCAAGAAGGCTGAAAAGAAAGAATTAGTTGTTTTCAGACAGAGGATGTCAAACCTTAACCTGCCATCTCTTCAAAACTGAGGTTTCAAATCTTTATAAATGAAATCAGCTTTCACGTTTTGTTGTTGTTGTTTGTTTGTCCAGACCATTACTTTCTTAAATTGGTCCTGCATTTTGAGATTTAAAGAGATGTCTTTGAGTGCTTCTTCTGTAATCCATAGCACGTAGTCTCCTCCTCTCCAGCTACTGTTCATACATCATGTTCTAGATCATACATTTCAGAGCTCCTTCACAGATGTTTCTCTTGCCTTGTCTCTGCTGAGAAGCAGAGACAGACTCTAACTGAGAAAGGATCCTTCCCGGTTGCTTGGTCTGTATCAATTTCACTCTAAAAAAGAAAATCTCTGATTTAATTTGGTGTGCAGTTAACATCAAACACTGCACATCTGCTTTATATATATAGTTATATTGGAATTTTAAACACCCAACCAATACAATTTGTCTTATGGGCTTTAGACCTAGACATTAACATATCACGGATATGTCCATCTTGTATATTTGATACCTTCTGGAAAGGTGGACACACTACCAATAGTTTGGATGTCTTACACCTCTGGGGGGAAAATTAAGGAGAAAAAAAAAAAAAAAAAGGAATAAAAAGCAGTAGGTTAGTGTAATAGGACAGAAAGAAGACCTATTAGGCTAGTCACTACTATGGAATTCCCATACTAACTGTGAAACTTTTTGTATGTGTTAGTTAATGTCTTGTAGAGGCAAATTTCAAAGAATTCCTACTGGTCCTATTTTTTATATTTTAGTCTACAACACTAAAAATACACAGTGCACTATTAAAAATTAAATCAGAAATAGAACAAAAAATTTCCTGTGGAAAAACTGACATTTTTAGTGCTATGCATCTGAACTATTTTTTAAGACTGTGACTATTTTTTCAATGTGAGGAGGAATTTCCCACATTCATAGGCAGAATAGAAAAAAAAAAAAAAAAAAAAAAACCTGCTACCTATTTTACTACTACTAATAGCTTTGGAAGCTTTCACTTGTATACAACAACAAAGAGCAGAGTGGTTTTCTGATTCAAGCGGTAGATATTTTTAGCTCCAGTCAGTATACATGTATTATCAATCCTATATTATGAGTCTATAGTGAATGTAGCTATGGTAGGAATGGTAACTGTTAGTCTACGTTCAGTAGTCAAAAACATTGCTAGACTTTTATCCTTTACAGTGGCATTTTAAAGAACCTTAAAGAACCTAACAGGATCTGAAAAGGCTTTAATAATTATTCTTCCTTCCTTCCTTCCTTCCTTCCTTCCTTCCTTCCTTCCTTCCTTCCTTCCTTCCTTCCTTCCTTCCTTCCTTCCTTCCTTCCTTCCTTCCTTTCTCTCTCTCTCTCTCTCTCTCTCTCACCAGTAGAGAATAGAATTGTTGGATAATAAAATTTAATTTAAAAGAACTATGAAATGGCATAAAGTGATTTTTAATGATGTTTTCTCGTTCAAGTTTCCCCGCCTTGCCTAAATAAATCAGCTGATATATGTCTTCTGTTAACATGGCAGATGTCTTTCACAAAAAGCCATTTATTCTCTATAGTCTATCATGTCATGTGATCTCCTATGTGTGGACAGTTATCAAAGAATGTAGAGGGGCTTTGAGAAGAATCCAAGCATTTTAATACTTCTCAGTTGTCCCCCAACACACTAAGTCTGCAGTTCATTTCCTTTCACTCTCAGATTCCTAACCTAAAAATGTACAGCAAACACTGTATAGTTTTTCACAGAGACTGCTTTTGCTCCAACACATTTGAGAGACTGGTTGCCAAAGGTCTGATAGCTGTAGTACATATTTTTAACATGGGGTTGATTTTTGCAAACCTTAGCTTTGACAACTTCAGGCATTCTGGAATCATAGTCCTGAGCATGCGTTCAATTCAGAATTTTTCTTCTTCTTCTTAATTTGGATTCTTAATTACCTAACTGAAGGAACTTTAAGAAATTTACCCTGAAGTCCAACGTAAGTTTTTTGACATCCCAGACTTGGGGTAAACAAAGCTTGGGGTAAACAAGATAGACTGACTTGATATCATCATCTAGCTCAAAGGAGCTAATCTGTACAATTGAATTAAGATTGCAGGTATTTTACTGGTTTCTTTTTTTACTGCATCTCTATTCAGGGCAGAAAAATGCAGGAAGAGATTTCATTAACATAAATGACATTAGTACATGAAAAGTTAGTGCCTGTACTCTAGGTAAAGACAATTCTGCAGAGAGAAATCTCTTTTGAATCTGTCTGTGTAGGATTAAAGTTTTAAAACCTCTCATAATTACCGTCAACGTGAACTTATTTTTCATGTCAGCATCTTATTTTAAAATATAAAAGCATGCATAAGAAATAAATCCAAGGAAAGTATACAAAATATGTATCATTATGGCTCATTAGTGTTCGATATACATTCTAAGTATAGAAGATACTATCATCCTGATCCCAGGGGACCTCAGTCAGAAGAGAGAGGTGTAATGTAGAAACAGAAAAGTCTGTGAAAGAGTCAGCATGTCCTAGTCCACTGCTTTATGCCATCATTTACTTCTTGAAACTGAGATCTTAAAGTCCTATCAAACAAGAAAAGCTGTGCTTCATGCTGCTCTACCACAATTAAAAGGTTTGCCCAAACTGCAAAGCAGTAAGGATCACCTTGTATCATTTTTACTTCAGCAGCTCAACATTTCGGCCATGATATAGTAACTGTATATACCTGCTCTATGCAATATAGATGATTATTCAAGATTAGAAGCAATGGAAACTGGCCACAGCCAATTCTCTTTTTTTTTTTTTTTTTTTTTAAGTCCTGCTCTTCTACCTTATCCTATTCCTAATTCTCAGCTTCATCCCTTCAGACTTGTCAACAAACATATAAGTGACCAACATATCTTTTGGCTAACAAATTCACCTCTATCTCTTTGAGAACAAAATTTAATTAACCAGCAAAAGATGAGATTTAACACTGCAATAACATGTGTACTGATATATAAAAAAGTTACTTGTTTTAGAGGTTTCAATTTTCCCTTTCTAGTCTTGTTAGTATTGTTTTGACAAGCATAAAAAATGTTACTAGTCCACTACTAGTATAACATTTTTTAAGTTTCAAGGCCAGGACTTTTCTTGACCTTGCTGATATGTCTATAAAATCTAGAAAACTGTTGGAGCTTGCTAGCTGATGATAACTCTGATGTCAAACTGTGACCTGGCAGTATGTTGAATTTAGCCCAGATATATATATATCAAGGCTAGGTGAGGAAATGTAAGCCTTGAAAAGAGTATTAACCAGTCCACTAAGGAACAAATGCTGTGTTCAGACAGGCTCAGAAAGATCATAAGGTCCTCATTTACTTATGCTGACATAGATAGCTAAGTTATCTGAAAAGCATAAGGCAGAATTAGGGTGTTAAATTCCAATTGTGTTTTCATCGAGCATCACCACATGCCCTAAATTACAAAGCACATAGAAATCAAACTTAAAAAAAAGGCACAACAATAGACCTGATTTTTACCCATACAAACTACTGTTATTATCTTTCTTGCTATTTTTAAGATGGAACAAAGTTGTACCACATAAAATTAATTATCCCCCTTATAAATAGCTGCAATAGCACTCCTAATGATGTCTGAATATTTGAATATTTATATATACCTGAATATCACTTACCAAAGAAACACTATGCTTTTGATCTACCTATTTACTTATCTGATAAGCTGTAATTCAGTAAGATCAATATTATAAAATGTCTGGATATCTCTAATGTACTTATTATGTTACACATTTTTTCAGACAGTTCTCATTGTCTTCCTACATAGTGTTATTTTGAAGGCTAGAAGGACGAAAGACAACATACTGTAAGTCTGTTGCCTCTTCATTCATAGATTATAAAAATAAATAAATAATAAAAAATCTTTTAATCAGGAAACAATATAACCTAAAAGCTTTTTATTTTTGGCTGGAATCCCAGACACCAAATATCATTCAAAGGACACATTTTTGTGTGATACACTATTTGATACTCTACATCTGTATATAAATTTGTATTTTTTTTTATTATTTTATTTGTTATATGTTGGTATTTCCCATGGAATTTCTCAAGTTGAACTTTTACCATTTTAGTGGGGGAGTAAAATTATGGACATTTAAAAAAGCTTTTTAAAGAAGCCTTTCAATATAGAAACACCAGACCTTTCAGAAAAAGAAATTTGAAGTGGAGCAAAAGTAATCTTTCTCATTTGCTAGAAGAAACAAAAAAAATTACACTAAAAGTGGTGTTGTATTGCAATCTAGAAAAGAGTTGGATACCTGAAAGATGGACAGCAAGAACTATTAATTAGCAATATAACTAATATATATATATATATTTATATAAACAAATATATAATATTAATATAAATATAATATATATCTTTATATTTATATAATTATAATATAACTATAGATTAGCACTAGAAAAATTGTCTCCACCAAGTTTACTTGAGTAGATCTTTCTAGCCAACACATGGATTTTCGTTTCCTTTTCTCTTTGTGGCTTATTATCAGCATCTGATTTGTTTGTTTGTTTGTTTGTTTGTTTATTAATGTAGTTTAAGGGTGAAGGTAAATGCCTTTGGAAACAATTAAATACATATTGTGGATAAATAGTGAATATATGTGTATATATATATATACATATATATATAGAGAGAGAAAATCCTTGTGATTTCAGTAAGTGCAAATCGTGCAAATATTTAGCTTCAACCAACTTTAATCCAATGAAAATAGTGGAAAAATGATTTACTGCCAAGTGTTTTAATATTACTTAATATTAAAGCTTTGCAAAATAGTCATGAAAATTTACGAGCCCAGATGCAAATGTCTATTTGCCTGTTTTATTTTCACTTTAATCAATCATCATAGTGAATTAGTAATTTTTATTCTCTGCATTACAAAATATTATTCATTTCAGTAAGTTCCATAAGCAAAAGTTTCCCAACTGTTAAAAATAAATACATAGTGTTGCACGTTTATCTTTGTAAATAAATTATTTTGTAGCTGTATAGGTTGCTTATGTGTTGGGGATGTAACGAGCATTGAAACTGAAATAGAGCTGAAATAGATTGCATAGGGATTACAATATATATATGTATATATTTAAGTGTTGTAGGTGTGAATAATAGTAATGTTAGCTGCTTGAGTGGCCTAACAAGGAATTTAGATAGAATAGATACATGTATCCTAGAGAAATAACTTAAGAGCTTTAATAACAATTTGTGGGATTTTTTTTTTTTTTTAAATCAAAATTGTTTTATTTAAGGTTATTTCATAAAAGTGGTGCAGTGGTATGTTAGATACCTCAGTGATTTTGAGTGCAAGGTCTATGACTAGGAGATGTTTGAATGTTTGAATGGATTTCACAGACAAGAGGATTGCTGATGATTTGAGTGGTGTAACATTATACCTGGAGTACACAGTGTAGAGAAATATAATAAATATATTATATTTTTATAACCATAATGAGTTGGCTCTGAGAAGGTTGATGCCTACATAATGCAGCACATTACTTTGGATCCTAGGAACAGACTAGGTTTCTCTATTAATTGGCTGTCTAACCTGTCTCTGGGATTCTTGTTTCTGTTGTATTCTTGCATCATAACTTCTATACTATGTATGTATACATACATATATATATAAAGGAAATTATCCAAAAGCCTTGCTGGAATTCCTGCAAAAAGCATGCATCTGGAGATTTTTTAGGCTATTGTAAATCCATAAACTTGATTTGGATCGATAACCATACTCTTATTTATTTATTTATTTATTTATTTATTTATTTATTTATTGGATACCAACTCAATAACTTGACCAGGGTGTAGAAGTAACAGTGTTTAAAGGTAGATTTTGGTTTCAGTGTTGAGTTTAGTGTGATTTGGAGTGGAGCAAGTTTCTGGTTGTGAATCCCAGTCCTCCATCCTGCACTTCTGAGCATGTGCTCCTATGTATTAAACTCTGTGGTGTCCTGAACCCGTAGTGGCATATGGCAGATAAGGTTGAGAAATTATAAGTTCTAAAATTTGAGCACTTTTTTTCACATGGTAAAGAGTCTGACATATAAATAATCAGGTCTTCATTGATCCTTTTTGCCTTATTCTGCAGTGATGATATTCTGATGAAGCTAAAAGGAATATGGATTAATTAGATATTCCATATCTAAAGATAAAATATGGAATAACTTGTCAAAAAATAAAGTGCAATAAATCAAGAAAGACTTTAACTATATATTAGGAAGGAAAAGAAAACAAAAATCCACAGGAAAAAATCCACTTTTTTTTTTTTTTTTTCCAGCTAGATATAATAGCTTTCCATATGCCAACAAACTTCCACTTTGGCATTTATTTGGCTGAATGAAAGAAAACAACTTTAACTGCATTACTGAAAGCATTCTATATATCACCAAAATGAACAGAAAAAATCTGTTTTGATGCCAAGAAAAAAAAAAATGATGAATTTGTCATTTCATGGTGTAAAGCTGGTTGAGATGTCAGAGAGAGATTGTGTTGCAGGAAGATCCCTGTCTGTGATAGGGCAATAACACAGGTGTTCAATTTTTAGAGGATAGAGAAGACTGACAGTAAGAAAACTGGAAGCAACAGAAAGGCATGATTCAACAAATTCCCAATGGTCCCAGAGTTCAAGAGAAGTTTCAAAGTTGTTTGAATTACTAATGAAAATCAAAGTAGTTTAAATAATATGCTTTGTAAGGCCACAGTCCAGTTTTAAGGGATGGAAGGGGGAACAAAACAAAAACACACTTATTTGCACAAACAGAAGCATTTTCATTGCAGAGTAAATATCAGTGGTTAAGGAGGCATATATTGCTGTGTTTATGACAGCAATTTCACCTGCCAAAGGAAAGAATATTTTACCACATTCACGTGGGTGATGCCAGAAGTGGAGATTAACTTTTAAAATTGGGTTATATTATATCATTCTCTTTTTTGACACCACTGGTTTAAATATAGGGCTTGAGCTATGCAAGAGTGAGGAGGAGATAAACTGTATCATTAGCATCATTCTAGTAACACCAGCTGAATAACAAACACCTTTCTACTTAACAGGAAGAAGTAAATGTAACTGTGCTGAGATTTGAGTGTCTATTAACAGCTTGTCCAGTGGCTGAGATAAGACTTGTCTCACACTGCTTGATGCGTTTCACTCATGGAGTGATCTGCTTAATATTAAGCTAATCATTGTTTATGGAGAAAAGAAAATCATAAATATTTGTAATAAATCAGGCTGACCTATAGTATACTAGGTCCATGCCTGATCATAGACAGAATTTATTGTTTCCTTCTTCCAGTATTAACACACAAAACAAACTTTCAACACTTCTGGTATTTAAACCTAAAAATTAATGTTTGCTTTTGTTTTAGGCTTCTCAATGTTGTTTTTTAATATAAATATGTAATTTGTCCACATTTTTCCTATCAAAACAGCTGCCAAATAGTTTTTTGCTGCTGTAGAAAGCATTGCAGTCAATGCTATAAAAGATTTAACCTGTTCTTAATTTCCCACTGAAAAATAAAAATGTACATATTTTGAATTGTCCAGTTGGTATAGATCACCCACATATTTCTTAGTGCAAATCAATGTACAGTAACACAGGAGTTAATAATGTAATTTCATCCACACCGGTATCCTCTTGTGTTGCATCTTGAAACTGTTTAGGTTAGTTTCTTTCAGATTTTAGTTACTGTATTGCCTTGAAAATTCAATAGTAATGAGTAAAACCTTCCTGCTTAGGGAGGGTGTGCCTGAAACACTATTTGGGGCTCCAGAGGTATTGCAACTATTCAGCATAGTTGCTCTCTGTCCTACTACTAAGATTTCATGTGTGGCTGCAGAACAGTGTCACTGCTCATTCACTTATGATCAACTACATGTATGTTAACTCAGAATGGAGCATGGCCTGCTTTTTATCCCAGCTTTACAAGTGTGAACCACTGTGGACTAGAACATAGCTGAGTGACACTGATTTGCATGCAACTGTGCAAATAGTGTCCGTGAAATTCTTGCAAGTCCTGACCCAACCAAATTCTGAGGGCACAGCAAGTGAAGCCTTTCAGATGAACTTTGAAAGAATATGTTTTAATATTTCTGATTTCTTTATTATTTAAATTCATGCTTAAAATGCACCCCCGAATACAGATTTTGAGTTGCACTGGGATGAAGCTGAGGGTGTCAGTGGTCTTGCATGATTTTGATATTGGCTTAGAAATTATAATGTTGGACAGTTTGTGAGAATAGTCTATGATTCTCTGATATACTTGCAGGAAAGCAAGGAATCCTTCCTAGATGTTTGTTCAACTGTAATAGCAGTAGTCTAAACCTGAGCATTTCAGGGACAGTGGTAAAATTTCTATTGACATCTATAATTCAAGGACTAGTATTTATAAAGGAGTGATAAAAATATAGCTATAGATTTGATTGGATGGGTAGACTCAGAGGTGAAATGTAGTCACAGTGATAAACAAATACAAGTAACAAAGTTTGCTCAGACATCAGTCAATGCATGATAATTCTTTAGAAATCTACTTTCAGGAAGATATTCTACAACTTTGTTTCACATGGACCAGATGCAATGGTACTGACAAATGTGTGAACCAAGTCAAGTTTAAAATTTCAACTCACCAAAAAAACAAAACAAAACAAAACAAAAAACACATTTTGGAACTACGTAAGAGACTAATTTTAAACAAAAGCTAATTTCAGCTTCTTTATCAAACTAGAGTAATACACACTAATATTAAACATATTTATTTCAGTAAAGAGAACAATTGGATGCTTTTGTCAGTGTAGTCTTAGTAACTTTCCAGATTGCTGTGCTTTTCTTAGTTCACTGAGCGCTATTATTAGAACTTCATGCTAAATGTATCATGTAGTATTTTACTATTCTGCTTTTCATGGGGGCTACGGAAATATAAAACTTATCTAGAACAAAAATGGTATTAGTTCTGATAACAAACAAACAAACAACAACAACAACAACAAAAGAATAACTTCTTATAAAAGTGAGTCTTCTTTTTACATGTATTCTGGATATTCTCTTTGTAGTACAAGGTAGTCAAGTCATACGTTGAGAAGGCAATATAATTTAGAAAAAACTTACTGGGCTTCCCATCGGCAAAATGTAGTCAGAAAAGAGAAGGCTTCCTTTCATTCCTTTTTGATTTCAGGTGTAAGTTAAATTGGTTGTCTCACGGCTTCCTTGAATGAGAGGGGTTGTAGACTGCAAGCTTCATCTCTAAGCATTATGGAAACTTTGTTAGCTGCTCCAACAGATATGTCATCACACACACGTCTGGGCTGGAAGTATATTTTTTATAAGTGTTTGTGCTTAGTATAGAACTTTGAAATCTTTGGATTACTAAAAATAAAATAAAATAAAAATAAAATTCATATGAAATAGATGAAGTTTTCATAGAAAATTAAAATAATAATCATAACAATAAAACAACAACTACAAAATTCACTGCATTTACAGTAGCAATAGCTATATAATTATTCTTATATCTCTGAATAGTCTGCAGAAATTGCCTTCCTGAAACCCACTGTGGTTTAATCCTGCAGGTAGCTAAGCACCACATAGCTCTTTGCTCACTCCCCCCATCAATGGGGGGAGAATCAGAAATGGGCAGAGAATCAGAAA
This sequence comes from Aythya marila, assembly GCF_965140915.1. Taxonomy (NCBI): domain Eukaryota; kingdom Metazoa; phylum Chordata; class Aves; order Anseriformes; family Anatidae; genus Aythya; species Aythya marila. The sequence continues at coordinate 106,437,673 of NC_139042.1, forward strand.
AAAAAAAGGTAAAAATCGTGGGCTGAGATAAAGACTATTTAATAGGATATAAAAGGAAGGGAAAATAACAATAATAATAACTGTTTATATATATATATATATATATATATATATATATATATATAAAATAGCAAAACAAGTAATGCATAATTCAATTGCTCACCACCTGCTGACTGATATCCAGCCCATCCCAAAGCAGCAGCCATCTGCCCTTTGGCCAACCCAACAGTTTTATTGTTCAGCATGACACCACGTGGCATGGGACACCCCTTTGGCCAGCTGGGGCCAGCTGTCCTGTCTGTGTCCCCTCCTAGCTCCTCATGTACCTCCAGTCTCCTTGCTGGCAGGGATGAGAAGCAGAGATGTCCTTGTGTAAGCACATTATTTTTCTCCTAAATCTGAAACACAGCCATATACCAGCCTCTATGAAGAAAATTAACTCAATCTCAGTTGAAACCTGGACTAAACATCATGTTCTTGACTAATAAATATGGTTGTATTAAGAAATATATATAATAATGTATACATTTAGTATTTCATGCCAAGTCATATATTTCCCACCCTTCCAGGAAAATCTGGTACTGAGGAACAACAAAAGAGAAAAAATCAAAGCACCATGTTAAATCACTGACAAAGCTAGGAATATAAAAATCTTCTCTCATCTTTTAACAAAAAAAAAAAAAAAAAAAAAAAAAGTGTAAGTTCTTGTTTTCCAATGTTACATTTAGCACTGGAAACACTTCTAAAACATTGTGTCTTGAAAAATAACATAGTTTTACCTTTCTTGAAGTAATTTTCTGTCTACTTTGGTCACCAGTTCATTTATGTTTGGCCATAGGATTAAGACAGGAAAATAATAAAAATAAAACCATAGCTCTGATCCTTCTTCGACTATTTTTTGTTGGCTATCTTGCATTTTGGACACAATGTTGTAGCACTGCCTATACGTATGTCAAAAATAACACCAAGACTGAAGTCAGCTATGGAGTCTGGAAAAGTCAGGTGGTGAAATTTCATCTTGTATTTTGCCTTGTGCAAGGCTTTCCCTGTAGCTGCACCATGGGTGTCTTCCTGCCCTGGTGGATGCAAGCTGCCCCGGCTCCATGCTCCAGCCCCAGTCAGCAGTGAAGCTGAGCAACGTGTTGCTCCATGTTGTGTATGGACACGGACACATGCACACACCCTACGAGCTCCTCTAGTCCACAGCCCCTTGCTGCAGGAGATGGGCTTGACCTCTTCTGCTACTCACCAGTTTACCGGGCTTGACCTTTGCTAGCTTTTGAATGCAGAGGATCAGAGGATGGTCTGCATTCCCCACAGAATACAGTTAGACAGGATTTTGCAAGAATGTAGGACTGACTGCATTAACAAGTGCTGTGATTAGATGAATGTACCAACCTGCCACCAGTTTAAAAGTAACCGTTTACTTTTAGCACCTCTTTCCTCTATTTTCTCATCCTTGTGCCTCCCTGATCAACCCGGACCCCCTCCCTTTCTAAGTCTTTCATTATTCCCATAGGCATCTCATAAATTTCATATATTCCCACAAATTTATTCCCACAAAGTGCATAGTGCAAAGTGCATAGTGTATAGTGCAATGTTGCCTCATGCTGCCTTAAAAGACTCATATAGATTGTGCTACAAGAGTGTGCGGGAGCAGATGGGAGGGGAAATACCAGGCTTGTCCTGAAAAACCTCTTGAAGGTCTGATATCTCCCACGTGTCCAGAGCAGCTGAAAAAGAAGATGCTTCACTGGTGGTGAAAGTTTTGCCTGGCAATGTACTCCTTTATTATGAAATGGATCTGACCATGTGGATTAGACTGTACCACAACTCTAAGTATCACAGAATCACAGAATCACAGAGTTTCTAGATTGGAAGAGACCTCAAGATCATCGAGTCCAACCTCTGACCTAACGCTAACGGTCCCCACTAAACCATATCCCTAAGCTCTACATCTAAACATCTTTTAAAGACTTCCAGGGATCGTGACTCCACCACTTCCCTGGGCAGCCTGTTCCAATGTCTCACAACCCTTTCGGTAAAGAAGTTCTTCCTAACATCCAACCTAAAACTCCCCTGGCGCAACTTTATTCCTTTCCCCCTCGTCCTGTCACCAGGCATGTGGGAGAACAGACCAACCCCCACCTCGCTACAGCCTCCTTTAAGGTATCTGTAGAGAGTAATAACGTCGCCCCTGAGCCTCCTTTTCTCCAGGCTGAACAAGCCCAGCTCCCTCAGCCGCTCCTCGTAGGACTTGTTCTCCAGGCCTCTCACCAGCTTCGTCGCCCTTCTCTGCACCCGCTCAAGCACCTCCATGTCCTTCTTGTAGCGAGGGGCCCAAAACTGAACACAGTACTCGAGGTGTGGCCTCACCAGAGCTGAGTACAGGGGGACGATCACCTCCCTAGCCCTGCTGGCCACACTGCTTCTTATGCAAGCCAGGATGCTGTTGGCCTTCTTGGCCACCTGAGCACACTGCTGGCTCATATTCAGCCGACTATCCACCATCACTCCCAGGTCCTTCTCTGCCTGGCAGCTCTCCAACCATTCCTCTCCCAGCCTGTAGCTCTGCTTGGGGTTATTGCATCCCAGGTGCAGGACCCGACACTTGGCCTTGTTGAACTTCATGCAGTTGACCTCAGCCCATTGGTCCAGCCTGTCCTTACCCACATAATTTAGAGAACCATTTACCTTAGCTTCACAAAACCAGTTTTGGGAAAGTGAATGTGGGTGCTAGGCATTAGTTATTTGATCTATGACTACAGGAACAAATACATTTCATTTACACCACTTACACTGCAGAAAGACAGTAAGGAAAAGCCCATGAAATGAGATGTTCCAGAACTGACTTTTTTCCTTACATTAAGTTACAGGCTTCAACCCTCATTGTGCCCTAGATTAGTCCTTTCTTGTCTTAATCTTCTACATAGATGGAAAGACATCGACATTTTAGAAGATAAATGTAGTGAGTGGTTTTGTTTGTTTGTTTATTTGTTGTTTTTTTTTTTTTTTTCAGTGCCTGAGGACTGTCTGAGGTGCATGTTACAAGGCTGTATGAGCTTATGTTACACAAACAGTAGAAAGGCTCCATTAAGATTACCAATTTTAAAGTAAAATCTCTTTCTGAAATGGTGTTGAAATAGCTAAATTGTATGATATAAAATCCAAGCTATCTTTGCATTAAAAAGAAAAAAAAAAAAAAAAAAGATAAATAATATCCTAGAAAGTTCCAACAAGAAAGGTGAGAGCATAGCAAAGCAGACTTTCTTCATTCAAATAAAACAAAAACAACAAAACAAAATTAAACAGCATAAATTATTTCTGGAATCTATTTTCTATGCTGGCAGATGACAGTGATTATACTAATTATAGTTATATTTTCTGAAGAAGTTTATGGATAATGTATGAAATTAAAATACTGCTTCAGATTTTGTTTGTCAGATGTTAAAATTACAGAGCAGAAAACTTTATGTGAACTTTTTGAGAGCAGTAATCTCAGCAAATGGGCAATCCAAGTTTAGCATTGTTTTGGCATTACATTCTCTTTGCAGTAAAATGCTGAACAGATGTATCTGATAGCAGTTGTAACCTATTCAGAAGGAATACTGCCAGTGCTAACCTACCACTGGTAGAAAGCAATAAAGTGTCTCTGGAACCTGTTCACTACATATGGTTTGCCTGAGGTTACTGTCTTGCCTCTCTTACAATGTTACCCAATAAATCACAGGCAATATGGATTCATTTTGAGCTTAAATGAAAAAAGGCACATACAGAGAAAAAGCAGGTTTTAAGGACTGCAGAATATTTAAAGTCATAAAATAAGACATTTATAAGGCTAAACTGTTTTAAAAATCAAACTAAAACAACTCCCCTGAAATGTCTTTCATGTTGCCTAATTTACTTATTTTCTTTTCAGAAAGAAATGCTTTTGCAGCCAAGACTTGCACAACATCTGCTGTGTTAATTATCAATATACTACTAAGTCCTCAATTTCCTTACTCAAACATAATTCTTTAAAACATTATGAGAAACAATGTATTTAAGAGTATATCACTTGGGGATTTGATGTACTGTTCAACTTAGATTCTTTCACTCTGGCCAGATGGAGTTCATAAGAAAATGTGGGGGAGGAGGTCTGTAAACTACTGCCAAAAAAAAATCTTTAGTACACATGCAAGACTTGCAAAAATGGTAAAGGAACAAGTTATCCAAAAGTGGCCTATAGAGAGAAGTGTAGATTTTACATATAAATCAGTTATGTCCTTAATGTAAATTCAAAGGTATTCTCCAGACTGCAGAAAGTATGCATTACATACTTTTCTTTCAATGCAGCTTTTCTTCTATGCAGCTTTTCTTTCAAATGAACCATTCGCTAAGTCCATTCTTGTACCACATTCTACAGTTGTAGTATGTAAAATTCCATGGAGGAACAGGTCTGAAGTCAGTCTACCTATGTTATCCATAATGACTAGGTCTTTAAAGATAAAACAGAAAAAGGAGATAAACAGTCAAAAAAACTCTACATGTTTGATTTTACATTACTTTCAAATGAAAGAAGTACAGTTTCAATATGCTTGAGTATTATCTTGTATCATCTCTTTCTGAGCTTGGAACTTTTTAGTGTTTTTAAATCAAGAGTGGAGCCACCAGTTTTAGGATTTTAGTAAGACTGATAACCTGTGCAATTTGTTTGCTGAATTTATTTGTTTACTGGACACATGATCCTCCTCAAAGAGTGCAAAATGCCCTGGAATTCAGCCCTGAGCCAAATGGTTTGTATGTTCACTTTCATAATGGGATGAGATATAAACAGTTACATCTTTGGGTAGGAACCGGGTGTGTATACCTTGGACAATCTCATTAAACACCACATGTGGACATGTCTTTTGGGTTATGAAGAGATTTGATGTGAATGAATTTGCTTTGATGTCAAGGAGATTTTTGATCAGGAAATACATTAATTTATTACACTATATTGTATCTAAAAGTCTATAGCTATATTATATCTGAAACTCTATTTTAAAATCTGTAAACATTTGGTCTTTAGAAAATGTTAATTAAAAAGAATTGACTATACAAATAAATATAAGGAAAATATGTATTTATTGTGTGCTACAATTAAGAATGCTTTACTTTTCATCTTAGCAGTTCTTGAGGAACAAAACTTTTGCTCTTTAGGCTCAACCAGCCTCATTCCTAGCTATCATAAATCAAGTCAAAGTAGCTTAGGGGATTTTTACCAGAGAAAGATCTGCACCTCCAGGTAAAATTATTCCCAAAGATTCTTGGTGTAATTGCAATGAATTCACTGTGTTAAGCACATGCTCAGATATAAAATAACCTAGTTTCCTCAAATGTGATGTTACTGGTTTGCAGAAAGATTCCTAGTATGCTATTTCCTGTCTACTCACTGGATGAATTAGAACTAATACAATGCCTAAAGTTACACAACCAACATTATTACCTTTTTTCTTTACACTACTTTTAAAACTGTGAAATGCTTTGACAATAAATGAGATTTGGTTGTCTCTCTTAAAGTGTTTATGAGTTTTTGTTAGAAAATATATACACCTGTTCCTATCTATTTTAAATGAAGTCTGTACTGTAGCAGAATATATATATATATTCTTTATCTTCTAAATTATCATCTCTGTGTTGACCTAATCTGCATGAGTTGGAAATACAAGCTTTTGGAATAAAATATTAAGTTACTAGCAGCAAGATGTACATTGGGAATTAATTTGGTCCTGCAGATCAAAATAATTCTTCTCCTATAAAGTCAGCAGAATACATTGTAAATATTCTTGAGTTTTTGTAGTGCTTTGAAACTACTAACGCGTTTACAAGCAATTTTATACCTTCAAAATGGGGCAATAGTAATATTTTTGCCTTGGAATTCAATATTTTGTTTATACAAGATGTCTGAGGACATTCAGAACATTTACATTCATATGTTGAACTCCATGGAGACAGTTACTATCATCTTTTTACTATACCCCACAAAATAAAGTTATTAATATGAGATGTATCTTCAGATGCATTAAATAACAATTGTGATAAAGAAAAATCTTTTGGTTTGTTTTTCCACTGAATATAGAATATGTTATTTACTCTTAAGGATTTATTTTGATCATAGGCAGTTTATAAATGAAATAGCAGTGTTTGACACCAAATGTTAGTTTTCTGCCAACTTTAATTTGGAAAAAATATGTAGTGAAGGTCAAATGCAAGACTTGGACAACTTCAAACTCATACAGTGTTTTCTTTGTTGTTTTGTTTTTTTTTTTTTTTCCTAACTATTTTTAGAATAAAAAAACTATTCCAAACTATTTTTAGAATTTTTAGAATGTTCTGATTTATTGAATGTGAATCAGCAGTAAAAGGGGTAATAAAGAATTAAATGCACATAACCGATGTTTACATAACATGAAGGTTGTGACACAAACTGACAAAAGACAGGAAATTTAAAGTTAAGGCAGTAACTCAGGCTTTAAGTCATATCATGGAAAAACAGAGAGCATTATAGATAGAGTGTCAGACTTAGCTTTCAATTTCCCGGCTTTTGTCAGATTATGTCACAATGCTAATTATGTCTAACATAACTTTTGAATTTAATTTCCTTGTCTATTTTTCTGTAGCTGCTTCATGTTGTTGTTATAAGGGGAAATAAGCTTCATTACAGTTAAGAAGGTACACATTATTTTGTAGAATTGTTCTTTTTTTTGAAAGCGTATCAGCTATCTCTCAAAGCCACAATACATAACTTGGAAAGCCTATCTTTAATTAAGAATTGTTATGGCAGTGCAGTTTTGACGTACTGTCTGAAGATTGGGGACTGTGTATTTTTGCAAAAGCCCTTTTCATTAAAAAAAAAAAAAAAAAAAAAAAAAAAGTTTGCTATAGTTTCCTGGGCATTATGATGGTATAATCGATGAGCCACATTCTGCAAAATAGAAGTTAGCTGTTGCAGCCAAGGCAGTTTCACTGCAAAAGTTAGAAAGATGTACCAAGAGAGAAGGTGATTCTGGCCCTGGCCCTGTCACAGCCCCTGGGAAAGCTGGTGGGAATGCTGTGTGCAGAAGCTCTGTGAAAAAACTTCAGGGCCAAGGCTGAAATCTTAATATTTTAATCTGCATTACAATTATTACTGTGATCTCTCCAACTGTAGTGTCTGGTCTGATATGCTACCTGGACCAGCCACCATGTCTAAAAGACTGATATGTGTGCAGGATGGTTTACTTGTGTCTCCTTAAAGTACAGAGTTTGTAATAGCAAAGGCACTTGGGGTCTGGCCTTGTTACTGGAAACACCATTGTATGGCAGACCAAGAGCAGACTTTATAGATGTACATGAGAAGAATAGTGAAGGCAAAGGATCTGTATCAACTGTATGACAAATTTGACAAGATGGTATTTTGCATGGGTTATTCAACCATGGGTTAATCTAACATTTTTAAATGTTAGAAAGTTAGAGCCAGCCCAGAGAAATAGAACTTAAAATAATCTCCTGCTATTGCAGCTGCTTGCCCAGAAGTTCTCAGTCCCCATAAGCACTGATGAGCAAATTATTTCCTTGTGAGTTGGTACTTGTAGGAGCAAATACTTTCATTCTCTGCTGACATTATTCTGCCCTCTCCTTTTGTATTTAATTCCTGGTTGGTTCCCAAATATCTGTGGAAAATGGAGCTATTAATTTCACAGCACTTTTCATTATCAAAAAGCAGATATCTTTATTTGTGTATTTATTTAATTTGTCAGGACATAAGGACATTTGTATTAAGGACAATTGCTTTTTCCCTAAAGCAGGATCCCCTAAATCTGATCTCACTTGATATTCTCTTTTAAGTATTATATCTACCTTGAAGTTGAAGATTTACAACGTCCTATCCTTGGAAACCTGGATGCAACAAGCACTTATTCCTCAGCTTGCTGGCCCATTGGAGGGTATGATTGGTGTGGTTGACGGGAAGCCTTTAAATTCAGATTTGATCTGTGAATTTAAATAGGAATCATTTAGGTGTAGAAAAAAAATATATATATCAAAATATTAAAACCCCTTCATCTTAGACTTTCATCTCCCTTTGATTTTGAATGTTACAACTAAATAGGTTAACTTTCTCTGTTTCAGTTACTGGAACTGAACAGGTCAAAACATCATTCCTCAAGAATCCCCAGATCTTGGACCCTTGATCTTAGGCTCAGGTCCCTTGATGACTGTACATCTGCTTTTGCTCCCCCTGTTCAGCAGGAAAACTCACCAAGTCTCAGTGGCTTACAAGTTATTCAAATTAATACTACTGGCATTTTTGTATGACTAATGCAGTTATTATTTATTTATTTATAAATAGCAGGCTTCATATTTAATCTGCATGTACTTTTAAGCTGTATTTTTATAGCTTACAACTGCTGAATTGGAAAACAAACAAACAAACAAATGTGGAATTAAGTTTTGTAGTAAATCAAGAACAAATTTACCAAATATTACTTCATTTGGTACAAACTGGAATTCTTCTGCATTTTCTCCACTGGCAAAAGTCCATGGTGTAGGCCATACTTGTAGATCTTGCAAACAATCTGTTTTCTATAAAAGGTCAGGCAGCTTAATTGGTCTATTCATTATTAAATAACTTTAAGTATAATTTTTAATGGCTAAAATATTTGAGAGTTTAAGAAAAGCTTTGTCTATCTTAAACAAAATAGATTTTTCTTATCAGATAATACTTTCTTGTGATTTTGCTCTCTTTCAATTCAGTTAAATTGTTTTGAATAATATATTCAGAATAAGATTCCCATTACTCTCACTATTGGGCGCCTGAGAGACCACTGAAGTCAAGGGAAGTTTTTTATAGACTGCACTGTGCTTTATCCTGGGTCCCAAATATTTCTTTGTCTGCAGTTTATTTGTTTTCTGCACATACTGATTGTATTTGATGCCTTTGTTTTTGTTTGTTTGTTTTGTAGGTTTTTTTTGTTTGTTTTGTTTTTTATACACTGTCACTTAGATTCATTTTCCTGTGCTTCTAGCATTTATAGTTCTCATTGCCATTTAAAGATTCCCAGTAATCTAAGATAGTTGTAAGAAAGGCATGACTTTTATAGGGAATAAAAATTTGACTAGAAAGTTTATGTGAATATACATAAAAAATTAGATATTTTATAGCTGATAATAATAAAGATCTCTGATGAGCTGTAAAGTACTGGTATGAAAAGCTATTTCTTAGTCACCACTACATATCAATTTCTAGAGAGAGACGTTCCCTGTAATGGTCATTTTTATACCCTATCTGTTAATTTTATTTGTTGCCATTAAAATATATATATTTAATAACCTAGGATCTATATGTTTAAAAATTGAACATTTCTCTGTAAATGTTTTTGACTATGATCTCAGATGTTATAGACTGCATTTTGCATTTCTTAATGGTTTCTTGCTATTGTCAGGATAGAGCCAAGACTCATAAGAGGAAGCTGTGCCAATAAACTGTTCTTTTTTATATCACTGGCCTTTCTGCTTATTAGTCTTTCTTTTAAAATTCCGTATTTACCACATTCAGCAGAGCTGTGAACTACTGCAATAAAAGCTACAGATGTTTCTCTTTTTTTTTTTTTTTTTTTTCTCTTACCTCCTGATAGATATATCCTAAATACATCCAACAACAGTCTGCCTACCTAGGAAACAAGAATGAAAAGTCTCTTGTGTTTCATTGTGTTCCCCTTTTTCTGCCCCATGGGGAATAGGTTTTAGAGTGGATTAGCTGCAACAGTTATGAGGAATGCTGTAGGTTGCAATCTCCTGTTAGAGCTTATATCCACATGCTCTTTGGAGTTGCTCCAAACTTCAGAGCCAGCAGTAATAGCTGCCCCAGCAGGTATTTGGGCTAGCATCTGTCCTTTTTCCATGGGTTAGGGAGAACCAAGAGGTCCCAAGGTGCCCACAGGCTGCCCTGATCGCTGGCTCTGAAATGAAAAAGAGGTGCCTGTTGATGGTGCCTGTTCTGCATCTGGTGGCACAGATCCCATCAGCAGCTCAGTGTATGATTTGACACTGGGGACCCACCAACCACTTAGGTCTGTTTGCAGATGTACTTTTGTTCAGCTGGGCTTGGCTTGCTGCAATCCAGGTAAATTTCTTATGTAAACAATAAGAAAGACTGGGTTTATTGCTTAAGAGAACCATTCCAACAGTTGTTCTTCCTGACTTGTAACATTACCTGTTTTTTGTTGACAGCTATACAAGAGAAGAAACTTGTAAAGTATGGCTTCCCTTTGCACACCCAAGAATCAATTATTAAAATAACACTACAAACTGCTTCATGTATATATTGTCTCAAGATGATGAGTCTTTTTGTGTTTTAACATGAGAAGAGAACATTTGGAAAAAAAAAATCCAAATTACCTAAATAAACAAACAAATAGTAAACTGAATTGCATAGGATTTCAAAGAAAGAAGTGCATCTGTTTTCTGCTTATTCACCTTCAATTTGACCCACAGGATGTTTTGCCATCAATCCCTCCATCACAGAGCTTGGCAGAGATCTGTTTATTCCAATGGGTGACTGAGACTGCAATCCCATGCCTACTTTTATTAGCCAGTGTGTCCTGTGTATGAAAGCAACTACACATTTCTGCTGTTTTTGCTCATGCATAATGCACTGGGACAAAGAGTTAATGACTTATTTTAAAAAGAAAATGAAGTTTTCATCCAGACCAATCTCTGTTTATGTGCAATAAAGTATTAAAGAAAGAAGGAATGTGATGTGAAAAGTAGAACATGAGTCAAAACAGAAGTTCTCATTTTAGGAACAGCTTTCTTCATGTGATAAAATCTTGGGGTTGTATTTTCAATTCCATTTTAGCTGAATACAATGTAAGATAAATCGTAGTTTAGCATAAAAAGTCATCTAAAGATATCCTATTCAGGAATATTTTCAATGTAGGTCACTGCCTAAACACCTAGAAAGCAGGCATCACTGTGTACTCCTTACATAAAGTACAAGTTATGAGAAGTTTACTTTCATTAACACATTTTAATAGATGTGTACATAAAAGCAATATAAGGCAGCATCAAGCACTATTAGTGTCTGAAATGCCACAATGATGAAGGGAAGTGGTGGAAAATGTGTACAGGGACCCAGTTTCAAGAAATCAATCTGTACCAGTGGAATACCTGTAAACTTGATATGGATTTATGTGTGATTAGTTACTGGAGATATCCGGACTACTACTTTCTATGATGTTCTTTCTTAGATTTATTTACTGGTCCTTGTGCAAATAGAGAGTACTGACTAGTGATGGCATTCCGTGTCTGGAGTTGGGATGAGTGGGCAGGTAATGTTGTGATCATGATTACTCAGATTGAAATATCCTATATACTGTGTTGGAAGCTTCCTGAGACTCCCAGGTAAGACTGCACAACCTGAGCTGCAACATCAGGGTGCATGTTTTAAGACACAGTTACCACATACATCTTCTGCACTAAAAGCTTCTTTTGATGTTACAAAATAATTATTATCTTTCAAGATGAGCCCATTCATTGATAAAATAAAATGTACTTAATTTATGGAAATGTCCATTTCCAGCTGATAACTGAAATTGAGGACATATTTTTGAGGGGCTGGGAAGAATAAAAATAAAAATAAACTTTGATAGACCTCAAAAATATAACTCATGATTCCCCAATGTGACAATTCACAACTAAAAGATGTTGTCTTGATTACTCTTAAAGTACAGTGACTTACTCCAGGCTGAGTGTTTTAATCTATATTTTAACAATTAGCTAGTGAACAAAGCCAAAGATATTATAGGTTTTATGAGTTAAAATGAAAACAACACTTTTCATACTCTTCATTTGTTTTCTCATGACAATGTTAGTAAAAATATAAAGTTAGATGAACCTGCATTTACAGATCTTCAAATGTATTATTTGTTTATTTTAATTTTTTTTACATTGGAAAAAACTAAGTGTTTGCCTTAAGTAAAAAAAAAAAAAATAAAAAATGCTGAATTACTGTTTTTCTTAACGTAACCTTGAATCTATGGAACATAGCAGTGATTTTACATTCTTTTGCTTATTCCCAGTTTCAGAATTTGCCAGCTATATAAGGCATTCGTTATCTCCTAGTAATATATCTCTTATCTGTCTTAGTGGTTAATTGCACCATTGCCCAGCACTGTAGGCTACATAGCCTTGATTCATCTAACAAAATAATTTGTGAGATTTCCCATATTCCTGGTGGAGAGAGTTCCATGTCAATAGATTTCTTACTGCTGTGATTAGAATTTTTCAGTCTTCATCAGGAGAATGGTACTTTGAAACCAATCACAAAATCATGTAAAGGGGTTATTAATATAGTAAACAACTATCTAGATGCAAAACTATTATTAAATAATAGTATGTACAGCACATGTTTAAGCTTGTACTTGAATGTAGTGTGAATCAGTATATAAAGGAGCACCTGTAAGAATTTATGTACCATTTTCAGTTGTTCATAGAGTTCTTTATAAAGAAATTTATAAACTTTATAAAGTAAATAATTGAACTTTATAAAGTAAATAATTCATTTGCAGGTATTCATAGATATGTATGTAATTTTAATATGAGGAGCATGATAGATTAACTTAGTGTATACTAAGAAAAAGAGGAATTGAGGTAATTTTTGGTTATAAAGATGCATTTTACTTTGTAAGTTGCTGTTATTTTATGATGAAATTGGAAAAAAAAAAAAAAAAAAAAAAAAAAGAGAGAGAGATCTAAAATCTTTGCCACAGAAAAACAGTCAATTTTGATGCCACTGAATCTATGATGTTTCAGAATGCTCAGACTCCATGTGGGAAGGTCTGAACTACCTGTAGGATTAACGCATTACAGAATCTCATTCACCATTTACACAATGATCTGTGATAAGTTTATAAGTAGCTTATTGTTTTGTTTGGTATGTTTTACTACTCAAATGTTAAAAAAAAAAAAAGACTCAATTTCTGGATAAATTCTAGAACTGTTATTTCTATTGTCTTTGCTGACAGCAATTTGAAAAAAAGATTTTTCCTGCAAGCTCTAGTTTGGAGGCTAGCATGTTTAGTAACCTTTTCTTTGTTTATAAAATAGGTGTCATTGCAGTTAATCTCTTGGTATAAATGTCTCCCTCAAAAGTATGGGACCATGTTTTCATCAAGAAGAAAAAAAAAAAAAAAAAAAAAAAAGTAAAATGAAACCCAAAGAACTTGGAAGAAATTCACATCAATGTAAAAGCACATAAATTATTATTATTTTTTTTAAAGTTACCTCCACTAATAATAATAACCATTTAATTTTTATAGGCACTAAAAGGACAATTCTCCTGTATGGTCTGTTAGAGGAGATATGCTATCTCAATCTTAAAAGCAGAGCTGACAAGTGACATTTGCGAAATGAAAGGGAGGACAGAGTAGCAAAACAGTAAATGATGGTACATTACCCTATCATGTAAAAATGAAAAGTGGGAAGGGATGTAAAATTCACAGTCTTGCTATGACAAAAGAGAACACAGCTTATACGTGGATATAAGTTTAATTAAAATCTTAACAACTTGATTAATAAAAAAATCCAAACAGTTACTTTCATTCTGCCTGCAATGATACCAACAACTGCAGCCAAATCTTCTTCCTCATATATAAAAACCTCTTTGATAATGCAGCTTAAATTTTTATACAAAACTTTTCTAATATCTGCATCTTTTACCCTGGGGCTGTGGTCACCCTTGCAATGTCCTCCTCGTCCCTGAGGGCAAAGTTTCATCGGGATGGGGACATGGGGTTTCGGCAAGCTATCGGCATCCTGAGCCGTTTTCCAGGTGTAGTATGGTGTATGTGCTGGGGTTTCCTCCTCCTCCAGCACTGGGATTATTTTGTAGTTCTCCTTGGCACAACCTGCATTTTCCCCATTGTTACCCAGTTCTACTTTATGATCACTTTTTGGTTTTAGTTATTCTTAAAATTGCTTTTACCTGACTGATGGGGATGCACTTTCTTCATAATGGCTTGTTCTCTGTATTTGCAGGTGGGGATACTGGCATCCTCCTGGGTCTGCTCTCTTCCACACTGCCTTGTCTTCCAGAGCCCTGCCCTCAACTCTGCTAGAAGCAAAAGCTGCAGTGGCTGTGGCCCCACAGCCAGGTAACCCAGAGTGAGCCCATGCAATTCCTAAGGCCCCAACCTGCCAGCTCAGTAAAAAGTCTGGGACCTTTTCTTAGTAAGTGTAAAAGAGTTGTATTTACTGGGCTATGAGGTGCCTGCAAAATCTCTGGGCTTTGGCTTAATATCTAAATGTTTTAGTATTGACAGAGAGGGTGGAGGTCAAATGGCAAGGGCCTTTAGTGTGCCTTGTGTAGCAGAGTTTCAATTTAGAGAAAAAGGGGATTTAAATGATTTTTTTGCTGATCTCTGGTTGATATCCTTTCCCTCTTTTGAAAGCTTCCGTTTAATTCACACATGTGGCATAAAAATCAATCCAGTATGAGATGCAGCAAGGCTTCATAATCAGTGATTACAAAACAGGAAGCCTGGTATCAGAGAAAAATTGGGATTTCAATTTTCAGTTGAAGACTGTTGTCTTCAATTTAACTTGATTTTTCAGCACGCTCCTCAAATATTACTTGTCCAGCTGTGATGCGCCTCTGCTCTTACACTTCCTGTATTACACACTGGATTCCCGCACTGATGCCACACAATGGGAAAGATATGAAACCCTGTTATTTAACTGTCTTGTTTCTTTCTTTTTTCATTTTTTTTTTCTGCACATTTGAAAATCCTAGTCTGATTTAATAATAAAACAAACAAACAAAATCAACAAAATTATGAGAAGGAAAGAATTAGTGGTCAGTGAAATTCAGACATTTAGATTTATAGCTAAAAACAAACAAAAAACAAAAACAAAAACAAAAACAAGCTCTCTCCTTTCCTCTACCTATAATGAATTTTGTTGTAAGTGTAAGAGTCTCATCTATTCTCATCTATTTCTTACTAAATGAATCTTTGTAATGAATCTAGTACTTCTTCCTTGAGCTTTCTCTCAATTGCTTTCTCCCTCTCTCCCTCCTTCTCTCCCTCTCAAAAAAAAAAAAAAAAAAAAAAAAAAAAAATAAATGGCTTTTTCAGTGACCACTAGCACTATTACCTCTTCTCTTCACCCCTTAGGAGAGCTTTTACCTTTAATTTTGGTGCATCCTGCTGTGGCCATGTTATTGCTTAGCTATGACAAGAGTTTTAAAATTACAAACATGTGGGACTAGGGTTGCTGCATTTTGCTTTAGCTTTTAAAAGTGTCTTGTTGATGCTAATATACAGCACCCCTGCTGTGCTTTTTTTCTTGTTCTGATTTCCTTTTTTTTTTGTTACATTTTGCATGTGGTGCCTGAGTGATTAATATTTCATCAGCATGACACAGAGATGTGTTGCATTTGGATTTTCTGGAGTTCAGTTGCCACTGAATTGTGACTAATAGCTGGAGCTGGACCTCTAACAGTTTCATGGGATCACCATCAAACAGAAACAAACAACTGTTTGCCACATCATTAATCTATATGAAGTTAATGAAATACTTTCCTCTGCTCTAGAGGAAAGATAAATATCTTCTCTACAGTTTGTCTGAAAATAGTGAGTACTAATCTGTTCATATATAGCATTGACTTGTCTTAATTTGATGTTTAATGTAAAAGTCAATAAAAGATAACATAGTTTTATTAGTACAATATTTTGTTGCAAAAATGGAAGTGTTACAAATTTAATGAAAAACAACTTTTATCTGTGGATTTTGACTAGAGAAGACAAATGACTTCTAAAACTACATCAAGTGTACAAATATGTGTATATATGTAACAACCACTTTGTAAATTCACATCTATAATTTTAATATATACATTAAATTGAATCCAGTTTTTCTTATTTAGCACTAAATCACCTTATCTCTCATAAGAAATGTAAGGAAAAATATGTTGTGGGATCTTGAGTTTTTGAACAGAGGAATTATAATTTGATTTTTTTTTTTTCTAAAATTAATGCATGTTTTATGGAAACATGTATTGATGTGTGCTTCTTAAAGTACTTTTTCCACATAAACATTAAATTGGAGATCATGTGCATGTCTGAGTTAACCTTGCAAGCTGGTGGCAGTGGTGATGGGGTGATGGTGGACAGTAATCTGGAAACAGACCAGATTTCTATGATTTCATCAGAAAAAAATATGATTTTGAAGCAGGGGGAAAAACAAAACAAAACAAAACAAAACAAAACAAAAGAACACAGTTTAAATCTCTAAGCAACTCAGGCAGGAGAGTCCTTTGACTATATTTCTATTAAACTATCTGGTTCAGCTAAAAATGGTTGAGCTAAAAATCCACGTAAGTGCTCTTATCAGAAGCTCTTAGCTCTTTGTAGTGATCTCAGTAGGCTACAGTTCTACCAAAAACTCAGTGATCACATTAACAGTGAGAAAAACAATTAACATTGGCTTAACAAGTTACATGTACAAATACTTAATTTTTGATGGACAATTTACCACTGCTGTGGTTACTTTTATGATTACCATTGTGGATCTTTAACTATGGGACTGTTCAGCGGCAGACTTGTACCTAGGCTTAGCTGTGAAAGACAGACTTAAAGAAACAAAACAAACTGGTATCATGTGAAGTATTGAGCACAAAGAATTGAAAGTGATATATACTGTATTTTAATCTTTCAGAAAAACAAAGGAATTTCAAAAATGAACAGTAAAATTAATCTCATAACTGTAAAGAAAATTAATACTAAAACAATCTTAATACTAATTAATACTAAAACAATACTAAAACAATCTTAAATGTTCGTTTTATTTTATTAATTTTCTGTGATCTATCAGAACAGAATGGGAAAAATTCTTTTGACTGTTATCCCATCAAAAACATTTTTATTATTATGCGGTTTTCATCCAAAAATTAATAAAGGAAATTGTACCACAGTAAATGAATGAGAAAATCATATTGTATTGTCAATTTATTGAATTTGAATGTAACCAGAACCACACCCCAGATGAGCTGGATTTTCTCTAGGGTTGTTGACCACATGGTCATCCCTTGGTAAGATTGCTTCTGTGTTGTATTTCTTCCCACACGTGACATGTATGTGGTATGCTGCTGGAGGAGAAACTCTGTGTTCAGTGTTGCCAGTTCACATTTCTGTCTTTATTTTCTTTAGAGACTCTAAAACAATAGGAGACTTTATAAAAGTCTATCCAGGAAAATCAAGGTATTGCTTGACTTCTTTAGCTGACAAATGCAGAAATTCCCATATCTTCCACTATTCATGGTTGTGGTGAATGTTTTGAATATGTTACCTTAAAAATCAAGAAATAAGAAAACCATGAGAGATAACAAGGATATTTAGGGAGAAAGGAATAGCTCATTATTTCTGAATGGTTAGAAGCTGTATTGCTATGCATTATAATTTGGTGTCTTTCTTTCCATGCTATCAGTGGCACATCAGCTGCCAAAAAAGCATATGCTGAAGCAGAACAGTAACTTAAAGCTGTCTTCTGTAGCCCAGGGGAGTACTCTAGTTGTCATGCTGTTGGGTGTTCAGCAAAGTAGATGTCACGGTTTGTCCCGCAGGAATCATCCCACCTTGCTGCTGCAATGACTTCAGCTTTAGTCTCCTATGCATTACTGTGTTGCTGGGCTACAGAGTCATGATGATGAAAAGTGATTTATTACAAGGAAAGAACAGCTCCAAAGAAGAAATCTCCAAAGTGTTTGTGCTGGAATAAATAAGTTTTGTAGGCTATGCGATGCCTCCAAGATGTAGATTAAGGTTGAACTCCTCTCTCTGAATCATACACAGAGCAGTAGTTGGAAAGGAGAGAATCTCTTATCTTCCTTTTCAATAGAATTGGTTTCCTTCAGAGCAACAAAAGAATATATGAATTTTAAAACTTGTGGGGTAAGGAATAAAAAGCTAGGCAGAGACGGCAAATGAATCTCTTTCCTGGATCTCTTTCTCTTCACGGAGAGGTAAACCTTTATTAAGCTGAGAAAACATGGCCACCTCGTATTCCCTCTTGTTGGTAAGGTTTGCTGTGAATAGGTGGATAATTCATTTCCCTGTGGAGCTCTATACCTGATAACTCTGTCTGCTACCATGGATTTGAGCACACTGGAGGCCTGCCCCTAGCTCTGGGCAATATCATTTTGTGTAAAGGAATGCAATGCTGATGAAACAGACTTTGGGGATGATACCCAAAGCCACAGCATAGGCAGTTGCAAACTTCCTTTTGCTGTTTCAACTGCATGCTTTATCCTTTTCCTTTCACAGTCACAGTCATAAAATCCTCACACAGGCTCCATTTCCATTCAATATTTGGCCTGCTGAGAGCATCAATTAAAGTTGATTGCAGTGGGGGGATATTTTGGGGATCCATAAGCAAGAAAAGCATTGAAACAACTAATACATTTTATTTCATCAAGAAAAATCTAATTTCATGTAATGTACTCTGCCATCACTTTGTTTTGCTTTGCCTGCAAGATGAAATTGCAGATCTGTCTTGGTCCTGACCTGGGCTTAATCTGAACATTCAGTCTAAATGTGTGTAAAATTCCATATCCCATTACTAGTCTCCTGGGTCCTCCCTAAACAAATACAGTGGATTAAAATGCAAGTTCATTAGGTTAAAGTGCTTAATTATCTTAAAACTCTTAGTGTTAGAGTCAGACGTCAGGATTTGATTAGCACTGCAGGGAGGCTCTGTAAGGAGCAGAATGGAAATAGCCATTGTCCTAGTATAGTTAAAATGCTATAAATATGTAAATAAGGATACAAATATGGATCTAGATACATATGCAATATTTCTCAAATCTCAAATGAAATAATTAGCATAAGCTATTTTGATGTATCCTTATCTCTGGTCCTTAATTATATCAATGTAACAGTATTCCATATCCTATGACAATTTGTCATAATCACATTTCTTTCAATCTTGTTTATTGCTTTCTCTAATTATTAAAGTGCCTTTTATTTGTGTGAAGTGTAAAGGAAAAAATAATAAAACTTACTATTGACTTTTACTTCACCAAGTTCTAGAGTTCTGGGACTCTCATACAAAGTGTGATATAACTGAATTTTAACTTACAAAGATTACTTTAAAATGATTAATGAACTATCACCAAGGAAAGAAATGGAAATATTATTCCTTACCATAAAACAGCACAATTGTGCTAAAGCAGCCAAGGAGTCCTTATTTTCAGCTTCCTCCTGTCTGTCTTTATTACCTGAGAAGAGTTTGTGTACAGGAACGGGAGCATAAACTTATTTCCACATGAGATAATCTGATGATCAGTGTACTGCAAAGGTTTCTTCAGCATGTATGCATGGGGAAAAATGGAGCTTGATGACTTTTAGTGTGTTGTTTGGTATTCAGTCCCTTGAGGAAGAGAAAAGGTCTGTGCAAACTACCAAAATCCCCATTCAGTCCTATTATTCTTTGCATAGGCTTGAAAAAGACCAAAATTTCAACTGCTTACTAGCAGCAAACAGAAAATGATGTTGAAAATGATCATTAGATTAATCTTGAGTTTAAATGTCCGTGAAGTTCTTTTACCTTCTTTTAGCTTCAAGGGCCAGTTGAGACAGTCAGCCAATAGCTGTTTCTTCTGTGTTAAGGCTTTATTTCTCTTCTCCTTCCCCTTCCCCTTCCCCTTTTCCTATATAGTACTTTATTCTTAAGATATGGTAATTTTCTTTTAAGAGCTTGAAATATTATTTATTGTAGCCAATAACACAAGATGAAATCTGCCCTATAAGAGTGCACTGAATGGTTCCTGACAGATACTTTCCCAGGTGTGTAAGTATCTGTGGTTTACCAGGGCTGAGGAAATGGGAACTAGCATGCCTTTGGCAGAAGTGGCAGTGCCTATTGCAAACTTTAGTTTGTGCCAGGCAGTGTTGCATAAGAATTTGATGTGTTTTGAGGATGTAGCATCTCATCTCTTCCTTTTGGATATCCAGCGGGTCACACAATATCCGTGATGTGTCTGCTCTTCTGAGACTGAGGTATTTAATCTGCAGCTTGCTGCAGGGTTTCAAGACTTGTTACCAGAGTGAGGCTCAGGGCGCAACCTTCCAGTTCCCAGTGTGACAGCTTTGCTGGAGGAATGTTTCACTTGCATGTCTCTCTACTAAATGACACTATAATCAGATTTTTTACAAGGCATCAAAAGGACTCTATAAGGAGCTAGGGCAAAATCCTGCCCTTTGGAAGGTAGCAGGGTCAGAATGACAGCCAAATGATGCAAGTATTCAGCCAGGTGGTCCCCAGGGCAGAATTCAGAAGGCAAAGCTGAGCCTTATTCTGCTTCCTTGTACAAAGCACCTGCATCCGCATGCATGTTTCTCCCAAAAGAGAGTGTTCAGCAGTGGTTGCAGCAGTAGTCATTTAATCCTTTGGGTAGTGATGACTATGCACAGAAATATATTAAAAGTAAAAAGTATTCCTGGTAGGAATCCCAGTTTTCTTTTCCCCTTCCCCTTTTCCCTTTCACCCTTCTGACAATGTTAAATTTATATTTTGAAAAAAAGCAACAACAAAATGCTTTTTCTCAAACCCTGCTTTGGAAGAAAATCTAACTGAAACTGGAGAATGTCAGTTATATTCTATCATCAACGTTTTGTTAGTCAGTACTTCCTAATAAACATACTTGAAATATTTTAAAATGTAACTTTTGAAGGCATGAAATAATAGCCCATGCTTCTAATTTCTCATTTATTCTCAATATTTTAATTGCTTCTAACTTTGTTCAGGCTTTAGTTACTGCTTTGAAACATGGTGTCCTGAGTCCTGTTTTGCACTGAATTTTCTATCACTGTGTGTTCATGGAGTACAGACATACCACAGGAAATGTACTAATCTTTGGGTTTCTGTGGAAGTTTAATTTTACCCCTCTTATGGGGGTAAAGAATAAAATAGAAAAGTACAAGCAGTGAGATAGTTAACTGGCTCCAAGACAAGATGTTCACATAGCTCTAATTTTGACAAAAGTACATTGGCTTCCTGTGAAGCAAAGGATTGATTTTTAAACATAGTATTTGCAGACCAAGCACTATGTGGCTCAAGTCCAGCTCTCTTGAAAGACTTATTAATGGACCCTCACATTCTCTTTGTTCTTTTGAACATCATCAACTCCTTCAGACACCTACTGTAGCTTTCTGTGGTTCATATACTAGCATTCTTTTAATGGTTTCTTCACTTATTTATCGAACTTTTATGCTTTTAGACCATGTTCTTAATTTGTCTATTTCAAACAACCATCAGGATTTTTCTGTAAACAAGAATTTTTATTTTTGTTTTTATTTTTATTTTTAATGTTATTTTTTTTTAATTTCTTGGATTATTCTCTTCTATTATAAAATCATTATATTTAGTTTTCTAGCCCCCGAACATAATTAAAAATATATATTTTTTCCAGATGATTTTTAAATGGTTATGAATACTATAATTAATAACTTTGTACTGTTACCCATTTAATTTTATATATTTTATTTATTAATAATTCATTTATGAACAGACACATTGAATTATCAGGCAGTTTAATATTAATATTTACTGGTTTGTTCTGACATATGCCATAGCTTGAGGACTTGGATGTGGAGTGATTTGAATTCTGTTATTAATCCTCACTGACCTGGGAAGGCTGATCAACAATAGAATATAGGAAGAATAGAATATAGGAGGTTGACATAGAAAAGTGGTGCTGCTCTGCTCCTTCACCCTTATAGGAAATCCATGAGGCTCAGCAGTAAAAAAGCCTGGGAGATGGGAATGAAGAAACTGAGAGTGAAGATAATGATCTCACAGTAGTGGAACAGAAATAACAATGCTGAATCTTGAGTTAATGTCTATATTTGTTGTAATTTAATGATAAAGGAACAGGTTTTTATGGGCTACTACAAGCCACTGCAAAATGAGCATCGGATTTGTTTTCCAGTGCAGAGGGTGGCTTCTGTTTTCTCTGGTCACAGCTCAAATCAGACCCATCTGAAACATGGGCTTAAGTCTTCAAAAAGATAGTCTAGAGGTAATTCTTAAACCAATTTTTTAAGCAGGACCTTGAATGCCATACATGTATAATCATTTATATACATATGTGTATATATATGTATATATGCAAATATATATTTGAAAGGATCTAGAACTCCATGTATTTTCCCTATGAGTGCTACTATATGTTTGCCTTCACACATTCAATATTTTCCAAGCAAAGTTTATGATAGTGATGATATTATAGATGTGAGGATTAAAATAAGAATTATATTTATAATTTTTATATATTTATAATTTATTATATACATTATTTATCTATTTATCTATATTTATATATTTAGTTATAAATCTATTTTTATTTACGTACTTACAAATGAATTCATAATTTTAAAAAAATCTTCTCTTCCTTTAATTTTTGTGTGCTAAATCAGATCGTCATCAAATCTAATATTGCAAACACAGAGTTAAGTCCATTCAATTTTTTATTCCCATTTACATTATAAACACATAGTTCCAAAAATCTTTCATTTCATATTTTATGCAGTTAAATCTGTATTTAATTAAATATATATTTAAAGGTGTGTTTGGTTTTCAATAAAAATTGAGGAAAAGCTAATATCAAAATAAAACATTTGATTCTATCACTATTTCTTAACTTTCTTGTTTTGCATAAAAATATTCTATAAATAGGCTAATATTCCTATCATATTCACATCTCATTCCTTCCATTTGAATAGTTCCTTGCATTATCATTTGTAAATTTTTAAGCAAATTTACAGTGGTCTGCAGTCTCAGTCTTGGGGAAGGGCACATCTACAGGAAAACCAAAGGGAGTGTTATGTTGCCATTCTCTTTCAAGTACAGTTTTATTAACTAATATCTTATTAAAGCATACTCCAAAACATAATAAAAAAAAATAACTACTTTATTTAAATATATATATAGAAAAAAAAAAAAAAAAAAAAAAGGAGTGAAAGTAACATTTTCAAGCAATTTACATTTTTTTTTTTTTATAGAACATACACAACATCACATTATTTTAATCTCTCTCTCCTCTCTCTTTCTCTCTCTTTTTTTGCCTTTGATTTCCATATATAGAATTGTAGAACATGAAGCAAAAGTGTCTGTAAAGCTAAAGTAAAGCTGAAAACTGCTGTGGACCACTCTTTGGATTGTACTGCCAACTCTTATCCAAGGCTCCAGTGATAGTTTCAGAAAGAAAGTAATTCACGGGGTGATTTCTTGTCCTTTTTCTGTTTGTTTAGTTTTGTTTGTTTGTTTCAGAAAGTAACTTTTCTTCTCCATAACGAGTGAAATTAATCACGTTTTTGTCATGATTTAGGTCTTCTAATTTCCCGCAGCTGACTCAATCTGCAGTGTGTTGTGTTTGATATACTTAAGTCAGGATTTGAATTCAAACGTTCATCCTTGTTTAAGGCAGAAAAGCCTGCTGGCATAAATCGACTCTGCTTTATTGCCTGAATAGAAATGTCACTTCTTTAAAACTTGGTAACATCAACATGCAAAGAACCACTGTGATGAGTTGTAACAGGACAAAATATTCCCACATTTCTTAGTTTTCTTATCAATTTTATTGCTCTTCCTCTCTTACTGAATTGTAAAATACTGCATCTGATTCAGATTATTTATTCAGAAAGCTATGAGAATGGTCTTTCAAAGCAGGGTTTACTATATTTTTAATTTTATTATTTTATAGTAAATGTACAATGGCTTGAAAATAAACAGTAGAAGAGTCATGGAGAAATGCCACAGATATTTTACTTTCCAAAACCATTATCCTTATGCTTACATTGAAATGGGAGTATAGAAGGGAAAGACCAGTTGCAATTCAGCCTATGAACATTTTTTGTGTTGACTAATCATTATGAAAAATAGACAGGCATAATTTTAATACCAATGTCAAACTGTCCTTCTCTCAGGGAAAAATGTAAAGGAAATTTAGATTTTCTTTAAAATTTGATGTATGGAATTCTGTTTTCTACTGGCTAATGAGACTCTCTGAAGAGCATCTTACTGGGGAATTTTAGATGTATGCATAAGGCATGTTTAAGTATTTGAGTTAAGGCACCTTTAAAATTTTGTTTTGGGTAAAGGATAAAGAAGGCAAAATAGATTTTCATTCACACAGTATAAAGCATGAGCTTTGGCTGGGGATTTATTTCTTCAGGGTATGCAGTGGCTACAGCTCTGCCAAAAATTATCACCTGCAGAAAATCACACTTTGTAAGTTCTCAAAGAAATAGAACATTTTTTGCCCTGCAGCTTTTTTGCTTTCATAAGGAAGAAACTGTTTCATGAAGCATAGATCATTTTTGTATGTGAAGACTTGTTAGGGGTAAAATATCCCCTACCACACACACCCCAGGGCTAAAGAAAATTAAAGATTCAGGCATCTACTTGGTATGTATCAACATGTATCTTCTCAGTATTTGGCCTTAATGGTGCTGAAGTTGAGGATAAAATGCCAAAACAGAGTCCAGACAGATATATGGCAGGCACGTCCATGAGCATGTCTTGGGCACCACAGTCAGCTGGCACCTTTAGTGCCACACCTGCTCGGTTCTGGAAATGGGAATCTAGAGCGGATGAGGGAATGATGTTTAGTCAGAGACACTATTAATGGCCAGAGCTGTTATTTGCTCGTATATGGCCTAGCTCTGCCATTCCTACAAGCTGAGAAAGGCCATTAATAGTTAGACAGATAGATAATATAGATAGATATATAAAATATATCCATAATAATCCATAATATATCTATAATAATCTATATCTATCTATATTTATATAATCTATAATTATATCTATATCTATATAGATAGATAGATAGATGTAGGTAATATCTAAATCTAAATATATTATATATATAGAGAGAGGATATATATATATATATATTCTAAGTGTACATATCCTCTTACCCAGGCACCCAAGCCAAAATGGATCCTAACCCTCTGCATTTCATATCCACAGCTATAAGCATGTAACGCATTTCCCTTTAAAATGAGACCACTGCTAAAAAAATATGATGGGAGTGGTTATAAGCATACATATTTTATACATGTAAAGAAAACCTTATCTAATTCTGTAGTGATTAGAGGATTTGCTCAAAAAGTGGAAAGTTTTATTTATCCTGGATCTTCCCTGATCTAATTTTAGTTTCAAAGTTGTTCTAGTAAGCACAGAGTGCAGGAGACTGGAGGAATGGGAGCATTCCCTATCTCCTCCCCTCTGGTGCTAGGAAGAGTTTTGTCAACTCAAACATGATTTTCAGCCAGTGATCAATGTAATTGAGGGGATGGATTTGGGGATGCTAGTGACTAAAAACCATGTGCTTTGCACTGACTAATGAGATTTCCCCCTTTCCCAGCCCTACCACATAACACATCCTTTTGTGTTACAGAAGTTGAATCACGAATTCAGGTGTTGCAAGTAGATTTCCTGAGAGAAAGTGTGATTCCTCCCAATAAATATTTTCCAGTGAATGATTATAGTGGATTCTAATGAGCAGTATAAGATTTAGGATTTACTTTTAATTTCAGTAAGTAGCGTGATACAAATATGAATACTGTAGACAGTTTAAAACATATCCAGTTTTAGTCTTTCAAGGTAAAAATAAACATGACAGAATAATTTCAGTTTCCTGAATAGAAGTCTTCCTTAACTGATATCATTATGAAGAAATAGCAAAGCTAAAAGCTTCCGAACTAAAATTGAAGAGTCAAATATTTGTACATGCATGCACACACGTGTATATATATACATGTAAATAGTGAAAAATACAGATTATTTTGCTCAGGTTGTCTTATATTTCTCATGTGAATATTGTGATATAATTTGTTGAGCTCAGAATTCTTAATTAACTGGGTCCATGTAGCAGCATAGGCATTTGAAGAAATTTCTCTAAATGTAATTCTTTAAGAAGAGAGTTTCTTACGGTTAAAGTCATCTCACATGTAAAAGCATAAAGCTTGCAAGATGAACAGATATTCCAAAAATGACTCAAGACTACATGATAATAAAATACACACAAATGTCCCATCAGATTTGTTGGTTATCTGCTGAAGAAGGAACACTTACAGCAGTATAAGAGTACAGAATTAACACATAAAAAATAAGGTAAACGTAATATTTTGCTGACTTTTGGAACATCAATTTTATTTTAATTTATACACAATTTAATTTATATTTTATATATATATTAAAACCGCCTGAGAACTGAAGAGGTTGGAAGTCAGATATATTAATCACAGTAATTAACATGATATGAGACACATGGAAGAAGCATAGAAATAGCATGCAGGCATTCACCATGAATAGGGAGGCTGCACCAGCAGCAAAGTACTGTGTGACAGGATTAAAAACCTGTATGTAGAAGAAATACATTGATGTTTCATAGGGCAATTTCAAGAAGACAGAAGACAAGCAGAGAGGAAGAAAATACTTGCAGACAGAGCTAATAATTCAGGGGCTAGTACAAAACCTTATGAGGTCATTGGGATTGTTTTGCACAGCATTTTGAGACCTTCATGATCCTTATCTCTGAATTGAAGCCACTGGCAGCAAGGGGAGGTTGTTTCCCCTGATAGGATTGACATTATGGGAGATGCAGTGAATGAGCCATTTCCAGCATAAATAAAGCATTCTTACTCTTTCATACAGAAGACAGAAGAGATATCAGTTCCAGCACCGCGTGCAATTCTTGTTGCCTGTGTTCAGAAAGATTAAGTGAAAGTGTAAAAAAATGAATTTAGGAACTGGGAGCCTTGCTTATAGGGGCAATGAAAAGACCTAGCAAAATAAAAGCT
Organism: Aythya marila; assembly: GCF_965140915.1. Lineage (NCBI taxonomy): Eukaryota > Metazoa > Chordata > Aves > Anseriformes > Anatidae > Aythya > Aythya marila. The sequence goes on from NC_139042.1 coordinate 106,464,537, forward strand.
GTGTTTAAATGTATAAAAGACAAGCATGGAGAAAAGGGAAATTCTTCTCAGCTAAAGGATAACATTTGTCAAAGGACAAATTGAGATAACCTCAGCATATATGAATTTATGCTAGAAATTAAAAGCAGCTTTCAAACCCTCTGACCAATGAGACAGGATAAAATAGGTAGTGTGAATTTAACTGTCTTCAATATGAATTGTGTTGCAAGACTGCAGAAGAACTGTTTGATGTACTCCCCTAAAGCAGGAGAAGGTCCCTTTCAGCCTGTTTTCCATTTTCTTGATTCTGAACTTGCAGCAGAATATTTCAGCTAAATAAAATGGAAATGAGTGTTTAACTCAGCTAAAGTTTAATTTCAGCAAAAGTGTCTGTATTTGCTTTCCAAAAAGTTGAAGTATATGCATTTATATCTAACTGTGTAGGCTTTAACCACCAAACATATAAATAGATAATAAACAAAACATTTTATGTGGTACCAATAGACATATTTCATCTGTAGAGATTACTAGCATGTTCTGTAAACTTTTTTTTTTTTTTTTAATATGCCATGGGTACCTATTTAAACCTTTAAAAGTTCAAAGGTTTTTCAGAATAATATGCATTCTTTAAACCTGTTATTCACATGTTAAGTTGGAGTGAATTTTATTCTTACAGGTTGTTACAAGTAAAAGTTAAGATCTTATAAATAGTTATATATAGGCTAAATATTCACTTCATTTCACCCTACATGTTAATTGAATAACATGGATACTAATATAATCCTATATATTTCAGAGTTGCTAATTTTACCCAATATATTTGTGATTTCACTGGGATGTTGTTGATTACAGTAGTTACAAATTAATTTATGCATTGCAATTAATTTTATTCACAGGGAATTTTGATGACAACTATATTACTGATGTACTGTCTTTTATAAGATTTTTCATTCAACCTTCAATAATGAAACCATGTTATTTAAATGACCAAATGTATTTTCAATTATAAGCCTTTAAATAATAGGCGAGGGAGGAAAAGAATATTGTTTTTAGATATTTGGTTATATAAGAGAAGGTCAAAACCTCATTATCACTGTATTTTTTGAAGAAATTGAGAGACTATATTACTAGTAAGGTAATTAACATTACAAAGAGATTTATGTATTGTTAGCCTGATTTTTCTTCTGTTACTTTATTTTTGAACCTGACGCTGTGGAAAATGACTGGTAACTTATGCTTAATATTTTAGCACCTTTTGTTACACATATTTTTGTTTTCATAACAAGCCTATAACAGGATAAAAATGGAGCAATGGTCAATTCAGGCTTTTGAGTATTAAGTTTGGACTGCAAATGAATTCTGTTTTCTAAAAACTGAATTGTTGCAAACTCTGTTTTTGAAAGTCTTAAGAATATAGTGGAAACAGAAAATTGATTTTTCATACAGAAGCCTTAATTCTCCAGACTTAGGGCTTCTCCAGGTGTTGTTTCTCCTTTGCAGTTTAAGCCTTTGTTTACTCTGCATTTTTGTTCTGTATTTACATGGCCGTTTTTGTTTAAGCGCTGAAGTTAATAAGAACCTGACAGCTGTATAGCAGGTATTTCAACCTCCTTCAGTGCCCAACACACATTGCTTAGTACACATCCATCAAACTGGCACCTAAAGAAGCCTAGGAAGGATGTTGTGTCTTAATGAAACTTTGACAATAGTGGAAGTGCCTTCAGAGATTTGTCCCTGAGTGTAACATGGGAGAAGTTAGCAGATTGGTTCCCTTTCTAATTTATCATTTGTCAGGCCTTCAGGTATATATACTTTAATCCTGAATTTGTCATTGTTTGATATTCCAGACTTAATTTCCATACTACTCTATGTCAAAACAAGACTAAATTATTATAAGGAAGCGGAAATACATTTTTGTAAGAATGATATAACATGATCACTTTTGTAGAATTAAAGCATTTATATGTATGGTCATTTAATGTCATACATGTATATTTTTGAGCTTGCTAACTAAGTGAGCTGGATTAAATAAAATTGTGTAAGTTGCCGATTGTTAATTTAGTTCTTGATACTATTTTTTAAAATGTTTATAAATTTACATAACATATAATTTCAGATTATGTTCTTTAAAAATGTCCTCTTATGATGACATATTTCATCAAGACACACATTTAAAAGGTAAAAAAAACTTCTAAAACAGATTGAATAATTCTCCTTTATGGCTAAAAATCTGAGAGTCTCACTAAACTAAAAAGTGAATTAACTGTAACATTCTCTTCCACCACCAAACACAGACAATTTATAAAAGAAAAACTAAAAAAATCAGAACCACATCATTTTCCAAAGTTTGAGAGTAGGGTATAAATTGTAATAAGAATAAAGTTTAATGGCATACTAGTTCTTAATTTACTATTTATTTACTTATGTGAAAATGTTTCTGTGTTTTTGAACTGTCCATGTGAGACTAAAGGGAAAAAAAAAAAAAAAAAGTACACCATGTATCTTATCTACATATGTGAATAAAATGTAAATGTAAATAAAATGTAAAATGTAAAATGTAAAATAAACAATCAGGATTTCAGAAGTGCTGTTCTTGTTGTCAACTGCTATGAGAGTCCTTTGAATATTTGAAAAGCCAGCCAGGTACCTAGTATCTGAATGAGGTTTTAGAATTTTTTGTTGTTGTTTTTTAATTTGCTTTTGGTTTTTAAATCTTTTTTGTTTGTTTGTTTGTTTTTTAATTTGTTTGCTTTTAAGTGCTGAAATACCTGCAAACGAAATTAATGGAATTAAAGGACACGAACAATTCTTATGTAAAACTTAGATGATTTTTTTCCAGAAATTAAAAACGTTACTAAATTTCATGATCTCTGCTTATTCTATCTTTTAATGTTAGTGAACGTTGAAAAAGTACTACTCTGAGATTCAATATTGCTTTGTTATCAACATTAAGAAAAAATATAAATATCTGTGGTTTATGCCTTCAAACTATGATATTTATTTATTTATTTATTTATTTACTATGCCTGTGCTAAAATTCCTTTCAAATCTTGACATTTCCTCCTCTGCTTTTCTTCTTACTACTTTGTTTTCCATACATTTTCTCCTAGGGATTTTCTCCTTGTTATTCTCATCTCTACCTTTTTATTTTTATTTTTTATTATTTTTTTAATTCACTTTCATGTCCTGCCTCTCATTTTCCTGTTTCCCTTTCTGACGTTTGTTTTTTTCTTCTGCTTTTTTTGTTGCTGTTTCTTTCCAGTCTTACAATTTCTTCAGATTCTCATTCTCTAATTACTTTTTTTTCTTCATCTCTTTTGCTGAATCTAGCGCATATTGTTTGTTACATTTACATATACTGCATTTTCCTATCTCCCCCATGCTTATACTTTGTATAAGTCTTTACTCTTACTGAAGGTTTTCTTTTGTTTCCTCTTTGTACTCTGCTTTCAAATCAGCCACTGTAAACACTGCAGATATCACAAGCAGCTATTTTAGAGGCAATCCCATCATAATTTTAGGAAGCAATCCCAGCATGCCAGTTTCTTATGCATAGTTATGTGTGTCTTCATTCAAGACACAGATATGATTATATGGCTCTTTCTGTGTTGCAGTTCCATTACTATGGTAACACGACACATCTACCATTTGTGTGTGATGGGGAATCCAGGAAGTGGGCCCATTTATCTGATCTATAATACATATAATACATAGAATGATTTGAAGAAACTTAATAGCAATGACTACTCCATTTAGTCCTTAAACTAAATGGAATCAGAACAGCATCTACCTACCTACCTATCTATTTGTCTACCTATCTAATCTATCTATTAACAGTTTACTTTAATACAGTCAAATAATAAAATAATTAAACTATATATGTTTTTTTTCCCCTATTTTAAATAATAAATTTGTTCTCAGCACTTCTGGTCTTGGATGACAGCACTTCTGTTCTGCACTTACCAGTGAAATCTTTTCAAATGCCTGACTAACTGGTAATGGAAGAATTCCACCTGGAAGAGAGACTATAATCTTATAAATAATGCCAGAACTATAATTAGTTCTGTGTTCCAGAGTTTGTCAGATTTTAAAATGTTTTAAAAGTTCATCCATAAATACTGAGAAATATGTCAGAACACCACACAGAGGAGAAGTGAAGAGTTGTTGGCTGTTTGATACAGGAATGAACTCTTTCAGAGGTGCAGGGAATGAAAAAATTAGTTAATCCAAATTTTTGAGGCTGAATGCAATTTGCTGCAAAAACCCTTCTCCCTTCCCCCCTGCTCCTTCTACTTTGTACATCCCCCGCAATCCCCCCCCCCCTCCAAAAAAAAAAAAAAGTCACAGATGACCTAGCTATATAATTACTAAAAGACAATCTCTGCTGGGAAGGCCTTGAGCAGATAGAGATGTTACAGGCAGGTAGAGATGTTACAGATGTTACAGGCAGGTAGAGATGTTACAATTTTGCCCAAGGTACATAGTAAAAATTAGGATGCTTAGAAAACTAGTCTCCCTTGGGAAAAAAAAAAAAAAAAAAAAAAAAAGGCAGATTTTTTGACATTTTTTCTTGGTACATATATGTTGATTAATATATTTTTACTAGGAAATTACTTGAGTATCTATCACATAACTATGTGTGCTCTTTCTTTCTGCTGGACAAAAATCCATTAGGCTAACAGATTTCATTTTGGTTCTTACATTTTATAATTGCTTTATTTTTCTTTACATATATTTTGATGGCAAAATACCCATGACATAGGGGAGTCTCAAGTTAGGGATTTAGGAAGAATGTAGGTATGTGACTACCATGTGCAATGTTGAAGAGGCTTATGGGGAGTAGTTTTGACACTCTCTCTCTCTCTGCCTCTCCCTCCCCACTCCCTCAAACCCCCCTCCTTTTTAATGATAGTCTATGCAGTATCAAAAGACACTCTGATGATAAATGGCATAGAGCAGCCCAGGGGACCACTATCTCCTTGGTCACACCAAACCACAATGCCTGTCTTTGGCTCAATTAGGCCTTTCTCTCTCTCCACAGCTTAAAAAAGAGCTTTAATGGGAAAGGAGGAAACGCTTCCATTCCAGACCACCCTCTTAATCTGGATGCTGTCTATTGGAACTAGTGAGTTCTTTTTTAAATTCCCAGAAAACCCACCAAAAAAAAAAATCATAAAACCCTTAAAAAAACCCCAACCAACCAACCAACAGCCAAACAAAAAAAAAAAACAACACATTACATTAACTTCTGTTTCTAGTGTTTGAATTGTTAGGTTAGGTTAATTATGATATGTTGTGGTCTTTGATATCAAAGACACATACATCCTTGGTTACAATTTTTGGTGTGTGTATGTGAAGTGCTCTGATTCGCTAAGAGGTGCTTTCCTGAGAAAGGTCATTTTCAGAGGAACACTTCTGGATCTTGGTTGTCAGCAGTAGATACTGGATTGCTCAGTCTGGGTTGGTGCAGGGAATGTCAACATGTCTGGCAGTACTCATTCATTTCCAGGTAGTTGTTATTCTTGCTAAGCACTGACTTCAGGGTCTAAGTTGTTAGCATGGTGCCTACTGTCAGCCTTATGCATTTTTTCTTTTATATTGCTGTTGGAGATTTGATTCTAGGATTCCCTTAGATTGGACAGGTTATTAACTTGCATGAGTAAACATTAAAAAGTTCTGCAGTTTCCTCCAGCAAAAATCATGCTGAAAATCAAACATTTGTTTTAGCTTTGAATATATTATAAATAGATATCATAAAGATATAATGTCTTTGATTATTTTTTCCTTTCACGTTCATCTTCATTAAGATCCTTAGAAATATTTTAACTGATGATTTAGGTTTAATCTCAGGTGTTTCAGGTCTCTAAGACTGAGTCATATGAATCATATAGCCATCTTTCTCTGAGCTAGGTAAGGACCTAAGGAAACTTTTCTCAACTGTAGGTTCAAAAGCTAATAATTATCAGCTTTTAATCTGATAATCTTCCAAGATCTGAGACCTTGATGTAACTGTTCTGCATTGGAGATAAAATGACTGCAGCTTCTCACAATAAATAGCTTTCTTCAGGTTCAGAAGATGCATTTTTATCTGACCTTCTCCCTGTTTGGAGTAGGTGATAGTTGCTTCTGTACATGAAACCAATCAGACAATTCAGGAAGTCTATCAAGGAAAAAAAAAAAAAATCAAAAATCCTGTACTTAAAAAGCAGTCATTAGTTAAACAGGCATCCATTTTGTAGCTGTCATTGTCTCCAACATTTACTTGTATATCAAAGCAGAGAAGGAGAGGAAATAAAACAGAGTATTTTGTAGGTAAACTAGACAGGAAACTGTGGAAGAAAAAAGCTATTTTATCTTTTTCTTTTCATTTTAGTTGTTATTGCTAATACCATACTTACTAGTATCATTCTTTAAATTGTAAGGGCTTTTAAAATTAAGACATTCCTAGGAAAACTTTACTTCTACCCTACAAAGTAGTACTGATATTAAATATTGAGAGAGGGAGTAGTATTTTCATGTAGGGTAGTAGAATGAGTAGAATCTCCCCATATGGTTCCCCCCCCCCTCCCCTTCCCCTCCCTATTTAAAAAAAAAAAATATATATATATATAATAATAACCTTTTAATAATAACCTATAAATAATAACCTATTATTATATATATAATAATAAACTTATTCAATGTCATTTGAACCATTTTATTTTTACAGAAGCTGGTAACCTCTCTCTTATCTTTTTCTTTCTCTTCTCTATTGTCCCTCATTCCTTTATTATTATTAACATTATTATTGTTTTATTGTTAAGATATCCTTTTTTTTTTTTTTCCTCTCTCTTATGCTTTCTTTATAATTTTATTTTATCTCTGCCTATTTTAGCCTCTCCAATCTATAAGTTTTTGGCAAACCATTCTTCCTGATGAGACAGAAAAACAAACAAACAAACAAAACAAACCTTTTCTTTTTTTTTTTATTGTGTGAAATATTTTGGAAAATGATGGATCAATTAAATAATGGGATGGACCTAACCATCATGTATTATACATATAGAAGGTCGGTATTTCAAATCACGGAAATGACTGTGATGTATCTTTCCAGATGTCCTACTCACAGTGCAGTTCTTTTAAAATTAACTGGCTCCTCAGTCAAACCCAAATGAAGGAATATCTTTCACAGGTGCTCAAGCTAAGCTACAGGCAATAGATATTGTCAAACTAGAATCTCTTAAGAAACATGGATCAAACAATTCAGTAGAGTGTACCAGAGTACTCAGGAGAGTCTATTCAGAATCCACAGAGATATCAAATAAAGCAACAATAATGAAAATGGAGGTATGTAGGGGACCTTTGATGACAGAATTAATGAATAACTGAGATTTACCAGTTTCTATTGTATTGCGTTCAGGGTAGGATAGAGGAGCTGCTGAGACTGTATTGATTTGTGAAAAAGGTTTACTACTGCAATTAATGTATTTGTGGCCATATCTAAATTCCCTGTGCATTAGATGTACTGGCATTGTGCAGATGGCAGAATAATTATGTCATGCAGTGGAGCATATTTCAGCTCAAGCAGCAGTGCACTCAATTGGCTGCAGCAAAGCTGTGTTTCCACTTAAGGTGAACCAAAAGAAAAGAAATGAGTAGTTTCATCGAATACTTGTGCAGTCCCTACAACTGCCCTGTGCTGTTTGGATCAGATCATCCTGTCTATCATTAGGTATGACTCTATTCAAAGTGGCTGATTTCAGCTGAAATAGCAATGATGGCAAAAACTCTGTGTTTAGTGTGTTACGTGGATTTCTTTGAATGTGAAAGCATTGATCTAAACAGAAAATTATTATTCTACACGTACCTACTAGTCAAGGGTAAGGAGTTAATATTAACCTATGTTATGAACTTAATCAAAGCAAGCATCTGTGAGATGCTTGCCACACGACTGAAATTTCAACAATTACAGACGCCTTATCTGATCCATCAGATCTGATCCATCAGAATGACAGAGAAGGCTTCCGTCATTCTTCTTTTGCTGCTTGTCCATTGATGTGATAAATTGGTATTTTTCTAAGTTGTTCCATTTCCTTGGCTATGTGTTTTGATATGACCCAACAAATTGGGCCTAACCTTGCTGAGATAAAGTCAGAGTAGTCACTGGAATTTCAAGTTACTTGCTAACCTAGTGTTTTGACCTGTAGCTTTTTAGCTTTTATGATTTAACAACAAATAGAACATCAGAGACAAAAAGATAAGGGCTCAACAGTTTGAAGTTAGATGATAGCACCCATATTCTTAACACAGTTTTAATATAAGCATAATGTCATTGAAAACACAGATTTCAACATATCAGTGGCACAATATAGGTAGAATTCTTGCTCTCTAGAAATCAAGATGTGCTTTTCCATGACATTTGGGGGGGGGGGGGGGGAGGGTCAGGGTTTCATAAAGTGTGAGTAAAAGTAAAATAATATTTTCTGTGTTAATCTTTGATGGCAGCCTCAGAAAGTAAGGACACCGCATCTTTATTTTCCCATTTCCTATTGTGGATTTAATTATATTCTGCTTTACCTCCAAGTATCAGTTATAATATCCTTCACAAGATCAAACACAAAGAAATCCCTTCTGAAAGTAAAATTTGTAGAACAAGTTATTTGCCAATCAAATCAATTATTGTCTGTCTAGCAAATATTTTCTCGGATTCCTTCTGTATAGTATTCTGTATCATTGAATGCAAAGAAATGATTAATCAATGAATCATACAGTAAGTAAATTAGATGGTGATATTCTGGCTCTTACACTACAGAAAATGTTGAACACAAAGAGTGGAATCTTTCCTCCAAAAGGGATACAAAATTACACAGGCTCATCTCAATTCAGCCCCAGGCACCCACACTCCCTACTGGCAGCTGAGTATTTAATTCCTTGGAACATTTCTATTATTAATTTGTCTAACAGAAACAATCACCGTAAAATTATTCAGCATGCTCTCATTATTAAAATCTCTAAAATCAATCAGATCTACACTGATTTCTGCCAGGTGATATTTTTGCCCTGCTAGTAGACAAAATGAAGGAAATACGTTTATTTTGGGACATGCATATGTTGACTAATTCTTGGAGGTACACGTTTGGATAAAAAAGTTTGTAACTGTCTATAGTCTTGTGTAAGGAACATTGTTATGAGCTTTGTATGTGTATGCTTTAGAAAGGCATATTCTGTTACATGAGGCTAAAATACTTGTTGCTGAAATCAGCTATAAAATGAGAATGGATTTTTCTTTTAGTGATAAGAAAACATGGATTAAGACCTCTGGGGATATACAGCAGAATCTACAATAGCAGTCCCCCCTTAAGCCAGATAAGAAAGCCTATTAGACAGATGGTATCACACATGAAAAAAAGTGATCAAGCTGTGAGAAAGAGAGACGGATCTACTTAGTGTGATAATTAGAAAAGAAAACCCCAAATGAAGTGCAAAATAGTAAAATATAACATCACAGCTGGAAAAAAAAATGGTGGAGATTGTATTTTGGACCTAGGAATAGGATAGATTAAAACATAAAGGGAGGCCTATGAAATTTGTTACAAGAATTAGGGGAGAATTTTCATTACGAGTTATGGGATAGGAGTTCACTATCTCACTGAAAGCAGAACTGATCAGATTCCTGTCTGGTGCCAGTAACGGTTTTGGAATTTGAACCACATAATCTCACTTTTTTTTTTACTTACTTTTTTTTTTTTTTTCCCCCTAATTTCTGCTAAGTCCAATAGATCAAATTCTGTATTTGCTTACTGGGTGCATATGTGTAAACAAGGTGAAAACAACTATTTACTGCAATAAGCTTTAACTGAGTTCATAACTATAGTGTAGAGTGAAAGTAGGTTTTTACTAAATTAAAACTTTAATTTAAAATTATATTTTAAATAATATTTAAAATTTTTAATAGTATTTAATCGATGATTTTAATAATATTTAATTATTATTTTAATATTTAGTTATTATTTTAATAATATTTAAAATATTTAATATTTTACTTTAAAATACTACTTTAAGTCTCCAAGTCTCTAGACTGTTTACTTTATTTATTATTATTATTTTTTTAATGTCAGTTTGTTAGACTGACCTTTAGCTTCACTAAGATTGATTTAAGATTAATCTCTTTTCATAGTCGTACTTCCAGAGAACCCTAGCTTCAGCATTTAAAACAATTAAGTGTCACTGCTGCTTCAACTACACAACATACTGCTTATGAAATTCATGTAGTTCAGGAGTGAACATTCGTGGTCATTAAGAAAAATCCATATGATATGATTCTATGATATGATTCTACAACGTGATTCTACTGAAGTTGAGCTGGACTTTATGGTGCTTTCTCCAAAGGCTATGGCATCAGTAATCTGTTATTTGATAATGCTCTTAGATGTATGGTTTGATTTTTGGGTTGTCCTGTGTGGACCCAGGATTTGAGGCCCAATAATCCTTGTGGGTCCCTCACAATTTGGGATATTCTGTGATTATATGATTCTAGGCATATGGAGTACTTTCCATCAAAGAGAAATTATTTTTCAAATAATAGTTTTGATAATTCCTTAGTAATAGTTAGTAATAGTAAAACCCTATTAACCCTATTATATCCCTTTTTCACGTTCTTATATTCTTCATAGCTCTTCTAGCTGACTGGTCATTTATTCTAGTTCATTATGATAGTTTTCTCTATTTATGAAGCTTTTACATTGTTTTATCACTTTTTATTCACTAAATATTATTTTTGTTTAATAATCCTGTTTGCTAAAGGCTTGTCAAAGTTGTCTTTTTAAGTTGAGGTAAGTCCATTAGGAATCACCCACTGCTGACATTTTCATCCATGTGAACACATGATGACAGACTCACAAATACACACTCCTGCTTAACTTTGCTCTTTTTCTTCTCATTTCTCATACTGCACGATGTGTTAAAAACCTTTGATACTCATCAAAGTTATCAGAACTATTCATATATCTGCATTAAATTGTTTTTGTCACCATTAGCCCCAAAGAGGTCAATTTTTCAAAACATTCCACAAAAGGATTTATGAATGTCATAAATTGTGCCTGCCACACACACAGCTCTTAGGGCTTATTTGAAAATGTAAACTAATGTGTTCTATTTATTTCTAGGTTTAAATGTAGTGCCAGAACATCAACTATTTAAAACCAATTATAAGTCTACTGATGGTTGTTTTTTTTCCACAATTTTCTTTTATTATATTACATACAGTATTTCAGCAAGCAGTTTCACTGGGCCATTTTTACCTCACTGGAAAAAACATTATGAATTATCTTTTCAACCAAAAGAATTAATTCATGTTATTTTTTCTTTTCTTTTTTTTTTTTTTTAATGCTTACAAAGAAAAAAGGATTTATTCTTTTTCTTTTTCTTTTTCTTTTTCTTTTTCTTTTTCTTTTTCTTTTTCTTTTTCTTTTTCTTTTTCTTTTTCTTTTTCTTTTTCTTTTTCTTTTTCTTTTTCTTTTCCTTTTCCTTTTCCTTTTTTCTCTTCTTCTTCTTCTTCTTCTTCTTCTTCTTCTTCTTCTTCTTCTTCTTCTTCCTCTTCTTTTTCCTTTTCTTTTTTCTTTTTTTCTTTTTCTTTTTCTTTTTCTTTTTCTTTTTCTTTTTCTTTTTCTTTTTCTTTTTCTTTTTCTTTTTCTTTTTCTTTTCCTTTTCCTTTTCCTTTTCTCTTCTTCTTCTTCTTCTTCTTCTTCTTCTTCTTCTTCTTCTTCTTCTTCTTCTTCTTCCTCTTCTTTTTCCTTTTCTTTTTCCTTTTCTTTTTTCTTTTTTTTCTTTTTCCTTTTCTTTTTTCTTTTTTTCTTTTTTTCTTTTTCTTTTTCTTTTTCTTTTTCTTTTTCTTTTTCTTTTTCTTTTTCTTTTTCTTTTTCTTTTTCTTTTTCTTTTTCTTTTTCTTTTCCTTTCTCTTTCTCTTTGTTTGTTTTGGTAACAGATCCCTGCTTCTCCCTTTCCCTGGAATTCAAATTTAGCCTGCGACTCTTTGTACTAATATGAAACAAGTATTTATGCTACTTATTGATAAGTTGCAGATTTGACGTGATGCTGGCCAATTTTTTTTCAGGCTTTTAAAACTTTCAGTTAATTCCTCATTTAACACCATCTACACATATGTATGACCACAACTGAATCTGAACTTTACTGCTGGTAATTTTTCATTATCTGTGCTGATCAAACTGTTTTTGTCATGTTCCAATTTATTTTGTCAAGTCAATAAATCTTTATTTATGGTCTGGCTGGAAATTTTCCCTGGTGATTTGCTTCTATAAGGTGTTGGTTTCTATCCTGCCAGCCGTCTAAGCCAAAAAAGTTCAGAGCAGTCGGAACTTAATAGAAATATTTGATACTATATTACATTAATTTCCAGGTTAAGACACAATATATATATTCTTTTCTATCATAACATTCTGATTAAAATGACTTCCACTTCTGCACTCTATTTATATTTAGATAGGTTTTCTCCAGCTTATTTTTCTTTATTCCACAGCTGATAGTAAACATAGAGCAGTACCAAAATATCACTGGAAGTAATTTGGCCAAGTTACACCATTTCAATTAAGTGATAATAAAATCTAATAAAACTTCCTAAAAGTTTATATATATATATATACATATATATATACACACACATATATATACACACACACACATATATACAGACATTTCTATCACCATTTTTATCCATATGGAGTCAAGGAAACTAGGTGCTTCAGGTTTTTGTGCCTACAGTTCATAAGCAAAATATTATTGCAGTCTTCTGGTATTAGTGACACAAATGGTGAGATCTGTGACGAGTTATTTGGGTTTGTATCAACTTCTGTTTACAGCAGGATACATGAATATAGGGTCCCTTACAGTCAGAGAGAGATCACTACTGCAAAAGTGCTCAGAAATCAGAATCAAGACCTCTTTCTTCTCCCACATCCTTTGTCTACTTACTTAGCACCCATAAGTGGAATTATATCTTCATATTTACATATATATGTATATATAATATTCATATTATATCTTTATATTATTGTACATCTGGAAGAAAATGAGGCTGAATACCATTTTGCTAATGCCAGAGCAATTAGGAGCCAAAACAATGTCCAGAATCTTATGGGCAGCTCCTAGGAGAACTAGCTGACCTAGACACACACAAGAATTAATTGCTACTCTCTTTGTTTCCCACAATCTTGCAATCTTGCAGAGATGGAAAAGAACTGAGATATTTCTGTAGTAGACTGACACTAAGAATGATATGCCTTTGAGAAATTCTCTGAGTGCACTTTTTAGCATTTCTGAGTGTTTCCTTTACCCTTAATCTCAATATCTATTCATATTTCTGTGGGCAACTTGCAACAACAAAACACCCTTTCCTTTCTTTTTTTTTTTTTTTTTTTTTGGTGTGGCCAACTCCAGGAGTAATTTAATTTTATATGGCATATACCATAATGAAAAAAAGGAAAAAAAAAAAAGGTATATGTAAATCTATTCACACTTAAATTTTGACACTAATTTCACCATTCATGTTATTAAGTTACTGCTACATATTTGGTGAAGTAAAACATCCCTTTCCTTCTGTCTCCTGTTGCTTCTAACTTGGTGGTAGGATTGTGTATCATGGCCTAATCTAATAAATGCCTTCTTTTAGTGTTGAATTCAGTGCTATGAATAAAGCCATTGAAAATGGTAGATACATAATATCCTTTCCTCATAATAGCTGAAAAGCAAAGTGTTCTGGTATAGCAAGCCACTCTGTTGTAGCTAAAGAAACTATATTCTGTTACAAACTGAAACATTAACAACTGATTTGCAAACCATTTTTAGTCCTCAAAATAAAACCTGTCAACTGCCTTGCATTAACATTTTCTTGTTAAAATAGTTGAGTCATAGGGTCTAAAATTTCAATGAATATCAGTCTTATCTGAAATAATATGTAGATAATAAAATGTGGAGGAATGGTTAAGTGAAGTAGGTCATGTGAATGTTGAGCAGCTAGGAGGTCGCGAGCTAACAAAGTATCGAACACAGCTCATATGAGCCTGAGAAAGTACGTAAATGCGGCCTGGGAAGGAATGTACGTTCTGGGAGGTTTCAGGGAGGTTTCAGGGAGGTTTCAGGTACAAAGACATGATATCTGTTGGTGGTCTGGGAAAGTACTAACTGTGTTATTTCGGTTGATGGGAGTGAGAAACTAGCTGATAAAATAGAGAAATGTACTAACCAATCATGAGCTTAGCTTTTGCAATATGTATGAGCTAATTATATTGAATTAGATAAAAGACGACTGAGCTATCCAATAAATCGAAGTTCACTGATCACTCATATTGAGCGTCTGTGTCTTCCTTCCGTCGACAACAAATGTCCTCGCAACAATAAAACACTCTCCATCTGCTCCTGCTTTATTTCATTATGAAAAAAGATTCATTCAGGTAGGTAACTTAACCTGCAGACTAACTAAAATGATGTTTGCATCTGACACTTGATGAGCAAATTATTTTCAGAAAATGTTCATAATGTATAGACAGAAGGAAAAAAGAGAAGTAAAGTGGACTCTCGCCTTCCCACTCCCACCCAGACCTTGCCATTCATCACTCAAAGTATTCTGCCTTACAAATACTCCCCACACATAAACTTCATAGCATATTATTTTAGGTTTATAATTGTGCAAATTTGGAGAGTTTTTCACTGGTTATATCTTCATGGAAATTCATTAATGTAATCCTGGAGTGATGAACTGAGGAATTAGGCCCTTTATTTTTAATAAAATTCATAATATTATCAGATTACCTCTCTCTATTGAAATCTCATTTGCAAATATAAAGCTATATCTTAAAATCTATACAAACATAACTACCAGGAGTAGATCTCCTGAAGTTATTGATTCTATTAAGGCTGGCTGGAACTCTACATTTTTATATGCTAGGACACAAGCACTGGTCAGTATTTGGCTAGGTTTGCTATCGGAAAGTATGACTCTGAAGGTGGTGTGCCCTCTTTCTGGAGTAGAGAATACTTGTCTGGGTGAGCAGCACCTCCACAGTTTGCCATCTTCTGGGATCCTGGGCAGAATGACATTTCTCCAGGTCTGATGGCTTAGGTGATTGCTGAAGTAGAGCATTTACAGCCTGCCCTTCCACTGCTGCTCAGAGACAAATATGACATTTTGTCAAGCTGTGAATAGAATCTGCCTCCTAACTCAGGTGATTTCAAGGTCATGCAATCAGTTCATATTTCAGGACTGCAAAATTTCTTCTTCAGTGTATGAATCTTGGTAGGTTTCAAGAGAAATACAATCTCCATTTCTCCTCCTACAACTAATTGTCTGGCAGAAGAATAACAGAAAAGGAAGAAGTGCCATCCTTGAAAATGTGACCTCTACCTCACAAAAGTAGATATGGTACCATAAGAGAATTTGAAGTAGCAGAATTGTGATACGTATAATGTAGTGTCTTTGCACTTGTCCAAGTTATCTTAGACTAACTGTTTTATTTACTATGTGTTTTACCTTTTTCTTCTAATACTATTAAGGAGGACAACTTTGGATCAATTTAGTTGGAAAACATTAACATGACCAAGGTGAAATGTATATGCAGATCTGTTTGGCCTCTTTCCATCCATTTGTGTATTTTGCCCTTCAGGCTATTTTTATTTGTTCTGTTTGCATTTTTTTTCCAGTGTGTCCTTTTCCTATAAGTTGCTAATAAATGAGAGAAAGCCTGCAGAAATTTGAAAAAAAAAAAAAAAAAAAAAAAAAAAAAAAAAAAACAACAACAAAATCAGACTGTTTGAAAAACCAAGAATGTAATTTCAGGAGGTTCATTTTTACTATTTTTTCATGTCTTTGTTGCACATTGGATACTTTTCTTTTTAAATTCTTATATATTTCTTACAAACAGACTCTGATTTGGCTTTCAAATTATTTGGAGATATGTAAATGAATGATGACCTGAAAATATTGATTATTTTTTTCAAGTCTTAGTATAGTTTATTATTATCTTGTCCCACTGAAGTTCTTACAATGTGGGATGGGTTATAATATAGAAGGGCCATTGACTGCCTACAGAAAAACTTACAAGACATTGAAGTCTTTTGTAATCCAGTACATTTAAAAAAAAAAAAAGCTTTTAAATCAGTAGCAGCCACATGCAGCCCCCTCCCTCCCCCCCCCCCCTTTTTTTTTTTGTGTGTGTGGGGGGAGAATAGCATTTCATAATGATCACAGGTAATTTCAGAGTTCATACATCAGCAAGTTTATGTAATGCACAACATTACTTTATACACTGGTAGATCATATAATCATAGAATTGTAGAATCATAGAACAGCTTGGGTTGGAAGGAACCTTAAAGATAATCTAACTCCAACCCACTCTGCCATAGGCAGGGATGCCACCCACTATATCAGGTTTGCTAAGGCTCCATCCAGCCTGGCCTTGAACACCTCCAGGGCATCCACAACTTCTCTTGGCAATGTGTTCCAGTTCCTCAGTACCCTTACAGTAAAGAATTGCCTCCTAATAAAGATCACTTTGATTCTATGTTCATGTTTGCATTAACCAAATATTATGTCATACATTTTGTCACATAGTTGTATATATGGAAGCCTAATATGTGTTTCTGTTTTGTTTTCTGTTTTGTTTTTTTTTGTTTGTTTGTTTTTGATATATTACCTGAAATATTACGTGAACACAAAGCTGAAGAATGAATATTGTTTTGCTTGAGAAGGCATGGAGGCATAGGTGAAATAATGTCTAGTTCTGTATTGTTTCAAATCTTGCGTAAGATCAATCCCAAAAGATATCACATCTCAGATCCCAATTTCCCACATGTAAAAAAGAGGACAAAAGAGTGTTAAAAAGCAGATATACTTCCAAGACACTAAAACTGAAGTAGTACAAGAAAACAGATTACATTTGTCATCTGGAACTATTTCAACATATATTTTATACCATCTACATGACTATAGATATACTGTGTTAAATCAGACTGAGAAACCAAACCGTAAACAAACACATGGGTCCTTTTAATCTCCGAGTGTGGAAAATGTCTGTGGGATGACGGATTAAGCTACAAATATCAGGTTTGAACAATTCTTTTGGTTACATTTTTTAAATGTAAATTTGGCCAAAAAGAAATACTTTTCAGGCAAAGGTTTTTAGGCCTACATTGTTTGCCTATTTTTTTCAACAAGTTGCTATGAAAGTTTAAGATATCCTTTTTTTTTGGTTCCCGAAATTTCAGTAAAGATGATGAAGGAAAAAAAAAAAAAAAAAGCTTACATTTTCCTTTGCAGTACATGTTGACAATATGTCTTCTAATGGAACAGCTATTCCACTGCAGTGATCAATACCTGATTATGGCTGATCCTTCAATCACTTATGAAGGCAAATCTAATTTAAATATAATGTAATCTAAATAAAATTTTAATCTAATCTAAAATCTCTAGTACAATTAGGCTTATGGTTATGAGGAAAGTTCCAATGTATTACATTGTTTCTGCATAGAAGGAGTAAAGAGAAATTTGCAGAAATATTTTTCAAATGACCACATGAATACCTTTAAAAGGCCACAATTCACACCAGACCTCTTTGTCTTGGAAAAGAGAAAGGTTCCTCTTTTCTTTCACATTTTTCCAAACTCATCATGGCCTGTGTTTAGTGCAAAAGAAATAATAAATAAAAAATCAGAAGGGACTTTAGAGGTAAGTCCATTGGTTCAATATAACAATTTCTGTGCATTATTTGAGGCTGGAGAGCTGCACTGTCTGTAAGTTATTGTAATTGTATCCATTGCAATGAGAACTGATATTGTTTCTAAATTAAAATACTGTATTAAATTTAAGGCAAGATAAAGATCTTCATTAGAGTTTCGCCAGAGTCTGTGATTATCTGATACAGCAGAAAACTACAAAGAGACCTAAAGGGCAAGATTGGTGTTGGAAATACTGTTTTTACACATCCATTAGTCATTGTCTTTAAACTTGGAAACAAGTAAAGATGAAAATGTTCAAACATAATGTAAGCAATCCAGGAGACTCCTAGAGTACATTTACAACTTCTTTGCCTTGGTCTTCACTTACAGTCAGTCTTCCCACATCTCTCAAGTCCCAGAACTCCTAGGTGAGGACTGAGGCGGCAAAGTCCCTCCCACTCTAAATAAAGAGCAGGTCTGAGACCACACAACAAAACTGAACAAGTACAGGTCTATGGGACCTGATAACATGCACCCCATGGTCCTGAGGGTACTGGCTGATGGAGTTGCCAAGCCTTTCTCCATCACATTTGAAAAGTCCTGGCACTCAAATGAAGTCCCTGGTGGCTGGAAAAAGGGAAACCACTTCCATTTTTAAAAAGGAGAACCTGGGGTACTACAGACCAGTGAGCCTTATCTCTGTGCTTGGAAAGATCATGGAACAGGTTGTTCTAGAAGCAAAGTAAAGGCACACGCTGAAAGTGGCATTGATCAGAGACAGCCAGCATGGCTTTACCTATGGCAAACTGTTCCTGAACAATCTCGTGGTCTTCTATGATATACTTCATCATAGATGAAGTTACAGGATCAGTTGACTAAGGAAGACTGAACAATGTCATCTACCTGGACCTCTGTAAAGCCTTCAACACAGTCCCACGTGACATACAGATCTCCAAATTGGAAAGATACAGGTTTGAAGGGTGGACCATTCAATGCATACAGAACTGGCTTGAAGGCTGCACCCAGAGAGTTGTGGTCAGTGACTCTATATCCAGGTGGAGGCTGGTGATGTACCATCTTGGGACTGATACTGTTTAATATATTTATCAATGACATAGTGGAATTGAGTGCACCCTCAGCAAGTTTGAAGATGACACCAAGCTGAGTGGTGCAGTTGATACAAGAGAAGGAATGGATGTCCATGTCCAAGGGACATGGACAAGCTTGAGAAGTGGGTAAATTACATTTACAAGTGTAAGATGCAGCACCTGTGTCAGGGAAATCCTAGACATGAATACAGACTGGGAGAGGAACTCATTTACAGCAGCCCTGTGGAGAAGGACTTGGGGGTTCTGGTGGACAAAAAAATACATGAGACACCAGCACGTGCTTGTAGGCCAGAAGTACAGCTGCATCCTGGGCTGCATCAACAGAGGAATGGCCACCAGGTTGAGGGAAGTGATTGTCCCACTTTACTCTGCCCTTGTGAGGGCCCACTGGGAGTCCTGAAGAGAGGTATGGGGCCTCCACACAAGAAAGATGTGAATCTGTTAGAGTGGGTCCAGGAGAGGGACTCTGGAACAAAGATGGTTAGAGGTCTGGAGCACCTCTTGTACAAGGCCAGGCTGAGAGAGCTGGAGCTGCTAAGCCTGAAGAAGAGAAGGTTGTGGAGAGACCTCTTTGCAGCCTTTCAGTACTTAAAGATGACTTATAAAAATGATGGAGAGCAATTGAGCTTGGCAGATAATGATAGAACAAGGGGGAATGGCTTTAAACTAAAAGAGGGGAGATTTACATTAGATGTTAGGAGGAAATTCTTCACTCAGATTGTGGTGAGGCAGTGGAAGTGGTTGCCAAGAGAAATTGTGGATGCCCCATCCCTGGAGATGTTCAAGGTCAGTTTGGATGGGGCCCTGGGCAACCTGATGTAGTGGGTGGCATCCCTGCCAGTGGCAGGGTGTTTGGAACTAGGTTATCCTTAAGGTCTTTTCCAATCCAAGCCATTTCATATTTCTATGTTTCTATGATTCTATGATGACAACTTTCATATTTGTTACATAATTCTTTTTATTTAAGGTTCTTGGAACAGTAACACAACAAACATCTCTTTTGAATGAGTGCTCCCATTTATGGAACACAAAAATAGAGACATTTTTGTACTGGTATATAACCTGAAGCAATTTACTGTAACTCTCATTTTGAATGCACAAACAAAAATTTGTAACAAAATTTAAATTCCTAATATGACATTACTGTAAATATCACACAATTTGCAGTCACTGTAGCCACTACTCTGGTTTGAAATTCAAACCAGAATGTTCAGAATTTCAAATTAACATGTATAATTATTTTTGAATTTGTATTGTGCCGTCTGCTTTTTATTGGAATGGTCTTTTATCTGCACAGTAATCAATGGAGCAAATTAGTTGAGCAAATTACTCAAATAGTTAAATGTGAAGTGTTTCAAAGCCTATTAAAACTGTGAAGTATTAAAAATTAAATGGAAGTAATTAAAAGAAAGTGAATGAAAAGGAAGCTGTAAGTTAGAAGAAAAGCATGTTACGTAAGGATGTACTTCAAAGCATTTTTTTCCAGGCAAATTGTGTTCATGGCAGTAAACAAGGTGTGTATACCTGAGACTGACGAACACTTCTTACAGTGATAGAAACACATCTAGAGAGAGTTAATTTAAATATGGAGAACTGACACTGTTATGAATAGATATGCAATAATTTATGTTTTGGGATATATTTTTTTTTTTGGTGAAATTCAATGAACAGACTGCTGAGAAGGTGATTTATTTTGATGGGAAGTTTCTTAAAATATATCTGTTCCTAAGCTGCTCTGTAATTCTTGTTGATACAGGAGATGTAACAGAGAAACACACCAATGGCTAGCTGTTGGTAGGAACAAATTTATCTTCATCTTAAAATCAAACTACAGAGTTGCCTGGACATGGAACAGACACATGCCCCCCCACCCCGCTGCCTCCTCAAGAGAGGTGTGCTTGACAAATTATTTCTGAATGATCTTAGTATGTTGTACCTTCACGATTTTTTTAGTACAGTTGTAGTACTTACTCCACATAAAAATTGCAAAGAAATATACATTTATGTGAGGTTTTTGCCAGAATAGTAAATGCTAAGCAATTCTTTTAAATAACATGTATTTATGTTTTTAACATATTATGACAAAAGATAACTGACCTTAACCAGTCTGTGGGTTGGGTAGTACTTTCACAGAATCACAGAATTTTCTAGGTTGGAAGAGACCTCAAGGTCATCGAGTCCAACCTCTGACCTAACGCTAACAGCCCTCCACTAAACCATATCCCTAAGCTCTACATCTAAGCGTCTTTTGAAGACTTCCAGGGATGGTGACTCCACCACTTCCCTGGGCAGCCTGTTCCAATGCCTCACAACCCTTTCAGTGAAGAAGTTCTTCCTAACATCTAACCTAAAACTCCCCTGGCTCAACTTAAGCCCATTCCCCCTCGTCCTGTCACCAGGCACGTGGGAGAACAGGCCAACCCCCACCTCGCTACAGCCTCCCTTGAGGTACCTAAAAAGAGCGATAAGGTCACCCCTGAGCCTCCTCTTCTCCAGGCTGAACAAGCCCAGCTCCCTCAGCCGCTCCTCGTAGGACTTGTTCTCCAGGCCCCTCACCAGCTTCGTCACCCTTCTCTGCACCCGCTCAAGCACCTCCATGTCCTTCTTGTAGCGAGGGGCCCAAAACTGAACACAGTACTCGAGGTGCGGCCTCACCAGAGCTGAGTACAGGGGGACGATCACCTCCCTAGCCCTGCTGGTTACGCTGTTCCTGATACAAGCCAGGATGCCGTTGGCCTTCTTGGCCACCTGAGCACACTGCTGGCTCATATTCAGCCGACTATCCACCATCACTCCCAGGTCCTTCTCCGCCTGGCAGCTCTCCAACCATTCCTCTCCCAGCCTGTAGCTCTGCTTGCGGTTATTGCGCCCCAGGTGCAGGACCCGGCACTTGGCCTTGTTAAACTTCATGCAGTTGACAAATTTCCTATTAACCTACAACAAAAAATGTTGGTTGGTGACTAGAATTGATCATAGTTCCTTGGGTTTATTTCTGTATATTGTATTTAAATGATTTATTGAAGCTGTTTATAGAGTTAAGTTACTCTGGAGAAAGTTTGTAGTGAAGTTAAAATGAGCCTTGTCCTTGATTTTGTAGATGTTATTTTCAGAGTTTTCGGTCCTTCCTCACAGAAGACCTGTAGGATGTTGAACTCTCAGAAGGGAAGCCTCATCAGCTCTATCGTGATTGTAATTTTTGGCTGGTAGAAATCCCCCTAACATCTTACTGAAGAGCACCAAACCCCAATATTTATTGGATACTATGTTGAGAGCTTGGGATAACCACTCTTCTAGTTCTAAATTCTGACAAAGAAAAGCTTCCATAGTACGGAGAAATATTGAAGGACCTGCTTAGTGCTCTATGCCTAGAAGTGTTGAGAGCTGCTCCTCAGGTTCTTTTGCCCCTGCTGGCCTTTTTTGAGAAAGCCAGAGACAGGACTCTTGATCATGATGTGATACTGCACAGTGATGAGTAAAGGTAGAAATATTGAGCTTTTGTTTAGCTGCAGAAAAGATCACTTTAACAGAAATATATACCACTTACCCAGTAAAACTTCAGATTTAAGAGCCATCTCAGAGTCCTTTGGATTCTTGTTTGTTTCTGAGCATTTCCTCAGGTTTTTTTCTTCTAAGTATGCCAGAAGAAAGGAAAGACAGATTTGTAGCCAGAAGCAGGGCCCTGCCCCACTCTGTTTCTGTCTAATAGTCTTTTCTGTATGGCAATGACTAATCCATCCCCCTCACTTGCTGAATCCCTGTTTACAACTATGATCCTACTGAGGTAAAAAGGTAACTGTTGTTGCTTTCTTATTATTTTGTTTCCATACTTTTCTTTATAAGGCATCTAAAAATCCAGGCTCAGGTTTTCTGCTTCTATATGCACCAGTGGAATCTAAAGTTATTTTGTTTTCTAATAACCATTCATTCTTTGTGTAGATGATTTAGCAGCCTAGTTGGTATTGGCTTATTCTTGTCCTTTATGCTTTTGTAAGTCACTAAATTCAGTTTCTGAATTTCAAAATAGTTAGTAATATGCAATAAAAGCTGAATGTGGAAGTGTAACATAACATTAAAGGTAATTTTGAGAAAGCCTTCCAGATTACACCCTCCATATAACCTGGCAAGGTAATAAGATTGCTCAGCTTCGAAGTATGTTGGTTCATTTGAGCAGGAAAAAGGTTGCTCATGTTTTCAGGGACGGTAGCAAAAAATTTGGAAAGATTTAGTTAATTAGCAGAAATGAAAGTGAAAATCCAACCTATTAAGTGTATAAGCTATTAAGGAGACAGATGGATAAACAAAGCTGTTTTTCTCTATGGCTTTAGGTTCAGTTATTAAGGGTGGAAAAAGCAGCATGCAGGAAATATTCCTTTAATTCATTCCAAATTCTAGGTCAATACTCAAAGTTATGTGTGGGTAGTGCAAGAGTTTTGAAAATTTAGCTTCAGCTTTGGGTACTAACGCCATCTGGATGCTTAACTATAGCTGCATACACAGGAGCCAAGACAGCTGTCAGAATAGGCAATGGGTTGTGACTCTTTTTGCAGTGCCTCCCCCTTCACCATTTCTTCCTCCTATCCCTTCCACACCCCACACACACCCTCAGCACTAGAACAGAAGCAGAAAAAACATCCAATATCTATTTGGTGACTAGACGTTACAAGAGGTTACATAAACAGGTTAATTCCACAGTATCTTGGTAATTTGCCAGCAATTGTCAAGTTGAACACTGCTTGCCTGACTGGGGAGAACCGAGAATGGAAAGGAAAATCAGCACTGTAACAGGAAAGGAAAAAAAAAAAAAAAAAAAAAAAAAAAAAAAAAAAAAAACAAAAAACCAAAAAACTACAAAGTTTGAGGTGCACAGATGCTCCCTGGACTATATGAGTCCCTGTAGAAGCGTTATCATTCCTTTATGCAGACTCTTTGAAAGGAATTACTACTTTGTGAACTGATCGGCTAGGTCTCATTTTTTGCTTTCTTCCTCCCCCTTTTTGTTTCAGCATATGCTACTTGGACACAACCAGGTCTTGTGCTGTTTTTCTGTTGTTTCTTGCATTTCCATACAGCAATGCATCTGTGTTCCTGACATTCCCCTTGGACTCCACATATTTGGAAATCCCTGTGTATTATAAGCACATATTTAATCTCCAGCTAGAGAAAATAAATAATTATTTTTCATCTCTTTAAAAAATATAAATGTGCAATATGTTGGTGGAATACATGGAAAAAGCCATTCTGAACTCTAGTCATGTACCTTAATAGAGCATATTCTCTATATTGTAGTGTTTCCTAACCTTATATTTAAAGCTAAAAGGCAGGAAAAAAATAATTATTCTATTGCTTCTGGAGCACTGTGGAAAAAGTCTTTAAATTTTTAAAATTAAATTAATCCCAAGGCAGCCACTAAACACATGACATGTTCAAAATACCAAAAAAGTTTCCTGTGCTTCATACACAGACTACAACACCGATTTATGTTTACATGATATAATTTACTTTGATATTACTAGCTAGCTGGACATTTTATGCACACTCAGTGTTTTTGTAAATTTCTTCAAAATGTATATGAAATATTGATATGTGGATTGGGAGAGTTTGTTTCATTAACCATAAATTAACAGTTGGCATTCATTATTTAGTGGTTAAATTCTGACTTCTTATTGTTGTGCTCTTTGCTGGTCTAATTATTCTTTTCCTAATGAAAGTAGTTATACATGTACAGTGGTACAATACCAGGTCAAAAATATTTCCAAATATTTAAAAAGTTAAAGTATCATTATTTAAAAGGTATTTCCAGAGTTGCTTAACTCCAGGGGACAAAAACAGATAAATGATAAATTTATTAATGTGTACATCTTTTCTAAATTTTGATTGATGTGGATATTCACAGTGACAATAGCAAATGAAAGTAATACATAACTATTGAATTAAGGGTCTCTGAATAAAGAATGTAAACAAACTACTTTCTTAACTATGACCCAGTCTAGCTATTCTTGCTCACATTAAAAGGTCATGTATTTTTAGAGCAATTCTTCCAAAGCTTGTAGAAATACTTAGGAATGAAGATTTTACTGGATTGCATAAACTATTACAGACCCAGTGAAGTCAAGAGAATTGCAAGGAGTAAATTAGCCTATCTATTACAAAATAAGACATATTTAGAAGTAAATGAATTAATTTTCAGGATAAAGAAGTTGATCCCAGGAGAAATGGTTTTCTTTCAAAAGAAAGTTTAGATATTGCTGTGGTTTAACCCGGCTGGCAGCTAAACACCACACAGCCGTTTGCTCACCCTCCCCCCTCCCTGCCTGGGATGGGGGAGAGAAATGGGAAAGTGAAGCCTGTGAGTTGAGATAAAGACAGTTTATTAAGACAGAAAAATAATAATTACAATTATAATAATAACAATAATGATGATAATAGTACTACTACTAATAATGTGTACAAAACAAGTGATGCACAATGCAACTGCTCACCACCCGCTGACCGATGCCCAGCCTAACCCTGAGCAGTCTGGCCCCCCTTCCCGCAGCTAGCCAACCCTATATATTGTTTAGCTTGAAGTCAGATGGTATGGAATACCCCTTTGGCCAGTTTGGATCAGCTGCTCTGGGTCTGTCCCCTCTCACCTCTTGTTGCACCCCAAGTCTGCCCGCTGGCAGGACAGAGTGAGAAGCTGAAACGTCCTTGGCTTGGATGCTCTGCAACAATTAAAACATCAGCATGTTATCAGCACTCTTCTCATCCCAAGCCATTGCATTCTACCAGCTCCTAGGAAGAAAATTAACTCTGTCCTAACTGAAACCAGGACAGATATTTATAATGCAGCACCTACATTTGTGCTGGTCATGTCAGACTTTCCTTATACTTGATGGAGAAACTAGTAGTTTGGGGGCATCCTTCTCCTTATCCTAAGACAGTATCCAATTAAAGATGAAAATAATCACATCTTAAAGAAACAATTTTTATCTGCTGAGGAAAACTGAAGTGATTATTCCAAGTATACATGTCTACATTGGGAAATCTTAACTCCCTTGTTCCCACCAAAAGTTCCTTGAATTTTCACTGCAGAAAAGAAGAAAGAAATCAAAACTATAAAACAAATATATAAAAGGCATGAATACAGCAAGCTATAAGTACATATTTTATTGTTCAAGCAATATTGTCAAGAACTAATGAACATAAAAGAAGCAGAAATAAAAACGAAATAGCCACCAGAGCGCTTGTTCAACAGATACCTCAAAATCTTTCTTTTCTCCTATGAGGAAAATGACCAAAACCTCATAGAAAGCATCATAATGGTGAATTGAACAGAAAATTTCTATAAGATTTTGAATTATAAGTACTTTTTTATTCCTTTTAAATTATGTCTGATTTGTAATTGGCATTTGTATCTGATCTGCTACTCAATAAATAGTTATAGCTTTCCTCAAGTGAATGAATCTCCAGAATATTCCACATGTTGGAGTCTGTCTGTCTATTTAGTTAAAAGAAAAGGCAGAAGCAGAATGATTGTTTTTTTTTCCTTTTGACTCTCATTACCTTGCTTGTCACCCTTGTTTAAAAGAATTAATGTTTCAGGTATAGTCCTTTTTCAATCAGAATCCTTTTTTTTTTTTTTTTTTTTAAATTAAATTAACTATTCAGAATGGTTTCCCTTGTTCTTCGTTCTGTGAACACATTGATAAAAGTGAATGTGCTGATAGCAACACAAAAGGTGAGATATATCATTCCTGCTTCAGTCTCTAGCACCTTCACTAGACGTTAATGTTGGTATGCTTCCAAAAATGAAAAAAAAAAAAAAAAAAAAAAAAAACAAACAAACAAAAAACAATCAAAAACAAACAAAAACAAACAAAAACACAAAACATATCCTTAAAGAGATGAGGGGAAGGAAATAAGGTTGACGGCAACTGATCTTCCAGAAACTGATAAGGAAACTCAGAGAACAAGAGCAGACATAGCAGAATGTTCCTGGGGAAGAATCATGCCAGCACAGATCA
The DNA here is from genome assembly GCF_965140915.1 of Aythya marila. Classification (NCBI taxonomy): domain Eukaryota; kingdom Metazoa; phylum Chordata; class Aves; order Anseriformes; family Anatidae; genus Aythya; species Aythya marila. The sequence continues at coordinate 106,491,334 of NC_139042.1, forward strand.
TCTAAATGTCTCCTTTATTTGCTACTAATAACACTATATGGTCAACTATATAATAAGAATCGCCTTAGTAGTAGAAGAGTTACTCATGCATGAATGACTAATTCCTTCGGTGTCAACAGATAGAGTTTAAAACACCCTGTGGCACAAAAGCTTAGTTCAGCTGTGACTTCATCCATGGAAAGAAGTGCATCTTATCTTCCTTGGGTCAGTATGATGCTGTACCTGATTACTTATATAAATCATAAACTAGAGATGTGCTATTATGTCAGTGATAAATAGTATAAAGATTCATCCATTTGCAACAGGCTATTTGCTAACTCAGACTTATTCACAAAAGTGATCAGAAACATTAAGTTTAGACTCTTATAAATAAGAGCAATATCCTACCACATCATTTATAAACTTATTACTTAATTTATTACTATTTCATGAAACTCAAATGCAACAAACTACTCAGATTTCTATACAAACATAATAGCACTGAGTCAGCATCAGTATTGTGGCACAAAACAAGTCTGAAAAGCACTTCAGATAAATGATTGCTAGGCTTTTTAATATCTAAACAGTCTCATTTAAAATAAGTACAAATTAGCAACTTTTTATGATTTGAAAGAGAATGATTGTAGCGATTCATCTTTCAATTATGCCTTTATGACCATAGCAAGTGGACTATGTGATTCACATCTACAGCTATTAAAGGTGCCTTTGTTATAACCTAAAGCCTTTATCTTATCCTAGATGGACTTCATAAAATGATGGTTACCACCTTTGGGATTTATTAGGCAGATATGTTGTCCTTCACAGTTCTGACAAAGGTCAGCCTCAGAATGTTCCTGTTCCCTACAAGCAATTACAAGAAAATAGTAACATTGGAAATGCTTGATGTCTTAAACCTCAAAATAATGGTGCTGGGACTTTCCAGCTCCAGAGCAAGTGTATTCTAAATTCTACACAGTTGACTCTAGATTTTTATTGAGCAGCTGCCATTTCTTTTAATACAGCCAAAATATTCTATTTTTAACAACACGCTTAATTTAATAAGCATAGTTGAAAGTTTGGCTATGAAGAAGAAAAAGACTGTCAGTATCCTATTTATTTGTTGCTCCATTTTTCCAATGTGAATGCAATTGCTTAGAGGAAAAATCCTTGCAAAAATTGTCATATCTTGTTACTGTTTTGGGTTTAGTCAGAAATCTGCTTCATGGCACATCATTTGGAATATAAAGAAAAGGGCAATGCACTCTAGTGAGATAACAATAGCACCTTTAGAATAATTGAATTGTAACATATAATGTGCCACCTTGTGACCTCGGGATCTGAGACCAGATGCATAAAGATGCACAAAAGTAAAGAAGGAATAACAAAACTACTTTTTACAATGGAGAAAGGAAAATACCAGACCCCATAAGTACTGATACCAAAGTTGTACAGCTGATAATAAATTCAGATGACTATTCCATGCTTTAGCAACAGTCAGAGATGTGAAATCCCGTCTCATTTGAGTTACTGTAAGTAAGAATACATGTACAGAGAAAGGAAGGAGAGAGAAAGAGAAAGGTCTCCTTTTTTGATTTTAAGTTAAGAAAAATACAAAAAGACAGCCAACAAACCAAGCAAAACCAACCAAACAAACAAACAACCCTCCCAAAACTTCATGATTTTCTAATGTCTATGATTTTTGTAATTTCTATTTCATTTCTGAAATGAGTTGTCCTGCCTAAGTCAAGGTTGACAAGTCCGTATGTTTATTTTAAGGATGAGGATAACTGAAAGATGTCTGAACCTTCTCTTTTGCTCATCCTCTCCCAGCCCATTCTAACTGTAACCTGTTTTCTTTCACCTCAGATACAGTCGATTTATCAAATGCACGTGGAATAGATCCAATTTTTGATCAGAAAGATGAAGAAAAAGTAACAGACAGGAATTTTCTTCTTCATTCTACCACATCCTCCAACATAACTTTTAGAATCACAGTGTACTTGTAACAGACATTGACCAAAGTACTAAATTTAGGTCTCTGCATTGATTCTTGTAAAGACACTAACCTTGTAGTGGAATCAGAAAATAAGCTTAGTTTTCTTCTGTTTGATGTTTCACAACTGACTTATCTACAGATAGCCTGATGCAAAGCTGATGTGCATGTTGTAAGAAAACTGGAAGGATAATTTGAAAATATCAGTGCGATAGAGTCTACATGGTTAGGCAGAAGCTTGCTGTAGAATGGAGCACATACAATTATATCTTTATGTTTCATGCAGAATTTTCTGTGAGCATTTATCATATATAAGTTGTCTTTTCCTCCATTAATAACAGTTTGAAACTATAGTATACTAGAAATCTGATGACCATCATTTCCAGGTTGCCTCTAGAGTGTGATGTAAGTCAATTAATATCTCCAGTTCTGACATAAATTCAAGGGTTAGAGTTGTCAGAGGCATACATTGATATAGTTGTAAAAAATGTAGTATGTATTGATATTGTAAGAGAAATATAGACATAATTATATGTAACTATACCTATAATGAAACAAAATAAATGTTATTCTCTACTAATCTTCACAGAGGCATAAAATATCTTAAATACTAACAGTTCTGTTAATTGCATGTTCTTATGCATATTTATGAATACAGAATAGCCAGACTACCTCGAATAAAAAGAAGCACAGCTCTTCTTAGTAGGACATCTACCAGCTAAAGCCGTTAAATAAAAAAAAAAAATAAAAAATTAAAAAAAAAGTCTGTTTGAAAAGAAAATAGGAAAAGAACACCACAGAAAGCTTCAGGTGAAAAAATGGTGTAATTTTTAAAAACAGATTCTTTTAATCATTCAAATGTTTTCTTTTCTTTTAATTTTCTTTTTGACAAGACAATCATAAAAATATGAGTAACTTTTAAGTGAATAACTTAAAAGGAAATTAAACAGGATGTGCACCGCATGAACCTGCATTGCTTTGAACAATGACTATGTTGTCTTTCAAGTGTTTTCCAATACCTCCCGTAATAATCTTCTCCATAATTTTACCAGGCCCTGTGAAGTGAGACCAAGAGCCCTGTAATAACCAGGTCTTTGTCAGTCTGCTTGAGCAAGGGGGATGGACCAGGTGACCTCCAGAGGTCCCTTCCAACCTCAGACAGTTCTGTGTTTTTGGAAAACACTTACCAATTCTGTGGCAGCAGTGGACTCAGCACCCAGTGCCCACATTCCCCCACAAAGTGCTGTGCAGACATTGTCAGAGCTCTTGTTCACATATAGCAATTTATTGTCATCAGTACATAGGCTGAAGCTCCTGGAGATAATGGACTTTCTCCAGGAGTCTGGGTGGTCACTGCCTGGCTGCTAAAAACTGTCTTTGTTGCAAGCCTCCACATAACATCATTTTCAGCTGTCCAGGGCCAGAGTCCCAAAAATACGATTTGGCTGTGGAGAAAATATACGGGAGTAATTTCCACCACCTGTTGAGCAGTGTCTACTGTGTGTCCAGTGTACTCAGTCCTGTGGCACCAGCACCCAGGGTGCATAGGAGGTTGGTCTCCTGTTTTCTCTTCAGCTCATCCACGTGGTTGTGGAGGAAGCATATGTACCCCACTAGCCACTCTACCATCTTGCAGTTTTCAGCCATGTACAGCACTGGCCACTGGATGCAATCAGTCCAAACCCTGCCCAGATCCCAGACATCATCAGAGTCACTGTCATCTTCTATATCCTCCTCCTCCTTCCTTACTTAGCTGCCCTGCTTTCTGCCACTGCCCAACCCACAGCTCCTTTTTCTAAGCCATGACCAGTGCTATAGTTCAGAAATGTGTGTGATTTCATTAGAGGAGGCAACTGGCACTAAGATAGAATGTCAGCAGTTAATAAGGCTCCCTGAATTTAAAATAAAATAAAATAAAATAATAATTTAATAATGCTTTATGTGTTTAAAAACTTTCAGTGATTATGTGAAAATGTCTTTTTTTAGATCAAGTAGAGTTTGAAATAGAAATAAAAAGTTCATAACAAACACTGAGTTGAATGAAAGAAAACACTACTAGATATTTACATCACTGGAAATTATTTTGTTAAATCTAAAAATTTCCTTGGCTACTTTGGTATTTTTTTTTTTCTCATGAGTGCTTCAATGTTTATAGAAAACATATAGGTATTGGCCAGCCATTTTGATATGAAAAATCCTTTTCATTGAAGATGAAACTCAAAGATGTGCAAAGGAGAAGTATTTTACCTTTGGCAGGGGAGAATATACACCAGTTAATGTAGACATTATGTCATATAGCTACAAAGTGGCATTGTTTAGGAATATTGTGTGTATCCAGTATTTCATCTTTTTGAATATATTCTCAAGGAAAGATCTCACTTTTTAACTCTAATAAGTTATGTAAGTCTTCCTTGCAAAAATTCTTTCTTGATTTCTTTCAGTGAATTAAATTTCACTGACTTTATGATAAGTTAGGGGTTCCTACCAAGTTTGTCTGTAGAACTATGCATTCTTGGGATTGCTGACTTCACTATGGGTATTTTGTCGTGTTTCCTGCATTGCAAAACACTCTTAAATATATGTTCAGAGAGAGAAAACGAAAGAATGACAATTGAGAAGAAGCAAGAGAAGTTGAAGGAACACATTCTAGTTAGAACCATCTGTAGTTTTATGTGGAAGGAAACTAGTAATGTATTCTCCCTGAGAGCTCAACATATCTGCCTAAGCATTGCTGCTATCCCATGTAGCCAGAGCCTCAAGCCCATTTTAGGCAGAGCCTCAAGGAGTTTTAGGACTTTATGGTTTACTCTGCTATTTTCAGATAATTCCCTAATCTCTCTTTTCTCCTTCTTTCTTCCACTCTGGTTTCCAATGCTTAAGATGAAGAGGTGTGAATATTTTGTGGGATTTGATTTTGTTCTGATTTGACAGTGCAGCAACCATATTTCAAGAGCTATTGGCTTTATATCTTGCTTCCCTAGCTCAGGCAAACTGGTGCTCTGAGACATTTCCCTAATTACTTCCTGAATGCACACTGCTGGGAACATCCTGCACCTTAAGAATATG